>NC_073377.1:118369480-118706980 GCF_028641065.1 Leucoraja erinaceus
GCCACCATTAACTTCCGACCTTGGTTCAGTCTTATTAAACTTTACATTTCCCCTCATATCTCTTCCTCTTTCGCCACCCTTAAATTCCAACTGTTACTCTAATCTCCCAGCTATGTTTACTTAGCCACCCTTATGTTTTAGCTACAGCCAAGGTTACACACACCATATTATAATGTTACATATTAGTTTATAAGTTGAGTACAAAGATACAAATGTATTTATTAAGAATACAAAGATGCAAAAGTAGAAATAAGTAACTTGTTTAGTGTCTTGATTACTAGATAAATGATTTAATTAAGTGCTGCTAAATGGCTAACAATCATGTGAGGCTAAGTAAAATAAGCTGATGTCTGATTACATAAAATAGCTGTGCTATGATAAATGTTTTAATTACGTGCTCTTCTATATAACTTCCATATCAGCAGCACAACAAGCTGTGACAGTGAGCCAACAGATGTGAAGCTTTGTTAAAGACGTTAAGCAGTGTTTTAAAGGAGAGGCAGGGTTATTTAAGGTGGGAAATTCAATGTTTAAACTCCTACCACCTGAAGGCAGGTCTGCTACTGGTGGAGCAATTAAAATTGGTAAATGCAAGGTGTTGGAGTTGCTGCCATTTCATAGACAGTTGCTATTGGTAACCAATTAATACTCCTACACCAACACAAAAGCTTAATTAAACAAATAAATGTCCTTGGGTTCACAGTGTACAATAACTCATGTTTCTATTTTCAGTATTAGGAATGTATTAGTTTAGTTTAGTTTAGTTTGTTGTCATGTATACCAAGATTCTGCGGAAAGCTTTTGTTATGTGCCAACCAGTCAGTGGAAAGTCAATGCATGATTACAATCAAGTCATCCATAGTGTTCAGATGTTATTACTGTTTATTCAGAAATAAATTTTAACAACAACGTACTTATATTTTGGAAGGTGTTATGTTTCATATGGGGATTGGGTAGCTCTTATCCACTGTATACCAGAATTCTTCTTTCTCAAGAGTAATGGACAATACTCAGTCATTTTCACGGGTTGATTGGGGATAGTCAGCATGGCTGTGCATGAGAGATCATGTCTCACAGTTTTCATTAAGTTTTTTGAAGCAAGAAGAGAAATATAAACAAGGAACTAAATGCTATTTACAAAAAAAAGAGACTCAAAGTGCTGGAGTAACTCAGCCATTCAACATCCCTGGAGAACATGGATAGGTGATGTTTTGGATCGGGACCTTTCCATGTTCTCCAGGGATGTTGACAGAATGGCTGAGTTACTCCAGCACTTTGTGCCTTTTATTTTATGAAAGTAAAGGTTACTGTGAGGACAATTAAAAAAAAATATGGCAAGTTCCACACCGTCAACACTGTGATATGGAGAAGTCAGTCAGCGGGACAATTCTTAAAGTATTCCATTTATCCTGTATCTGTACACCATAGACGGCACTGTGGATTGTGACCATGCATAGTCTTTCCACCTATGACAACAAACAGTAAAGTAAATTAAACCAAACTAAACTAAAGTGGGGAGAGACACAAAAAGCTGGAGTAACTCAGCCGGTCAGGCAGCATCTCTGGAGAAAAGGAATAGGTGAAGCTGCCTTCTATAAAGATATAGGTTCAAGTCCCACACTATGTATTGGAGCATAATATCAGCACAGTCCCATGTGCGTGCTACGCTTTTGGGTACCACTTTTCAAGACAGAGCAATACCTTGTTTATATGAACCCCAAAGAACCATTTGACGAAGAGCAAGGGAGTTTGCTGCCAGTTTATCTCTACCAATACCATGGTGTCACTGTCACTGGTTCTGGTAGCTTGTTGTGCATATGGCCTTCATCAGTCAGAGTATTGAGTATAGAAGGTTACACAAAAAAGCTGGAGAAACTCAGCAGGTGCAGCAGCATCTATGGAGCGAAGGAAATAGGCAACGTTTCGGGCCGAAACCCTTCTTCAGCCTGATCGGGGGCGGGGGTGGGTGGGTTGTGAGGTCAAGTTGCAGTAATATAAATTATATAAGCCGCATTTAGAGTATCGTGTTCAGTTCTGAGCATCATGTTACAGGAAGTGAACAAGTTGAAATGGGTACAGAGATGATTTACGAGGATGTTGCTAGGACTCGAGGGTCCGTGAAAAAGAGACAATTTGAGCAGGCAGAGACTCTATTCCTTGGAGCGCAGGAAGATGAGGGGTAATCTTATAGAGATGTATAAAATCATGACAGGAATAAATCAGGTAAACACACAGAGTCTCTTGCCCAGAGTAGAGGAATTGAGAACCAGAGGACATAGGTTTAAGGTGAAGCGGGAAAGATTTAATCGGAATCTGGGGGTAACTTTTTCACACAAAGGGTGGTAGGTGTATAGAATGAGCTGCCAGAGAAGGTAGTCGAAGCAGGAACAATTGTAACATTTAAGAAATAATTAGACAGTGACATCGATAGGATAGGTTTGGAGGGATATAGGCTAAACGCATGCAAGTGGGACCCGTGTAGATATGGCATATTGGTTGGTGCGGGCAAGTTGGGCCGAATAGCCTGTTCAAATGGTGTATGACTCTCTGAAAAGTACTTTATGTGACTGCAAAAACTGCAATTCAAAGGTACTTCAATTATATGAAGAAATTTAGATTCAAAGTGCTGTATAAAAACAATTGTGCTTTTAACAAAATTAAATGAAAAGCGTGAGTTCACACACCATTTATTTATTAAACTTTATTATAACGCTGCCTGATATGCATGTGGATTGTACTGATTGTTAGTGGATTTTATGATTCAAAATTTCAATAAATGTCCATGTTGCCTCCAGTACTTTCCAAGAACAAACATATCATCTGGAAAATGGATTATAATCTCACATGAATAAAGTACAGATGATGCCAAAGTGCAGATGTGTTGATATTATCTGCTGATAGATTCAGAGCAACAGGGAGAAATGAACATTCTCTTTACGCACTGAATAGTCCACACAGCGGTAATATCTTCTTGAAATTCAGTCTTGTTTTTCAACGATTTCAGGATGGAGATCCAGTTGTTGGTGCTCTCGTGGACTCCATCTACGCCTCCCGCTGCCTCAGCAAAGCCACTAGCATTACCACGGCCAATCTCACCCTGGCAAATTTGTCAAGCAAGACCATCCCTTCACAAAACCATGCTGACTTTGGGCTATTTTATGATGAACATTTAAGTACTCCATAACCTCATACTTTATAATGCACTCTAAAATCTTACCAACCACCGGTCAGACTAACCAGCCTATAGTTCGCACTGGTACACAAAAACGCTGGAGAAACTCAGTGGGTGCAGCAGCATCTATGGAGCGAAGGAAATAGGCAACGTTTCGGGCCAAAACCCTTCTTCAGACATGGGGGGTGGGGACGGGCGGGGAGAAGAAAGGAAAAAGGAAATAGGAGGCTCGATTTGTTACTAACACCTATGAGAGAGAAGCGAGTGTCACCAAACTTCTAAATTCTCTGGGGTGGAACCCTCTCCAAGACAGACGTCAAGCTCACCGTTTGACCTGTTTTTACAAAATGTTAAATGGTCAGCTAGACATAGATCACAAGACCTACACCAACCCCAAACCAATTAGGAGCAGACGAGGGCATTCGATCCAATTTGTGATCCCAGCTACAAAGACAGATGTGTACAGCAATTTGTTCTTCCCCCGCACAATTAAAGCATGGAATAATCTCCACCCAACTATAGTTACCCAACCAGATGCAACTAAATTTAAAGTAGCACTTTCTTCCCAATAACCCTTTCTGGCTTAATCCCTCCCTTCACCACCTCCAGTTTAAATTCCAGTTGGAATATTTTGGAGGACCAAGAAACCAAGAACCAAGAAACCAAGAGGAGGAGCGCGAGGGCTGAGGGGGAGATAGGAAGAGGAGGAGACAGTAAGGGCTAACAAAATTGGTAGAATTAGAGTTGGAGGGAAGGGGGGATCACAGAGGGGGGGCAGTTAGAGAAGAGGTTGTGAAACTGTCTCCGGAGGGAGGAGGAGAACTTCTTCAAAGTAGGCATACCTTGAGGAGATTTTGCAGTGGAGTAGACAAAGTGTTTAAGAAGGAACTGCAGATGCTGGAAAATCAAAGGTACACAAAAATGCTGGAGAAACTCAGAGGGTGCAGCAGCATCTATGGAGCGAAGGAAATAGGCAAAGTTTCGGGCCGAAACCCTTCTTCAGATTTATGGGGATTGTGGGGGGGAGGGAGAAGAAAGGAAAAAGGGGGAGGAGGAGCCCGAGGGCTGAGGGAGAGATATTGCTTTGTTCCCTTCTTGTGCAGCGGGGTAATGTTGGCAATTTTCCAATCATCTGTGACCTCTCCTATCTCTAGTGATTCCTGATTGTCATTATCTCCACAATCTCTAAAGCCTCCACTTGTGAGCAGGGGCGCCGTCCTGTTTGGTATGGCTGCCCAGCCTGCAGCTGTCTGTTTTTCATCTTTTTCTTATTTTTAGTTAGTTGAGTGTTTTGTATTTAGGAGTTCTAGCCTTTTTGTGTGGGGGGGGGGGAACTGCTTTCTCGGGTCTCCTACCTGGTCGGAGAGGCAGCTTTTCTGCGGGCTGCAGTTTCGACCCATCCTCACGGCCTACCAGCAGGCCTGGAGCGGCGTTTCCTGTCGGGGACCGCCCAGTACCTCGCTTTGGCGGTGGCACAGCGCTGGAACGCTATCGCGGAGAGGATCGGGCGATGCCTTGCCCGGGTCACTGCGCTGGAGCTCCGGTGAGCTGAAGACCACCGAGAAAAACATCGCGGAGCTGCGGGACTGCGGAGCGGCCAGCTGCGGGCGGCGGTGCTGAACTTTAACATCGTGGAGCCTGGGATCTCTCGCCGAGATCGCCAGTTGTGGAGCTCCATCCGGCGTGGCCTTGTTGTACGGAAGCGACTGTTCCAGGGTGTCCCATGCCGCTGTGAGGATTCTCCCGACGCCAGAGCTACATCACCCAGCGAGAACGGCCTGGAACATCGGACCTCCGTAGAGGCAACTGCGGAGGCCTCAATAGGCCCGACTATGGGTGAACTGGGGATGGGGACTGGACATTGTGCCTTCCCTCACAGTGGGAACCATTGTGGGGGGATGTTTTTATGTTTATTGTTAAATCTATTTAATGTTATGTCTAATCTTTACATGTGTGCTGCATGGCAAGACAAATTTCACTACACCATTTGGTGTACATGACAATGAATGTCCTTTGTCCTTTGTCCTTTGTTTCAGAACCCTAGGGTGAACCATCTGGCCCAGGTGACATCCACCTTCAGCCCTTTCAGCTTCTCCCTGGTAATAGCCACTCCACTAACTTCCAGCCACAAATCTCTTGAATATCAGGCACGTTGTTGGTGTTTTCCACTGTGAAGACTAATGCAAAAAAGATATTCAACTCCTATGCCATTTCTTTATTCCCCATTATCACTGCTCCAGCATCATTCTCCAGCAGTCCAACTTCCATTCTTGCCTCTTTCTCACTCTTTATATAACTGAAGAAACTCTTGCTGTCCTCTTTCATGTTCTTGGCTAGCTTACCTTCGCATTTCATCTTTTCTTCCCGTATTGCCTTTTTAGTTAAGATAGGGTCAGGTTGAGATGGCTTAGTTTAGTTTACTTTAGTTTAGTTTAGTTTACTATTGTCACGTGTACCGAGGTCTGGGAAAAAGCTTTTATTTGTCTGCTATCCAGTCAAAGAAAAGACTCGATGTGACTACAATCAGGCTGTCCTCAGTGTACAGATAAAGGATAAAGAGCACAACATTTAGTGCAACGTAAAATTTGATAAATTCTGATTAGAGAGAGTTCAAACATCTCCAATGAGTTGGTGGGAAGTCAGGACTGCGCTCTTGCTGATGAGAAGACAGCTCAGTTGCCTGATAACTTTCAAACTTCTGTACCTCCTACCTGATGGGAGAAGAGGGAAAAAGATTCTTGAATAGTAAAGGTGTCAAAGGTTATGGGGAGAAGGCAGGAGAATGGAGTTGAGAGGGAAAGATAGATCAGCCTAGAACGAATGGCAGAGTGCACTCGATGGGCGGAATGGCCTACTTCTGCCCCTATTACTTATGCATGTAGGAATAAAGGCTATTTTCTGAATGGCGAGGAAATCCAGAAATCGGAGGTGCAATGGGACTTGGGAGTGCTGGTGCAGGATTCCCAAAAAGATAATGTGCAACGTTTTCACCCAGAGAGTTGTGAATTTGTGGAATTCCTTGCCACAGAGGGCAGTGGAGGCCAAATTACTGGATGGATTTAAGAGAGAGTTAGGTAGAGCTCTAGAGCTCTAGGGGCTAGTGGAATCAAGGGATATGGGGAGAAGGCAGGCACGGATTATTGATTGGGGATGATCAGCCATGATCACAATGAATTACGGTGCTGGCTCGAAGGGCCAAATAGCCTCCTGCACCTATTTTCTATGTTCTATGTTTCTATGTAAGTCAAATCGGTAGTAAAGAAAGCAAACTCAATGCAAGCATTTATTTCAAGAGGGCATGTATACAAAAACAGGGATATAATGCTGAGGCCCTATAAGGCACTGGTAAGGCTGCATTTGGAATATTGTGAGCAATTTTGGGCACCATATCTGAGGAAGGATGTGTTGGCTTGTCAGCACTGGGCCAGTACTCACTGGAGTTTAGAAGAAAGTGGGGGGGGAACTCTTTAAAACATACAGAATAGTGAAAGGCTTGTACAGAGTGGATGTAGAGAGGATGTTTCCACTAGTGGGAGAGTCTAGGACTAGAGGTCATAGCCTCACGATTAAAGGATGTTCTTTTTGCAAAATGAGGAGACATTTCTTTAGTCAGAGGGTGGTGAATCTGTAGAATTATTTACCATAGAAGGCTGTGGAGGACAAGTTAGTGGATATTGTTATGTTGTTGTGGATATAAGGCAGAGATAGATAGATTTTTGATTAGTATCAGAGGTTATGGGGAGAAGGCAGGAGAATGGGGTTAGGAGGGAGATATAGATCAGCCATGATTGAATGGTGTAGTAGACTTGATGGGCCGAATGGTCTAATTCTACTTTATGACCTTAACAGACACCAAAAAATACCCTTCTGTTTTTGGACCCCTGATAGATTGGATGGCAAACAGTTTTTGTTACCTAATTGTACTGCCCTGTCTCAGATTACCTTATTTCCAATCTCCTAGACTTTTATAACTAGTAAACAAACCTCATCAAAGAAAATATTAATATCATTTTTTATGACGCTATTAGAAGCAGGAGATAGACATTAAGTTTTGAGTTTGCTCTGCCATTCATCAAGAACATGTCATCTTCCAACCTCAGCTACATTTGCACCCCCCCACATTCCCTTCCACCTCACCATTCATCCCTCCGGTTTTACATCTTGTTCACACCCTGGCCACTCACTCTCCCATCGGGCAAAAGTTATGAAAACGCATACCTCCAGATATAGGGACAGCTTCAATTCTGAGGAAATACATTCTTGCCATAGAGAGAGTACAGAGAAGGTTCACCAGACTGATTCCTGGGGTGTCAGAACTTTCATATGAAGAAAGACTGGATAGACTCGGCTTGTACTCGCTAGAATTTAGAAGATTGAGGGGGGATCTTATAGAAACTTACAAAATTCGTAAGGGGTTGGACAGACTAGATGCAGGAAGATTGCTCCCGATGTTGGGGAAGTCCAGAACAAGGGGTCACAGTTTAAGGATAAGGCGGAAATCTTTTAGGACCGAGATGAGAAAAACATTTTTCACACATAGAGTGGTGAATCTCTGGAATTCTCTATCACAGAAGGCAGTTGAGGCCAGTTCATTGGCTATATTTAAGAGGGAGTTAGATGTGGCCCTTGTGCCTAATGGTATCAGGGGGTATGGAGAGAAGGCAGGTACGGGATACTGAGTTGGATGATCAGCCATGATCATATTGAATGGCGGTGCAGGCTCGAAGGGCCGAATGGCCTACTCCTGCACCTATTTTCTATGTTTCTATGTTTCTAACTGAACAATCCTACCAACATCTGGGGAGCAGTCCTGACCTACCATCTACCTCATTGGAGACCCTCGTATTATCTTTCATCAGACGTCACTGGGCTTTATCTTGCGTTAAATGTTATTCACGTCATTCTCGTTGTTACCTGTATCATGTATCTGTACACTGTGGATGGCTCAATTGTAATCATGTATAGTCTATCCACTGACCAGTTAGCACACATCAAAACTACCATGGACTCAAAGGGCCGAATGGCCCTCACCTATGCTGTAACTATTCCAATACCCTAGCCTTTAACACTTGGGAGAATCGTGGACGATCCCGCATGTCGGGCTGCTAATCCCGCATTGGCGTACTGCCTATATTTGCCTCTGTGATGTTGAAGTCTCAGAAGGTTTTAATAAGAAGACAATACCAGCAGTTGCTACGAGTTGATTAGTCACAGCTGTGAAACCATTACCTTGTGCTGGCTTAAACTCAACATTCAGACCTCGTGTGCAGAGAATCCAACAAGGGCCTCCTTAACTTGACAATGTGACATGAACAGTCATTTTTCAGGTGATCAAAGTAAGTAAATAATTGCTGTCTCACGTTATTAGATAAGGCACTTGTATTTACATGATCTGAGGGTTTAAGTGCCTTTGCACTGAACAGGCAGTGCGTAGAAATTGGCCGAGGGAGCTTTACTGTATTAGACAACACAGAGGAATATCATGTACGTGGTCAGGAACACAAACACAAACAGATAATCATATTCATACATTCATAGCAGTAAGCCTCAGGATGCTGTTGCTGCACTGATGAATTTGCGCTGTTTACTAAACATGCGGGAATATTATTTTTCCTTTCTTGCTTTCGAAATCATTCTGTGTTATTTTTATATCAAACCATCTTTTCTCCCTCTGATAGCCCCTTTGATGGGTTTTGTTGTACCTTTCTCTGCTAAACACCTATCACGCACCACTATCTGGACTCCAGGGAGCCTCCATGTTTGGGCTTCATTTACTGACTGAAAATACATGGTCTGCGCTCAATGTCAAAATGCACCCGACCTGCCTTCATCGAACAATACAGCACAGGAATGGGTCCTTCGGCCTACAGTGTTCTTTACCAAACTCTTCTTTCTGCATGTGATCCACATCCGTCCATTCCCTCCATTTCCATGTGCCTTTCTTAAGCCACGTAAATGCTACTATTGCACCTGCCTGCAGCACTACTGGAATGCACAGATCAATGGTTCAATGGTTTATTATCACCTGTACCAAGGCACAGTGGAATTCTTTTTTTTGCATACAGATCAGAAGATTATTGTCATACAGTACATGGTACATAGAAACAACCCACTCTGTCTATATGCAGGAGTCGGCAGGGTTTGGCACAGTTCACAGCCGCAACTGCAGCTGGCCAAAAAGGCCAATTACAGCAGCCCTCTCCATTCGTCCCATGAACTTTAGACCCTCTCCTGCCTCGGCCATCTTCTGCCTTCGTGCTCGGGGGGTGCTTCCGGCAACCGACCTGTGAGGTACTTACGGTAAGAACCCCCGGTTCCTTCTTACCGGCCCTTTGTCCAGCATCACCCTCCGTCACCGACTCACTCCACCTCCTGCCCGGTTCAAGGCCCCTGCTCGCTCCCCGGTGTTTGGGGGACGAGCAGGGGCCGGATTCAGCGGCTTCTCCTGGTTCTGCAGTGGCCGAGCCAGGCCTGGTTTCAGGGTATGGCCATGGCCAGCCAGGGCCTTCTGCCACACGCTACTTCCTAGGAAATTATCCTTTTACTCAAGGCAGGGGAATCAAGAACCAGAGGACGTAGGTTTAAAGTGAGCGGGGCAGAATTTAATAAGAACCTGAGGGGCTATTTTTCACACATGGTGATGGGCATAAAAGGACATACCTTTCAAAAGAAGATGATGAGGAATTTCTTTAGTCAGGGTGGTGAATCTGTGGAATTAATTGCCACAGACAGATGTGGAGGCCAAGTCTTTGGGTATTTTTAATATGGAGATTGATAAATTCTTGATTAGTAAGGGTGTCAATGTTTACGGGGAGAAGGCAGGAGAATGGGGTTGAAAGGAAAAAATGGATCAGCCATGATTGAATGGCAGAGTGGACTCAAAGGGGCAAATGGCCTGATTCTGTTTCTATGACATGATCTTTATAGGAATGAGCTGCCGGAGGATGTAATTGATGCAAATACAATAACATTGGACATTGTACAATAACATTGGACATATACGTGGATAGGAAAGGTTTAGAGGGATATGGGCCAAATGTGGGCAGATGGGATTTGTGTAGATGGCAATCTTGGTCGGTATGGACAAATTGGACTGAAGGGCTTGTTTCCGTGCTGTATGACTCTATGAACACCTCTGGCAGTATGTTGCAGGCAACCACCACTCTACCTCCCACATCTTGCCTCCCACATCTTTAACACATCTTTCCACATCATTTTTCCTCCACCAGCCTTAAACTATGCCATGGAGGTAAATATATTTTATATTTACACCCTGGGAAAGAATTTCAGACTTTTCTGACTGTTTGCCCTATCTATACCTCTCATAATTTTATATACTTCTAGTAGATATCTCCTCAACCTGCGACACTCCAGAAAAAAACATCTCTTGATAGCCAATACCCTCAAATCCAGGCAACATTCTGGTAAACATTTTCTGCTCTTTAGGGGGCAGCAGAAAAGTTAGCCACCAACTGATAGCGACACCCCTGAATCTCAAAGAATATGTTCATACAGAATTGTTATTTTGATTCGTTTAAATAGTTAAAAAAATGATTACTGAGGATTGAAATCCCTTGCATGTCATGGTAGGATTCTTTTCAAAACCATCTGGACCAAGGTTATTTTAATTTTAAGAAGGCTTTGAATGGGTATACAGATGTGTATACATACCGAATACTGGGAATACCTTGGGATTTGCAATAGTTTAGCTTTATTATTGTCAAATGTGAAAAGCTTTGTTTTGCACGTTTTCTAAACAGATCAGACGTACCATACGTAGTCAATTCAAAGTGAAGATGGGTAGAGCAAAGGGGAAGATACAGAGTGAAGGTGATTCTTTTCAGCGTTGTAGTGCATTCTAGTGCATCAGTTCCTTAGACAAGGTCCAATGTCCTCAACTGGATAGATGCCAATCGAAAAGTACCTTAGCTGATAGAAGGATCATTCAAAAGCCTGGGGTTACACAAAAAAGCTGGAGAAACTCAGCGGGTGCAGCAGCATCTATGGAGCGAAGGAAATAGGCAACATTTCGGGCCGAAACCCTTCTTCAGACTGATCGGGGGCGGGGGTGGGTGGGGACAAGAAAGGGAAAAGGAGGAGGAGCCCGAAGGCTGGGGGATGGGAGGAGACAGCAGGGGGACTGAGGAAGGGGAGGAGACAGCAAGGACTAACAAAATTGGGAGAACTCGATGTTCATGCCCCCGGGGTGCAGACTCCCCAAACGGAATATGAGGTGCTGTTCCTCCAATTTCCAGTGCTGCTCGCTGTGGCCATGGAGGAGACCCAGGACAGAGAGGTCGGAGACGGAGTGGGAGGGGGAGTTGAAGTGCTGAGCCACCGGGAGGTCAGCTGTCTGCAATAACCAAGCTGACCTCCCGGTGGCTCAGGTGCTGCTGCACCCGCTGAGTTTCTCCAGCTTTTTTGTGTAACCTTCGATTCTCCAGCATCTGCAGTTCCCTCTTAAACATCATTCAAAAGCCTAATGGGAGCAGGAAGAAGATTGAATGACTGGGGTGGATTGTCTTTGTTTATGGTGGCTGCTTTTCCAAGGCAGCATGAAGTGTAGATGAACTCAGAGGTGGGAAGCCTAGTCAGTGTGATGGACTAGGCTACATCTACAACTCTTTCAACTTTCTTGCAGACTTTGCCAGAGCTATTCTCAAACCAAGCTGTGACGTAACCTGCTAATATGCTTTTAATAGTGAATCCGTAGATGATTGCCCCTACAAGTCTGAAGAAGGGTCTCGATCCGAAACGTCACGTGTCCACGTTCTCTGGAGATGCTGCCTGACCTGCACAGCATGTAGTGTTCTAACAGTGTCAATGTTTGAGCTCAATGAATGTACACTGAGCTAAACCATTAACACAACATTCCATGTTTTAGTTCACGTTTTCTCATGTACACTGCTCCGTGAATCTCTGCTCCAGAATTTATTTTCTGCCACCTCTTTATATCTGTCTTCTATTTACCTCTAGGCAGATCAGTTGCGATAAGCAAGCCTTCAATACTGTTCACTCCTGATTTCATTCAGTATCTCTCAGAGACAATACTATTGTTCTCTCCAACCTTCCCTTCTCTGCAACTTAAAACATATTTTATTTCCATCTTAAATGAAGAAGCCATTGAACTGTGCCATTATTTCTCCGTGGTTGTTGCCTGACCTGCTAAGTATTTCTATCAAAAAGCTTGTTTGAACTTCTGAGATTTGCAATGTCTGTTTTAGTACATTTGTTCCTTGTTTTAAAACCATTGACTGCTCTTTGGAATTATTCCAGTGAATTATAAAAAGCACTAGACTAAGTCACACAGGAGGCTTGGTCCCCCAACACAACATTCCACCACTCACCCATAGCCCCCAACTACACTGGTGCAGCTCATTTCCCCTCATCCCTAGCACTCTCTCCCCTTCTTCACTCTCTTCTTTCCCCCCTCTCCATCCCCTCACCAATCCTTCCCTCACTCTCTCCCTTTCTTCACCCTCTCCTTCTTTCCCCCTCTCCTCCCTCTCCCTCCCTCCCAATCCTCTCCTCACTCCTCCCGTCCACCCCTCCCATCCTCTCTCCTCTCTTCTCCCCAATTTCCCCCCCCACACCCTCCTCCTCTCTCCTCTATCTCCCTCCTCCCTCCCTCCCTACCCCTACCCCTCTCTCCCTCCCCCTTCCTCCTCTCACCTCTCCCACCCCTCCCTCTCTCCTCCCTCTCTCTCCCTCTCTTCTCCCTTCTCACTCTCTCTCCTTCCCTCTCTATCCCCTCCTCTCTCTCCCTCCTCCCCCTCCCTCCCTCTCCCTCTCCCTCCTCCTCCTTCCTCCCTCTTCTGTCCTCTCTCTCCTCCTCCCTTCTCTTCCTCCTACCTCCTTCTCTCCCTTCCTCTTCCCCCTCCTCCTTTTCCAGCTTTTCTCCCCCTCCCTCTCCCTTTCTCCTTCTCCTCTCCATCCTCTCCCCCTCTCCTCTTCCCCCCCCTCTTCCTCTCCCTCCTTCTCCCTCCTTCCCCTCCTTCTCTTTCCCCTCCCCCCCTCTCCCTTTTCCTCCTCCCTCCCTCCTCCTCTTTCTCTCTTCTTTCCCTCTCTTCTCTCTCCCCCCTCTCTCCCCCTCCCGCTTCCCTCCTCTTCCGTATCTCTCCCTTCCTCTCCTCTTCTTCATCCCTCTCCTCCTCCCTCTTTCTCCCCCTCCGCTCCCCCCTTCCTTCCTCCCCTCCTCTTTCTTCTCCCCTTTCCCTTCTCCTCAGCTCCAGTTTCCCGTTCTGGCTCTCCCCCGGACCTCCTTCTGCCTTTTCTCCTCCCCTCTCCTCTCTCCCCTCCAAGCGAACCTCTCCCTCCTCTGGCAGGTTCCTCCCTCTTTTACCAGATTTCCTCTCGCCTCTTTTTTTTTACCTCTTCCTTCTCCCCCCCTCCCCCCACCCTCTCCATTCTTCCGCCCCCCCCTTCCTGCCTCTCCTCTCCTCTCCCCTCAGGCCCCTCTCCTTTCCCTTTCCCTTCCTTTCCCCCCCCTTTTTCCTCTTTCCTCCTTTCCCCTCTCTCTCTTTCTCTCTCCCCTCCTCTCCCTCTTCTTCCCCTCCTCTCCCTCCTCTCCTCTCTTCCTCTCTTCCCCCCCCCTCTCTCTTCCCAATCCTCCTCCTCTCCTCTTGATCCTCCCCCTCTCCTCTCCTCGCCTCTCCCTCTTCTTCCCGCCTCCCCTCCTCCCTCCCCCTTCTCCTCCTTCTTCTCTCTCTCTCTGAGGGAATTCTCCTCCCCTCTTCCCTCTCCTTCTCCTCTCCTCTCCTCTTCCTCCCCTCCTTTCCTCCTCCTCTCCCCTTGTTCCTCCCCCCTCTCTCTCTTCACGGGTTTCCTTCCTCCCCTCCCTCCCCCTGCTCATCCTCCCCCTCCTCCTCCCAGGAGTTCTCTGCTCTCCCTCTCCTTCCTCTTCCCTCTCCCTCCTCTCCTCCTCCTCCTCTCTCCCTCTTCTCATTCCCTTCCCCCCTCTACTCCCTCCTCTCGCCCCTCTTCCTCTCCTCTCCTCTCTCTCCTCCCTCCTCCTCTCCCTCCCCTTCTCCCCCTCCTCTTCTCTCCTCCCCTCCCCCTCTCCCCTCCTCTCTCCTTCCCCTCCCTCCCTCCTCTCCTCTCTCTCCTCTCCTCTCCCCCCTCTCCCCTCCCCTCCCCCCCTCCTAATTCCCCTCCTCCCCCCCCCTCATTTTTCCTCTCCCCCCCCCTCTCCTCCCCTCTCCCCTCCTCCCCTCTCCTCTCCTCTCCTCTCCCCCTCTCCCCTCCCCCCCCCTCCCCTCTGCTCCCCTCTCCTCCTCCCCTCTCCTCTCCTCACCTCCTCCTCTCTCTCTCTCTCCCTCCTCTCTCTCTCTCTCCCCCTCTATTGTCCTCTCTCTTCCTCTCTCTCTCTCCTCCTCTTCTCCTCCCCTCTCCTCTCCCCTCCCTCTCCCTCTCCTTCTCCTGAGGGGGTCCCACATCTCCTCCTCTCTCCCTCCTCCCCATCCTCCCTCCCCTCTGCCTCCCCTCCTCCTCCTCCACTCCTCTGCTCTCCCCCCCCTCCCACCTCCTCCTTCCTCCCTCCTCTGACCCTCCCCCACTCCCTCCTCTCCTTTCCCAGGTCAGAGATCCCTCCCTCCATCTCGAGGTTGCCCCTCGCCAACTCCTCTCCCCCTCTCCTCCCCCACTCTCCCTCCCCAGGATCTCGAGGTTGCCGCTCCTCTCCCTTCTTACGTGCCCCGGAGCAGCATCAGCCATCGGTGCCCTCAGAGCCAGGTCTCAGATTGTTCCGGAAGCACCAGCAGCTACTGCCGCATCGGTGTGTGGGTGAGGGGGGTGGGGGGGAGGGAGAGCTCGGAAACATTCACCTCTGCCTGGATCAGATTCATCACTTTCCATTTGGCAACATCGCTGCGCCGCCTCCGACAATTGTGTCCGGTTAGAGACCTCCACCGGCTTCTCTCAGCTCCAGTAAAGACGTGATGGCGCTGGAAGGGGCGGACCATCCCAGGGAGTGACAGGAGAAGAGACTAACCCGCGAGGCACTGACTGGCAGGAGAGGAGATAGATCTGCACACGCGCGGTTTTTACAAGCTTTGAACCTTGCGAACTTTTACAATATATCACCGATCGGAACAAAACCTGTTGCACTCGTAGCACTACTGCGTACCATTTTTGCGCAAATAGAAAAACCACGCAAACCAGAAGAGCACAAGATCAGAGCTTTAGTTATGTACTAGACTAAGTGGGACTCGTTGGGTCCCAGTCACACGGGAGGCCTGGTCCCCCAACGCAATCCATTCCCCAACGCAATATTCCACCACTCGTCCATAGCCACTAACTGTACAGGCGAGGATCATTGCCCCTCATCCCCGAGCACTCCCTCCCCCTCCTCCTCATGTGTGGGGTGCGAGGGGTGTGTATGGACGGGGAGGAGTAGGAGGGGGGAGAGGGTGTTGTGGGAGGAGGGGAGGGGGGGGAGGGGGTGTGTGGTGCGGGGCTGTGGGGTGGGAGGGGAGGAGGTGTGTGTTTGGATAGGGAGGTGTAGGGGGGGAGAGAATGGTGTGTGGGGGGAGGAGGGTTGTTGGTGGAGGGGGGTTGTGGGGGAGAGGGGGGGAGTTGTGGGCGGCGGTGTGTAGGCCAGAGTATGTGTGAGTGGCGGGGTGTGTGGGTGGCAGGGTGTGTGAGGGGCGGGGTGTCTGGGGGCGAGGTGTGCGGGGGGGGGCAGGTGTGTGTGGGCAGGTTGGTGTGTGGTGGGCAGGTTGGTGTGTGGGCGGGTGATGTGTGCGGGTGGGGGACTGTGTGTGTGTGGCAGGGGGGTGTATGGTCAGAGGGGCTCGTGGGGGGAGAGGGGTGCTTGTGGAGGGACGCTGGGCTGCTGCTTGGGGCGGTGCTGCTGCTTGGGGCTGGGCTGCTGCGTGGGGCTGGGCTGCTGCTTGGGGCTGGGCTGCTGCTTGGGGCTTGGGGCTGCTGCTTGGGGCTGGGCTGCTGCTTGGGGTGGGGCTAGGGTGCTTGGCGGTGGGCTGGGCCGGGCTGCTTCGGGTCCCTCCGAAATTCCAGTTAGAAACCTCTGCCCGCCATCGTCAGCTCCAGTATAGATGCGATGGCGCAGGAAGGGGCAGAACATCCCGGGGAGTGACAGGGAAAGAGACTAATCTGCGCGGCGTTGACTGGCAGGAGAAGAGATCAATCTGCGCACACGTGGTTTTTAGGATTTTTAAACCGCGCTAACCTTTACGGCATTCAACCGATTGGAACAAAACTTGATGCATTCACAGCATAGGAGAACGGTGAGTGAACTGGCAAAAAATCGTAATGCTATAGCAAACCGTTTTTACGCAAATAGAAAGACCGCCAAACCGGAAGATAACAAGGTCAGAGGTTTATAGATAGATAGGTTTATAGATAGATAGATAGATAGATAGATAGATAGATAGATAGATAGATAGATAGATAGATAGATAGATAGATAGATAGATAGATAATTTGGTTACAATTTACATTTAGTTAATGTTTATGAACCTGGAGAATCATCGAGTCATAGAGTTTGGAAACAGGCCCTTTGGCCAACTTGCCCACACTGACTAACATGTCTCATCTACACTAGTTCCACCTACCTGTGTTTGTCCCATATTTTTCTAAACCTACTCTTTCCATGTACCTGTCTAATAGCTTCTCAAACATTGTGATAGTCCCTGCCTCAACTACCTCCTCCAGTAGCTCGTTCCATACACCCACCATCCGTTGTGTGAAAAAGTCACCCCTCAATTTCCTATAAAATCTTTTCCCTGTCACCTTATACCTATGCCCTCTGGTTCTCAATTCTCCTACTCTGGGCAAGAGACTGTGCGGTTAGTGCCTGATGTACTTGTATATGGCGTGACTGTATGGTATGATTTGACTGGATAGCATGCATCATATCTGAGGCAGGATGTGCTGGCTCTGAAGAGGGTCCAGAGGAGGTTTACAAGAATGATCCCAGGAATGAGTGGGTTAACATATGATGAGTGTTTGACAGCACTGGGCCTGTACTTACTGGAGTTTAGAAGAATGAGGGGGGAACATTGAAATGTACATACTAGTGGAAGGCTCAGATAGAGTGGATGTAGCGAGGATGATTCCACTAGTGGGAGAGTCTAGGACTAAAGGTCATAGCTTCAGAATTCAAGGACGTTCCTTTCGGAAGGCGATGAGGAGGAATTGCTTTATAGTGAGAGTGTGTGAATCTGTGGAATTCTTTGCCAAAGAGGCTGTGGAGGCAAAGTCAATGGATTTTTTAAGTTACAGATAGATTCTTGATTAGTACAGGTGTCAAGAGGTTTATGGGGAGAAGGCAGGAGAGTGGGATTAGGAGGGAGAGGTAGATCAGCCATGATTGAATGGCAAAGTAGACTTGATGGGCAGAGCGGCCTAATTCTGCTCCTATCACTTTTTAACCTTATGACCTCATGATGATAACAGATTTCTTACTGTATCTTGGTATGTGTGACAGTAATAACCCAATACCAATACCAGGTCCCAACCCATCCTGACATGGAAATATATTACCACTCCTTTATCCTTGCTGGGTCTAACTCCCTAAATTTTTCACCCAGTAACATTGTGGCAGTATCTTCATCGACGAACTGCAGTTGTTCACGAAAGTGAGTTGCAGACACATTCTTGAGGATGATTTGTGATGGACACTATTATTTTTTAGCCAAAGCCATTGATGGTCAGATCCTGCTAATGAATGCATCAAATCAAGTCAGCAATGAAGATGATGCTTGGATGCGAAATGTAATCGTGTTTAGATTAAAACTGCAAGCAGAGGTGATTTACACTTGACAAGTGCAGAGATTAGTGAGTTGTAACAGATGTATATGACATCTTGTTGCCTGATCATTAAAAATTAGCATAGGCGAGACTGACTGGTTAGACGGCAGTGTATATCCCACCATCAGATCCTCGGATCTTCACTCACAACAATCAAGTCTCCAGCATTGTAAAACCAGGAAATTACATTTAATAGCTTCAGCTACAAGGATGCTTTTGTTCCAAAGTGTCCTTTTTAGTTATGGTGCTGTGTATTTTAATTTATGTAAATTAGCCTTAGTTGCCCCCGTCCTGTCAGTTAACAAGATAGGGTCCAGGACAGTGGTGTTGAAGAATTTAATATTCTCCCAATTTCTGTCCAAAATAGCGTCACTGACATCTGGTCATTTATATTGCCATTTATTTGCAACTGGGTGGACTTTTTACCCCCCCACCACCACCACCATTGATCTAACCTCTACACACTCCAGGGAGAACATTTTAGATATTCGTGGTGAATATCTTTGCAAACTTCTATACTAATGACCATCTCTATTCTTGTAACTATGGCACTTCCTTTGAGATTCGACCACCAATGGAAGTATTCCAAGCTCAAACCTGACATGACCCCTAGGGAGTTTATATGTTTCAATAAGTTCACCCCTCATCCTTGTAAATTCCAAAGTACATAGATCTATTTTCTTCAGCAGCTCATGATAGGACAATCTTTTGACCCCTCGCACTGTCTTCAAGTTAAAGGTGTAGCCATGGGCATTTATATGCCATGGGCACTCACATCCCAAAATGGTGTTGCCGTGGGTTGAGGGAGGTGAATGCTGTAATCCTAGTGCCCAAATTAAAACTAATGTTCTGACACAATTTGTTTCCATATATTTTAGCAGTTTAAATGTTGCACCAGAGCCACAGGAATTGTTTTTCAATAGCTGATGTTGGACAAGATTTTTTTCCAGGTGTAGAAAGAGAAAATGAGCCATCAATATGTTGTAAGCACTGACAATGCGCTGACAATGAATGATGGGATGGAGGCAATAATTTGCTGTGTTCTCCAGCTGATTTCAAAAGATGCAATAATTGATGTTTTAATCACTGTTGACAATCTCCTTAAAAGCCCATTCGCAACAGGCAGAAGAGAAAGCCATTAATGTGAATGATGTTTAGTCAGATGTTCTGCTTATTGGCACCTGATGTTCAGATTTAATGCAGCAATTCCTCAGTCCTGGGAGATGGCGAAGATGCAATTTGCTTTCATACTTTCCATTTCAACCTGAGAGGAAAGCTTATGATTATGAAAGAATGATTTATCAAATCTCATCTTGGAGATCATCAAACCTTTGGTCAAAATTGGCATTCATTGTGGCAATGTACAGTAGAAAGCACATTGGCTGGTTGCATCGTAGCCTGGTTCGCATCACAGTAACTGATCTCCTCATCACTGAAGGGAATTCAAAAAGGCAGACAATATCATCAAATTCCCACTCCATCCTGGCCACTCTCTCATTTCACTCTGACCATCGGGAAGAAGATACAGGAGCCTGTAAACCATAATCACCAGGTTCAGGATTAGCTTCTTCCCAACCACCATTAGATTCAGATTCAGATTCAGATTCAGATTCAATTTTAATTGTCATTGTCAGTGTACAGTACAGAGACAATGAAATGCATTTAGCATCTCCCTGGAAGAGCGACATAGCACATGATTTGAATAAATAATAATAAGTGTCCGGGGGGGGGGGTGGTGATTGGCAGTCACCGAGGTACGTTGTTGAGTAGAGTGACAGCCGCCGGGAAGAAGCTGTTCCTCGACCTGCTGGTTCGGCAACGGAGAGACCTGTAGCACCTCCCGGATGGTAGGAGGGTAAACAGTCCATGGTTGGGGGTGAGAGCAGTCCTTGGCGATGCTGAGCGCCCTCCGCAGACAACGCTTGCTTTGGACAGACTCAATGGAGGGGAGCGAGGAACCGGTGATGCGTTGGGCAATTTTCACCACCCTCTGCAATGCCTTCCGGTCGGAGACAGAGCAGTTGCCATACCATACTGTGATGCAGTTGGTAAGGATGCTCTCGATGGTGCAGCGGTAGAAGTTCACCAGGATCTGAGGAGACAGATGGACATTAGGCTCTTGAACGCTACTCAACACCAACCTCGGCAACTGTGAACTTCGATGGATATGTGTTTGGTTACACTACAGACTTTATTTTTTGTTTATTAAAACAATAGAATTGCAGTTGTACAGTTACCATTTTTAAAAACTATTATATTTATCTTTTAAGGGTTGGTAAAGCTGCTGCAAGTATGAATTTCATTGTTCTGTTGTCATACATATGACAATTAAACACTCATAACTGTCCTGAATCTTGATCCAGCTGTTACATTGTAATCCAGATTTGGCCATCAGTTGTGTTCTTTTCCTTTGAGAACATTTAGATTAATTCGAAATAGTGATGGTTAATGTGAATTTATTATGGACAAGATCCCATCAAATTGTGGATGAATCTATATTGCTGAGCTGTATCTAATTCAGTGAGGAGGTTTGGAAGATTTTCCTTTGACCAGAGAAAGCCAGCAATCCTGTTTTTTATATAAACAACTTGCTAAATCCTAGAAGTTATCTTATTTATGGGTTATTAAAATGCAGAGCCACAAGGAATCAGAGTATTAGTGGATAAGGATGCCTTCCAGTACATTGATTACCATGTATATTGCTTTCATGATCTTACATTATCTCAGATAATTGGCTCTGATTATTTAGTGGACATCTTTAGTTTTGAGTTCAAAGAACATTTGCATTCCTGTGGCCAGAGTGTGTTATTCCTTCTTTGCTATTTTATGTAATCTTAGATCCAAAATCTTTTTTGTTTGTCCTTTTGTTTGTTTCTAGTCATAGTTCTGTCTTTCACATTCATTTTCTCTCATTAATTTCCCTATTTGCTGATATATGTTTATCACTAGTTTTAATTCATACAGTTATACAGCAGTGTACAAGCCATTCGGCCCACCATGTCTGTGCCAACCAGCAAGTACTCCTCCAAGTTAATCCCATTCCCAGCACCTACCCCCCCCCCCCCCCCCCCCCCCGCCAATCATAGAATCACACAGTATGGAAACAGGCCCATCAGCCCAATTCATCCATGGCAACCAAGATCTAAGTCAGATCCATTTGCCTGTGTTCAGCCCATATCGCTCCAAACCTTTCCTATCTATGTATCTATCTAAGTGCCTTTTAAATGCTATTATAGTACCTGCTGCAACTACCTCTTCTGGCAGGTTGTTCCATATACCCACTATCCTCTGAGTAAAAAGGTTGCCCCTCAGCTTCATGTTAAAACTTGCCCCTCTCACCTTGTCCTCTTATGTTTGATTCCCCTACACTGGGTAAAAGGCTCTGTGCATTCACTCTATCTATTCCCCTCATTATTTTATACACCTCTATTACATAATCCTTCTGCCTCCTGCACTCCAAAGAATAAAGTCTTGGCCTACCCAACCTCTCCCAATAGCTCAACCCTTCAAGTCGTGGCATCCGTCACACATCTACTGAGTATGGGGGTCATTTGTAGGCCCAGTATTTATTCCCTATCCCATGTTACTGCTGAGGTTGTGGTGTTGAGATGCCTTTTTGACCGCTAACCTTGATTCGAGTCAAAGTCATAGAGTCATACAGCGTGGAAACAGGTCCTTGCCCATACTGACCTCATCTACACGTCCTATCCTATCTTATCCATGTACCCCACTAAATGTCTCTTATAAACATTACGGTTGTACCTGCATCAACTTCCTCCTCCGGTAGCTCGTTGCATACGTACAGATATACATGTGTTCCGTACATGTTGCTGGTGGAGAGAGAGGTGGGGTCGAGAGGCCTACTCCTTCACCTAGTTTCTTGCATTCTTGTGAACATGAATGACTCTCACTCATCAGGCATCCTCTCTCTATTCCATGCTGCTCTAAAGTTATGTACTGAAGGAGAATTCTAGATTATTGTGTATTTGTGTGTTATTGCAATACAGGCCTGTTAAGCTGCAACAAATACATATTCCATGTTCTGTTGTTGGTACATATGACAAATAAATATAAAACACACAAAGTGCTCGACTAACTCAGCGGGTCGGGCTGCATCCCTGGAGATCGGTGACGTAGGAAGGATCTACAAATGCTGGTTTATACCAAAGATAGACACAAAGTGCAAGAGTAACTCAGCGGGTCAGCCAGCATCATGAGAGATTTTGCAAGACCTGCTGAGTTACTGCAGCACTGTGTGTCTACTTATGGATAGGTGACGTTTTGGGTTGGGACCCTTCTTCAGACTGATTGCAGGAGGGGGGGGGGGGGGGGGGGGGGGGGGGGGGGGGTGGGTAGAAAAGCTAGAAGGTTAGACGGGTAGGAAAAAGCAAGGCAGGTCAATTAAACATTCTTGACTCCTGATGCTTGAGGAGTTACATTAACAGGACATTGCAGATGAGTGGCAATGTCAAAAAGTTAATTTATTTGCATCAGTTGCAACGTGTGTGAGTGTGTGCACAGGTACATATACAAAAAAGCAAAGGGGACTGAGAAAAGAAGAGAAAACATGACCAGCTTTTGACGGCTCTGGGCCTGCATTCACTGGCGTTTAGATGGACCAGGGGGGACCTCATTTAAACTTACTGAATGATGAAAGACCTGGATAGAGTGGATGTGGAAAGGATGTTTCCACTAGTGGGAGAGTCTAGAACCAGACGGCATGGCTTCAGAATAAAATGATGTACTTTTTGGAGATGAGGAGGAATTTCTTTAATCAGAGGGTGAAGAACCTGTGGAAATAATTGTCACAGATGGCTGTGGAGGCAAAGCCATTGGGTAGTTTCAAGGCAGGGATATTGACAGATACTTGATTGGTAAGGGTGCCAAGGCTTATGAGGAGAAGGCAGGAGAATGAGGTTGAGAGGGAAGATAAATCAGTCATGTCTCAATGGCGGAGTAGACTTGATGGGCTGAATGTCCTAATTCTGCTCCTAGAACTTATGAATACCACATGAAATTCTCTGGCACAGATGACTGTGTCATTGAGTATTTTAAAAGCGGAAATTGACATATTGATGAGTTCCTGAATGGCTTGATGACGTTCTTGATAAGGGTGTCAAAGGTTATGAGGAGAAGGCAGGAGAATGGGGTTGGAATGGAAAGACAGATCAACCATGGTTGAATAGCAGAGTAGACTCGATGGGCTGAATGGCTTACTTCTGTTCCTATGACTGAAGAACCTATGAAAGAAAATTAAAAGCCTGGGATCTGGGATTGTACAGTGAGTTTTGAGAAAGCCCACTGACCCATGAAGCTGTGTTAACCTTTTGAAGAGCGGATCTATTTTTTCCTTCCTGTGCCAAACTTTTCTTTCTCTAATTGTTGCTAATCTTAAATTTCAACAGACAACAATTGATTTTGGATGAGATGAGCTCACTTATGTTGCAATAAAATATTGATTATTGCCACCTTTTAAATAGAATTTAATTCACATGCAAATGTTTTCCTGTCATTTTCTTGTCACTTCTCGTTAAAAGAACTGTAATATAAGGCCTGGGGAAAGCTGTTAAATAGTTCCTGTTCTAATCAGAGCTTCTATTGAATATTACGTAACATATTTGTGGGGCTGAGCAAGTCATTTCTGTTAAAATACTGCTTTCAATGGAACTCAAAACACTGACAACTGTTGTGAATAAATAAGGGAAAAATAAAATGAGAACTCTGATCACAGAACAGTACAGCACGGAACCAGGTCCTTCAGCGCACAATGCCTGCACAGAACCTGATGCCCAGTCAAACTGATTCCATCTGCTTGCACGTGATCATATCCATCGATTCTGAATAAAATGGATGTGGAAAGGATGTTTCCACCAGTGGGAGAGCATAGGATCAGAGGTCATATCCTCAGAATAAAAGGATGTGCCTTTAGAAAGGCGACGAGGAAGAATTTGTTCAGTCAGAGGTTGGTGAATCCGTGAAATTATTGCCATAGATGACTGTGGAGGCCAAGTCATTGGGTATTTTTAAGGCAGGGATTGACAGATTCTTGATTAGTATGGGTGGCAGGGGATATGGGGTTGAGAGAGAAAGATAGATCAGCCATGATTGAATGGAAAGACAGATCAGCCATGAGTAGACGATGGGCTGAATGGCCTAATTCTGCTCCTATAACATGAAGTTATGAACATTTCTTGCATTCCCATATGCCTATCTAAAAGCCTCTTAAATGCTACTATCTACCTCCAACACAATCCCCTGCAGTACGTTCCAAGCACCCCCCACCCTCTGTGTAAAACCTTGATTTGCACATCTCCTTTATACTTTGGCTTTTCACCTTAATGCTATGCCTTCTAGTTTTTGACATTTCTACTCTGCGATAAATGTTTGACTGTGTACCCTATCTATGACTCTCATAACTTTGTAACTTTGAGGGAGGAAGATGCCAGGGCCAGGTTTATTGGAATGGCGTGAGTTCTGACATATACTGTCATCAAAATAAGACACAAAGTTCTGGAGTAACTCAATGGGTTAGGCAACATCTCTGGAGGTAATGGATAGGTGAGATTTTGGGTTGGGACCTTCTTCTATCCATGTTCTCCAGGGATGCTGCCTGGCCTGCTGAGTTACTGCAACACGTTATGTCTTTTTTGTAAATCAGCATCTGTAGTTCCTTGCATCTTTATACTGTAATCAATTTATTTGGTCAAGTTCAGGCCAAGTACTCACCACTTGCATCTTTTGACCATTGATTTGCTCAGTGGATTGTCCTACATCTCACATTGCACAACACTGACCCGACACTGTGTCTGTTGATTTGGCCACCAGAATATTACTGTTAATGCCAAAAAGCACACACATTGCAGTTTCAATGTTGACTCATTGATTATGTTGTATGACTTCGTGACTCTATGTGTGTACCAAACACAATGATGGAAATTATCAAACCACTCTGTAATTTATGCAAGGCGTTATCTGAACTTTATTATTTATAAGTTATTGTAATTCACATGTTAAAAAAAATCAGAGTGCTGGGAGAACTCAATGGACTAGGCAGCATCTGTGGAGGGAATAGACAGATAAAATTTTGGGTCGAGACCCGACTTCAGACTGATGGTGTAGAGGGGCGAAAGCTGGAAAAGAGAGGTGAGTGTGGAGCAAAACCTGGCAAGTGATAAGTAGATGCAGATGAGGGGGTGATTAGCAGCTGGAGTGAGGGCCAAAGGCTAGAAGGGAAAAAGAGAGAAAAATGTCAGATAAGAAAAGGAATGAAGTGTGAAGTCGGAGGGATGGATATGGGTGGAAGGGGACAGGGGAGAGAGGAAAGAGGGGGGCTGAAAGGAAAATATACCGGTTTGGGGGATAAGGTATAGAGGAGGGGATGAGGGGTGACAGCAATTACCTCCTCTGGCAGCTCATTTCATATATCCACCACTTTCTTTTGTGTAAAAAAGTTGCCCCTCAATTTCCTATTAAATCTTTCCCCCGTTAACTTAAACCGATGTCCTGTGGTTCTTGATTCCCCTACTCTGGGTAAAAGACACTGTGCATTTACCCTATCTATTCCTTGTACACCTCTATAAGATCATTTCTCATCCTTCTGTACTCAAAGGAATAAAGTTATTGCCTGCTTAGCCTCTCCCTATAGCTCAGGCCATTGAATCCTAGCAACATCTGTCCTCATGAGCGATAGAGATACAGATACAGCATGGATACAGGAACTTCGGCCCAACAAATCCATGCAGACTTCTGATCACCCCGTACACTATCCTACACACTAGGGACAATTTGTTCCACAACTTCCCAAAGTAAATTAACTTACAAACTTGCAAGTCTTTAGTGTGTGGGAGGAAACCGGAGCACCCGGAGAAAACCCATGTGGTCACAGGGAGAATGTACTAACTCCGTACACACAGCACCCGTTGTCAGCATCGAACCCGGATCTCAGGCGCTGTAAGGCAGCAATTCTACCACTGCACCACTGTGCCGCCCTATAGGCTCACTTTAAATTGATCTTACCTGTTAAGGTATGTAACTGGACATCTCTCCATGTAATTTACATTAAACACAACAATATATTTTACTGCGGATGTCTACTACTGAGGGAAGGTACACAAAATTGTTGGAGAAACTCAGCGGGTGCAGCAGCAGGGTTTCGGCCCAAAAGGTCACCTATTTTCTTCGCTCCATAGATGCTGCTGCACCCGCTGAGTTTCTCCAGCAATTTTGTGTACCTTCGATCTTCCAGCATCTGCAGTTCCTTCTTGAATACTACTGAGGGAAGATGCCTTTGTACATCTCTTCTGTTTGCCAGTGGTGTATTTATATGCTGGCTGCATGTCTTTCAGCATTTAGCTTCCAGTTTTAACATGTCAGATGTGTAATTTATGCTCGGCTCCGAGCAGCAATGCCCCCAACAAAACTGGCAGGTCAATTAAATGTTTGCATGGCGCGGAGGAAAATACTTTGCAGCAGATTAATGATTGCGGTACTTTTTATTGTTTATTAAAGTGGTGTTTCTCTGAGGAAAACTCTCTCCTTGGGAATGAAACCTATAATTTATCAAACCTTGCTTTCTTTTCATGTGTCACTTGTAAGGTAACAGCAATAGGTAAATCAGCCGTAAGTGCTTACCAATCCAACAGCATCAATGAGGTTTCAACAGCACTTTTCCTGCAACAATCAATGTAGCGAGTTATGAATTGTAAAGCTATCTATTCAGCATTGTGCATCCAAAATTGCTTTGAATTTCCTGTAAGCATCGTCCTGTGTAGATGAGCCTCAGAACAGCAGGGCCGCTGCCTTAAGAGACCCTGTGACCCTGGTTCAATACTGACCTTCCATACTGTCTATTTGCACTTTGCATCTTCCCTCAGTGACCACGTGGGTTTCCTCTAACATCACAAAGACGTGCGGGTTATTCGGTCAGTTGGCCACTGCGTAGATGAGTGGTCGAGTCTGGGGGAAGTTAATGGGAATGTGAGGAGAATAAAATATGATTAGTGGAGGATAAAAGTAAAGGGGCGTTTGATGGTCACAATGTATTTGATGAGGTTGAGAGACACATTCTGATTTGTACATCCACTTGAATCTCCCCTACACCCTCTCCAATGCAAAGAAGAGAACAGTGCAAAGAAGGCTCGTTGGCACAGTGGTAGAGCTGCTGCCTCACAGCGCCACAAACCTGGGTTCTATTCTGACTACGGGTGCTGTCTATCTGGAGTTTGCATTTTCTCACCGTGACTGCGTGGGTTTCCTCAGGGTGCTCCGGTTTCCCTCAGTACACGTAACAATAATAAACTGAACTAAACAATAGCATTAGGGGTCATTATTTACAAGAAACACGCGTGGACCAGCCACACAAATGCAGAGACTGCAAGAGCAGGTCAGAGGCTGTGTATCCTGTGGTGAGGATTCAGCTCCTGACACCTGAGTTTATACAAAGCACAAGGCAGGAATGTGATGGGATAATCTCCACTTGCCTGGATAATTGCAGCATCAAAAACATTTAGGAAACCCAACAACATTCAGGACAAAGCAGCCCATTTTTCTATCATCCCATCCATCGCGTTCGGTTTAAATTCCCTCCACTGCTATGCTCAATGTGTACCATCTATACCATGCACCATAGTTATTCAACCAGTCACTCAAGCAGCTCAGCCTAAACATGCAACTTTTAACAAGGAGGACAAGGATATAAAGCTCATGGGAATTCCCAGCCACCACTAATCCACAGGATCCCCACTAATTCACACACATCCTGACTTGGAAAGATATCGCTGGTCCTTTATCATCACTGGGTCTAAGTCCCTGGAATTCCCTGGTGAATAGCATCATAAATACATTCATAAAATAGACTGCAGCAATTCAGGCAGCAGCTCATCACCATCTCTTCAAGGACAATTGGGAATGAGACATAAACACTGGTCTTGCCAGCAACGTTTCACTCGCAGGGAAAATGATTTTTTTAAATTGTCACATGTTACACAGTTCATCATACAGCAGGAACGACACAGAATGCTGGAGTAACTCAGCAGGTTCACGAAGTAGGACACCGACCCGAAACGTCACCTATCCATGTTCTCCAGGGATGTTGCCTGACCCACTCATTTACTCCAGCATTTTGTATCTTTCCTTTGTAAACCAGCATCTACAGTTCCTCGGTTCTTCATCATACAGCAGCTTAGGTGTAGCACATGTTGGAAGAAATGTGGATGTTTTCTCAGAATCCATGGCATATTGATAAAGTGATTGAAGATGTTATCAGAGCACTAGGTTGTGGACTGGATACTGTTCTGGAGGGAGTACATTTAGTTGATTCATGGATGATGGGTTAACATGTCAAGTCAGGTCGACTTTTACCATAAGCACAAGTATGGTGAGGCACAGGTACAATGAAAACCTTGCTTGCAGCAGCATTGCAGGCACAGTGGCGCAGTGGTGGAGTTTGTACCTTACAGTGTCAGACACCTGGGTTTGATCCCGACTACGGGTGCTGTCTGTACGTAGTGACCACGTGGGTTTTATCCGGGTGCTCCGGTTTCCATCCACATTCCAAAGATTTACTGGTTTGTAGGTTAATTGACTGTGATAAAAATTGTAAATAGCCTCTGGTGTGTAGGATAGTGCAAGTGTACGGGGTGATCGCTGTTCGGCGCGGACTGGGTGGGCTGAAGGACCTGTTTCTGCACGGTATCTCTAAAGTAAACTAAACAGACAAATAAACACAAATATAAATAATACATAAATTACATGCATTTTCGGCAATACAGTAAAAATAAATTGTGCAAAAAATTAAAACATTAGTGCAAAACACAATTAGAAAAAGAAAACATGTCCATATTAATGCAAGAGATAGTCCGTTGATGTTCTTGCCCTTTCCCTGATGGGAGTTCTGTGAGACCTTCTCCCACTGCTCACCCTTTGTTATTCCAGCTTTCTTCCCCCATAAGTCTGAAAACCTGAAACGTCACCTATCCGTGTTCTCCAGAGATGTTGAGTGACTCGCTGAGTTATTCTAGTCCTTTGGGTCTTTTTTAGCCTGTGGTGTTCCATTGCCCAGGTAGGATTCGGTTGACAGGCTAAACCTGTTAGTGTGAGGTCACACACAAATTGGAGGAACAGCGCCTCATATTTCACTTGGGCAGTTTACAACCCCTGCATTCCCTCTCTCTCAGCCCCTCTGCCAGTTCCACTGTTTGAATCTATATATCCCTTCATTATCACCTCTTCCACAACCAACAATGGACCATTGTGGGCTCCACCGTTCCTTGGTCATTAGTGCTGGGCCTGATTTGTTCTAAACCTTTTCAAACCTCTAGTTTCCCTCTGCTCCGACTCTCAGTCTGAAGAAGGGTTTTGACACCGAAACATCACCTATTCATTTTCTCCAGCGATGCTGCCTGACCTGCTAGGTTACTCCAGCACTTTGTGTCTATCTTTGGTGTAAACTGGCATCTGCAGTTCCTTCCTTCACACTGAACCTATACTTGTTGGATTTTTATAGACTGAGAGGTGATCACGTATGGGACACTGTAGAGTCTTGGAAGGGTGGTTGTTTGGAGGATGTTTCTGCACAGGGAAGAAACTAGATCCAAGGAACATCATTTCAAAATAAGAGGTCATCCATTTCAAACAGGTGATAAGGAACTTATTCTCTTTAATTGTTGGTGAATCTTTAGAATCCTTTCCACATAGGCTGAATAATTGAAAGGATTCAAGACGAAGAGAGGTATAAGTTGGTCTATAGGGAAGTCAAGGGTCATGGACAATGAGCAGGGAAGTGGAGCAAAGGCCAAGATCGGATCACACTTGGTCTTAAAGAGTTTGAAGATGCTAAGATGCTGTGTTCCCAGTCCTTATGTTCTCATATACATTGGTTGCTGAGGCTTAAGTTGGTATAGAGAATCACAGCCTAGTCAAATAACAGAGCCCCACATTTCATTTTTGTCAAATAATTTAAGATGAAGTTTCAACATTCTACAACAAAAGAAAATTCCAGACTAAAGTTTTCAAATGTGTAGTTCCAGGTTACATCATCTTTTGTAGAAACAAGGAACTGCAGATGCTGGTTTATACAAGAGAACACAAAGTGCTGGAGTAACTTAGCGGGCCAGGTGGCACCTCTGGAGAACATGCTTTCTCCACCCCTGCAACCTATACAATCAGGCTGAAAAAAGACCCTGACCCGGAATGTCACCTATCCATGTTCTCCAAAGATGCTGCTTGACCTGCTGAGTTACTCCAGCACTTTGTGTTCTTATACACTAACATTACGATTACCATTATATTGAGTCTGCCAGGAGGTCTCCAAATTGCTGTGACATGGTCTTAAAAGCTGAACATGCGTTCATAGCCAGCATAAATGGCAACACTCTGGCCCTAAATCACACATTAAAAAAAACTTCAGTTGTAGGTTGATTCAGTCATTCACTTGTAGTCAGCAGTCATTGTTTAAAGCTGTTGAATAAATGCAGCCATACAGTATGCGATACTGGGAGAAAAGACCCCTATAGGATTTCAACAGCTGGCATTATCCACACCATTCAAGTCAGTGCAATTAAGTGGCAGCCTTCAAATTACATCGACCTCCAACTGAACAGTTCAGAAAACTTGTCTTCAGTCTGGCGGTATAAATCGCTGCTTTTTTCTTAGGTTCACTGTTTTCTTCTGAACGTTGTGCCAAGCTTTATTGTAGGTAATCTCCCTTAATTGCAACTAGTCTCTTTGATGAAATGAGAGGTCATGCAGGTTGCTGTAGTGAAGTATTTTAAAGAATAATAAGTTGCATCACTGATTTACAGGCAAGGAATAGACATTGAGAAATGTTTTCTTTAGTTTAAGTTTCAATTTTACAGATACAGTGCAGAAACAAGCCCTTCGGCCTACAGAGTCTGCACCGACCAACAATCCCCGTTACACTACCACACACTAGGGACAATTTACAATTTATACCAAAGGCAATTAACCTACAAACCTGTATGTGGGAGGAAACAGGAGCACCCAGTGAAAACCCACACAGTCGTGTGAAGAAAGTACAAACTCCATATAGGCAGCACCTGTAGTCAGGATCGAACCCAGGTCTCAGGCGCTGTAAGGCATCAACTTTACAGCTGCGCCACCGTTCCGTTCTGTTGTAAGGTGTAAAGTATGGTGCTCAATAACGATGAAGTAGGAGTTGCTTCAGTGTGCTGGGATTAGTTTTCAAAATTGCCTCAACTTTCTTCAAAGTTTAAAGAGATTTGGCATGCCACTGTAAAAACAAAAACTCATGCGTTACACAGAGCTTTGGTATAGCACATGGTGGAAGTGACATGGCATTTTGATAAAGTGTTTACCATTGTACTGGGTTGTAGACTGGATACAGTTCTGGAAGGAAGGCACTTGGTTAATTTGTGGATGAAGGGCCTTTGTTGATCCCAGATGCACCATAGAAAGTAACCTGACTGGTTGCATCATAGCCTGCTATGAAATCCCAATGCACAGGAATGTAAAACTCTGCCGAGAGTGATGGATTCAGCCCAGGCAGAACCCTCCCCACCATCAAAAGCATCGAAGTGAAGTGCTGCCTCAAATAGGTGGCATCTATCATCAATCTATCATATTGACAGTTGTCACATAATGAAGAATGCTTAGCATGTAAGCTTCACCTCATCATTAAAATGAGTCTTTTACATGTTTAGGGAACTATTTAAAGTTTAGGGAACTACTTAATGTTTAGGGAACTACTTAAACCTCATCATAATTTCTGAGACCAGCGCCTGAGACCTTGGTTCGATCCTGACTACAGGTCTGAAGAAGGGTTTCGGCCCGAAACGTTGCCTATTTCCTTTGCTCCATAGATGCTGCTGCACCCGCTGAGTTTCTCCAGCATTTTTGTGTACCTGCATCATAATTCCTGACTGGTTATGGAAAATGGTTATGGTTATGGAGATCTCTTACTCGTATGAGGTTCATATCCACATAATGAGGCTTAATTGATGGTTTTAGTTGATGGGATTGAAGAAGATTGGTGAAACATTGCTTAAAACTTGCAACCATAAAACAAATTAGATTTTAGATTAGATTAGATTATTTAATGACCACACAGTCAAGCTGGTGGAATTCAGGTTCTGAAATTATTTTGCATTAACAGTAATTCATTCAAATGTTATTCAATATTTTCTTAAACTTGTGCTTGGGCACATGATGCTTAGAGATGTGATTAGCCAGTAAGGTCAGATATTATGCAGGAAAGTTGAGGTAAACTAAAGGGTTTTCCCTTTATTGACCTGCCCACCATTAAGTACAGGACATAAAAATAAGTGTAGAAAATGGTGTAGAATTTTGATAGACAGTGTTGCTTAATTTATAACTACAGCATGTTTGTGAAGAGCACTTTGAAGATTCAGTGCACTTGATATAATATGTTAAATCATATCGCTTGTTTATAACTGAATAGTTTTTCCACTACATTAATCCAAACTAATGCTGTATGATTTTGCGGGTCATTAGATGTTTGTAAATCAAACAAGTAGCAGATAAAACATTGCCAGGTTAAGACGCAAGTCACAGGTAAAGTTATGACAACACACTAGATTGAAGACGTGAGTTGTCTGACTCTAAAACAGGTTACCGTGTAAATAGAAATGTATTCACTTTTCCAGTTAGACATAAAATGCTGGAGTAACTCAACGGGTCAGGCAGCATCTCAGGAGAGAAGGAATGGGTGACGTTTCAGGTCGAGACCCTTCTTCAAACTGAAAGTCACGGGAAATGGAAACGAGAGATGTAGATGATGATGTTCAGATTCGTATACATCAGCGAAACCCAACGTAGACTGGGTAATCGTTTCGCTAAACATCTTCGCTCTGTCCACATGGACTTATCTGAACTCCTGGTTGCCAAACACTTTAATTCCCCTTCCTAGTCCTACATTAATCTTTCTGTCCTAGACCTCCCCCTTTGTGGAGTGGGGACAAACGCAAATTGGAAGAACAGCATCTCATATTTCGCTTGGGCAGCTTACAAACCAGAGGTAAAATTTTGGATGTTTCTAACTTTAAGCAATCCCTGCATTCCCTCTCTCTCCATCTCACCCTCACTCAACACACCAGGTTTTTGTTCTCACCCAGCAAACAGCTAAGAATTGCCTGTTTCATTTATCATTGTTACTTTTTTTGCATATCTTTCATTCATTTGTTCTACATGTATATCTCTCTACTTCATCGTCTACATCTCTCCTTTCCCTTTCCCGTGATTTTCAGTCTGAAGAAGAGTCTCGACCCAAAACGTTGCCCATTCCTTCCCTCCAGAGAAGCTGCCTGTCCCGCTGAGTTACTCCAGCATTTTGTGCCTATCTTCTACATTCGGTACATTCCTGCACCTCCAGTTTTTGGACTGGGGGCAAGGATTTTTGTTTTTTTATTTGCAAATGGGAAGGAGAGTGTCACACTGCGCTGTTCAATGTCATCTAGTTGATACACCATCTGAGTAGATCGTTGATCTGAGAGTCTGTTCTGAAGGAATAATATGGAGGCATTTCTCTTGCTTGTCACTTGGTGAAGCTGACTGTACAGTAACGTGGTTGACAAAGATGGTTGACCGAGTTACGTGGCTGCAGCTGCCAATCATAATCCCAGCTGAAATCCAGGGCAGTATCAAGGAATGGCTACATCGCTTGAAGGAATAAACTGAGATCCCATTTTTCCATTAAAGTGGTCACGTCTCCAGTCAAGGCACAGCATGGAATTGTCTTAGTGTTTTGGCCAATACAGTAAGCTGATTATTTCGCTCATTGATTTGTCTAGAATCTATTTTATGCAGCACAAATTGGAGACCATGGATAGGCAACGTTTTGTGTTGGGACCCTTCAGACCCGAATCGTTGCCTATCCATGTTGTTCGTTTATGCTGCCTGACCCGTTGACTTTTCCAGCATTTTGTGCCAAAAAGAGTGAAGATAAGATTTATGAGGATGTTGACAGGACCCGAGGGCCTAAACTATAGGGAATGTTTGGGCAGGCTAGGGCTTTATTCCTTGGAGCGCAGGAGGCTGAGGGGTGCTCCAATAGAGTTGTGTGAAATCATGAAGCAAATAGATTGGGTGAATACACAGAGACATTTACCCAGGTTACGGGAATCAAGAATCAGAGGATTCTTGAAGTGAACCCATCACATGTTTCCATAACAGCATTAAAGGGTACTTAATGGGTATATCACAAACTGCTGCTACCAATCATAATCCCAGCAGGTTTAAGCAGTGAGGGCAAACATTTAATAGGAAACTGAAGGACAACTTTTTCATACAGAAAGTGGTGAGTAGATGGAATGAATTGCCAGATGGCCTGTTTCCGTGCTGTAATTGTTATATGGTTATATGGTTATATAGGAATGGATGGCACATTGGCGTAGTGGTAGAGCTACTGCTTACAGCGCTAGAGACCCGGGTTCGATCCTTACTACGAGTGCTGTCTGTATGGAGTTTGGACGTTCTCCCCGTGACCTGCGTGGGATTTCCCCGGGATCTAATTTCCTCCCACACCCCAAAGACGTAGTTTGTAGGCTAATTGACTTGGTAAAGTTGTAAATTGTCCCTGGTGGGATAGTGTTAATGTGCGGGGATCGCTGGTCAGCGCGGACTTGGTGGGCTGAAGGGCCCTCTTCCACGTCAATGGTCCTGACCCCTGCACGGTACACTAGTAACTTGGACAAATACACTTATGCCCTTTTGAATCTTGAAGCAGATGATCTGATGAAAGCAAATTAATTCTGAAGCACATGTTCTCAATATTTCATTTAATGATACAGATCACTTGGCATTTAGTCAAACTCAGTATGTGCATAACACACCGGAGAAATGAAATGAATGCTGCTTGCAGGTGATTATACTTGTGAAGTGTCTTAAGCGAAACAGTATATATTAACTACATCCGTCTTTGTCATTTTTTGCTGATTAGATTTGTTGATCTAAAGGATGGCTTTGATTTTTATCTCTTATCAGTAATCTTTCAATTTTGACATATTTCTCAAGATTAGTTTTGAATTTATTTTTGAAGAAATAGCTGTATGTATGCTGCATGTTTATTATATGTCAACATAAAGGATCTGTATGGAAATGTGTCATGTAAACTGCTTAGGTTACCGGTGGCCTTGTTAATATTTTGCCTACAGCTGATTTTTTTTATGGTTAGGACTTACTGTATGTAGCACTAGGGCGGTTAGACTAAGCCAAACATGAGCATTTGACATCACTGGCATCATAAGCTAGGGTGTCTGTCTTTAATCAATCTAAGACATCTGTAAATTACGAAAGTGTACCAATGTAGACAATCCATTCTCAAATAATTCTATTTGGTTGAGTTGAAACTATAAAGTGTCCTTTAATGCAATTAATGGGAACATATGACAGAGGTTCAAATTTTCCCACTGCTACTTTGGAATTAGCATTCAATTAATTACATTTATCTGGCATAAAACGCTAGTCATTAACTTTTTAAAAACATTTGATTTATTGATTAAACAAGGATTTGTTTAATCTTTGACATTTGATCTACAGTAAATGGAACTCAAGGCCCAAAGTGATGTGGTTGACTTTTAGTCATAGCTACCCTAATGGGCCTGTCCCACTTAGGCGACTTTTTAGGTGACTACAGGAGACTATGCGGTCGCCACATGGTCGCCACATGTTCACGGGTGGTTTCCGGGGAGTCGCCTTCGTGGTTGGGAAGTAATTCACGCATTCTCGGAACTGGTCATGGCCTAATTATGGTCACTGCTAATTTTCCAACAATTTTTCACAATTATTAGCGACCAGGATGAAGCCGCCATAGAGAGCATCGCGAATTCTCATGCTGTAATTTGTCGTAGGTTCACATAGGTTATCGCCGGTGTTGACCGGTGAATTTCACTGGCTCATTGGGGAAAAAAAAAACAGTAGTTTTCAGAACCAAGGATAACCGGATAATCTTAATGTCCGCCAAGCTTCACAGCCGTGTATCTCTGGCTTCTTAAAGTTGCCTCCACTCCTTCTCCCCACCCCGTCGCCCTCTTCTCCCCTCTTTTCCCCCCTCTACCCCCCTCCCCCTCCCTCTTTTAAAGGAAGTGACCCTTCCCGTACACTGTGCTTTCACCGTCTTAATTACAGCGCCAACCTTCCTGTTCATCGTGGTGTGTGTTTGTATCACATTGGCTTTGCACCGTGAATTTCACTCGGCGTTCTCCCCGCTTGCCCTGTCCCCCGCCTGCGTAACTGACTGGTGAAGGAAGTGATGTGTGTATGTGTATGTGTGTGTGTGTGTGTGTGTGTTCCACTTTGACAGTTGCCGTTCCAGTCACCGGGATTTTAGCAACTGGCTACGACTTGACAGTCATCTGAAAAATCGCCTAAGTGGGCCAGGCCCATAAGACTAGCAAGCTACCCAGTTTAGGTTTGGAGGCTTAGTTTTAGGTTCACTATTGTCATGTTTAACAAGGCATAGTGAAAGCTTTGTTTTGCATGCTATCCAATCAAATTGGACAGCACAATGGTGTAGCGGTAGAGTTGCTGCCTTGCAGCACCAGAAACCCAGGTTTGATTCTGACTACTGGTGCTGTCTGTATGGAGTTTGTACTTTCTCCCTGTGACTGCGTGGGTTTTCTCTGGGTGCTCTGGTTTCCTCCTATACCCCAAAGATGTACAGGTTTGGAGGTTAATTGGCTTCAGTAAAAATTGTAAATTGGCCCTAATGTGTAGGATAATGTTAATGTATGGGGTAGTGTATGGGATGATTGCTGGTTGGCGCGGACTAGGTGGGCTAAAGGTCCTGTTTCCGAGCTGTATCTTTAAAGTCAAAATCAGATAATACTACATAAATACAATCAAGTCAAAGAACAAAGTGTTCTGCAAAGGGAAAGATACAGAATGCAAAATATAATCCTCAGCATCTTATTGCAACAGTTCCAAAGCCAAAGCCCAATGTCCACAATGAAGTAGAGGAGAATCGGACTGTATCCTGTTCAGAATTCTGACAATAGAAAGGAAGAAGCTGTTTTTGAGTTTGATCATGCACACTTTCAATTTTCTGTATCTTCTGCCTGATGGGAGCAGGGGGAAGAAGCAATGACCAAGGTAGGTAAGGTCTTTGATTATGTTGGCTGCTTTCCCGAGGCAGCGTGAAGTATAGAGGAAAGCTATGATGGGGAATCTGATCTATGTGACTGACTGGGCTACTTTCAGTATTTTTCCCAAACCAAGCTGTGATGCAACCTGGCTGTATGCTTTCTATTGCGCATCTATAGAAGTTTGTGAGAGAGGCAAACTAAATTTTGGTAATGAGATGGAAAAACACAAAACCGTTTCAAGGAAGAACGTTGCGGAGACATTTGGAATAGCAGGGAAATGCAAGAGGCAAGGCAGGGCAGACAATAGTATTTACAATGGATCTCATTTAGTTGCACCCGAGTTCACCCAAGAGCTCTCGAGTTTAAAAACAAAATCAAACTCATGGTAAGTACGTAGAGTGTACATAGCGGTACGTCGGAGCTCGTGGACGTCTCGTAGCGGCTCGTTCCCTTTGGCAGGTACTCGGGAAACGCGGTAAATTTGTGAAACTCGTGAAGTTTTTTCAACAGTGTGAAAAATTTCCAAGAGTAAAAAAGTACTCGTGATGAAGTACCACGAGTTTGATTTTTTTTTCAACTCGGGAGAGCTCTTGGGTAAACTCGCATCGTGGGACAGGCCCTTAACAATCGAATTTCACCCTTCCTCTTGGCATAGGTATGCTGGTATGCAAATAATTAGTCAGCTATGTTCCGATGAGTTGTATGCTCAGGTAAAGTAGGGCACTGTACGACGTTGGTTGTCCATCTCTGATATTAGCTCAGCTTGTATTTTTTTTCCTTCTGAGAGTGGAGAACTACCCAGCAGTTCTTCCTGCCTTTTATGGCAACTCTTGCATTCTTTTGCCTAACTGCTTCCAATATATATATAAATGACTTGGATCTAAACAGAGATGGGTTGGTTTGGAAGTTTGCGGATGGAACCAAGAATGTTGGGGATCATGGACTGTGAGGAAGACTGTCAACCTATAGATAGATATAGATAGCTACAGAAATGGGTGGAGAAATGGCCAATGGAGTTTAATTTGAGCAAGTGTGAGGTGCAGCACTTTGGGAGGACAAGTAGACCATATTTGACCTCCCAAATATAATACAGTTAATAGCAAGACCCTTAACAGTATTGATGTAAACATTGATCTTGATGTCCAAGTCCATAATTCCCAGAGAGTGGTAATACAAGTAGAAAGAGTGGTAAAAAAGGCATTAGTTATGTTCCATGTTTTATGCTTCCATTCACCCATTGAGCAGATAATGTTGTTTATAGCAAATCCTCACGGCCACATTGATTTAACCTTGTCAGAGACAACCCCCTTCCCTCGTGCAACTCTGCCAAGCCCTTTTTCTTTCTTCCCAGTTCCGACCGAAAACATGAACTCTGTTTCTCTTTCCACAGATGCAACTTGACTTGCTGAGAATTTCCAGCATTTTTGTATTTGCTATTATTTTAGATTTTCAGCATCTGCTGTGTTTAGGATTATCAGTCATATCAGGTTAGCCATATTCATGATTGAAAAATATAACATCATTCTGTCATAATTGCGTATGGCAGGCTACGCAAGATAATTTACTAGGTATGTTGTTGCTGCATGAAGGAATTTTTAGTCAAGCTAAGTTAATGGAACAAGTTCGAACAATGTGTTCTGAAAGCTTGCAGGTCTTCAGAGATTTCACAAGCTGGATTTATGCAGTGAGTGGCACATCTCTGACAGAGAACGTGAATCTGCACAGGTGTATTTTAGTCTACACTGTGGACTAGAATACTTTCAAGTGTCAACGTTAGCTCCCAAGGTTCCAGTTGTGATTGCAGGGTGTGGAGTAAAGCTCAGGGCTATTGCATGCCTTGGCCCCGACTCTAGATGACCTGCTCTAGCGTTATGTCGCCATTGCCTTGTCTTCTTAGATTAAATTCAGCATTAAAGTCATAGAATCATATAGCATGGAAGCAGGCCCTTTGGCCCAACTAGTCCATGCCAATCAAGATGTCCAATCAGAGTTAGTTCCATTTGACTGTGTTTGGCCCAAGATCTTTGAAACTTTTCCTATACAAGTACCTGTCCAAATATCTTTAAAATGCTGTTTTGTACCTGCCTCTACTACAGGTACTTCCTCTGGCAAGTGATTGGTATTTCTACACTGAGCCTTTCCCCTTCATGGTTTAACTTGAAACTGAAGGGACCAAAACTTCGAATGATTCTGGCCAAGAGACCTTCTCGTTAGTTCTAAATCTGCAAAATATCCAGACTTCCTCCCTCACCTCCATCCAAGGACTCCGGCAGTCCATCCTGATAGGAGAGAGGTCCACGTGCATCTCCTCTAACCTCATCTACTGCATCTGTGGTGTCCGTTGTGCCGTCCAGTACTTCAGTGAGACCAAACACAGACTATGTGACAGTTTCGCCAGACACTTTTGCACTCAGCCCACCAAGAATTGCAGGATCTTCCGGTTGCTAATCATTTTAACTCCTCTTCCCATTCACATACTGATCCTTCTGTCCTGGGCCTCCTCCATTGCCGGAGGACAGTGTCTATCATCAGGTTAAAGGAAGAAATCCAGAACTTACTTTAATCTTTTCTTTTGACAATTGTTTTCTCTTGAAGTTTGTGTGTTTGAAATTTACAGGAATGGTCAGGCCGCATTTGAAGTTTTGTGAGCAATTTTGGGCACCATATCTGAGGGAAGGGTGTGCTGGCTCTGCAGAGGGTCCAGAGGAGGTTTACAAGAATGATCCCAGCAATGAGTGGATTAACATATGATGAGCGTTTGACGGCACTGGGCCTGTACTCGCTAGAGTTTTGAAGGATGAGGGGTTGACCTCATTGAACTTACCGAAAAGTGAAAGGCTTGGCCAGAGTGGATGTGGAGAGTCTAGGACTAGAGGTCATAGCCTCAGAATTAAAGGACGTTAGTTTTGGAGGAGATGAGGAGGAATTTCTTCAGTCAGAGGGTGGAAAATCTGTGGAATTCTTTGCGTTCTTTGCCACAGAAGGCTGTGGAGGCTGTCAATGGATATTATTAAGGCAGAGATAGATTCTTGATCAGTACGGGTATAAGGGGTTATGGGGCGAAGGCAGGAGAATGGGGTTATGAGGGAGATATAGATCAGCCATGATTGAATGGCATAGACTTGATTGGCCAAATGGCCTAATTCTGCACCTATCATTTATGACCTGATTTAAAATCTGAACACAGAGAATAAAATATTCAGTGACATGATTTCTAAAGACTGGTAATCTCAAACATGCTCTAGAGGGAATACTCCTCCGTTACAATCTAGCTGTACGCTGAGGTCAAACAATCACAGTTACTAATAGAATAAGATGGGAGGTAAACAACGGATGAATACCCAATCCCTGCCTCTCTCTGTCACTTACACGAGTTATGATATTATGATGTGTTTCCAGTCTCACATACTTTAGTTTAATTTAGAGACACAGCGTGAAAACAAGCCCTTTGGCCCCCCCCGAATCTGTGCAGACGGCAATCACCTGTACACTAATTCTATCCTACACACTAGAGGCAATTTACAGAAGCGAATTCTATCCAACAAACCTGCACATCTTTGGAATGTGGGAGGAAATCGGAGCATCCGAAGAAAACCCACGTGATCACAGGGAGAACGTACAAACTCCGTACAGACAGCAGATGTAGTCAGGATCAAAGCTACTTCCCTGTGGCTGTAAGGCAGCAACTCTACCGCTGCGCCAAAGGTTTTCCGGTTGCTGATCCCACTGCGTATTCCTGAATGATTTCAAGACCAATAATGATGAACTCAGGGAAGATGGAAGCTGCCTTTATTTCTGGCCTCCTCTCTGTTTAAAATCTGGCAGAAAAAAAATGTCAGGGAAGTGTGACTGTTTGGACAGCCTTCAAAGAACAGACTAGATGGGCTGAAGGGCTTCCTTCACTTCTGTGAATCAATGTGGGTAATCTGTGACCAAGAGCCAGAACTGCAAATGGCCTGTAGGTTGTTACAATTCTTGATTTATTGCTCTTGATATAGAACTCCTATGACAGGACTGTTCAATGGGAATTCATGTGCAGTGATGACTCTGCCAATTTGTACCTCGTATAGATTTTTATTCACAGGGGGAATATAAATTTTATCTTGCACATTCCAAAGCTTCTTTTTTGCTACTTCTGTTTGTTGATGCACCTTATTATATCGGTAATTTGGATGATAACAGTCAGATGCAAATTTTCAATATAAATTGGAACTAAATTGGTCCATCTCGCTGCACAGTTGTTAAATTAATGCAACCACGATGGTTTAAACAGTTTTATCTGCTTTCATTTAGGGCAGGAATAAATCAAATATAAATTTAATCCAGATTACATAGTTCTATGTGCTATAAAATGCTTCATGTTTGGTATCTTTTGGATTTTTTGTTTATTGTTTGCTTTGCATGAGGGAAAACATACCTCTGAAAAGAAACCTCATATTTTGCTTGGGTAGCTTACAACCCAGCGGTATGAATATTGAATTCTCTAATTTTAAACACTCCCCTCCCCTCTTCCCACCCTCTCCCCTTCCTCTGCCCTAGTCGTTTTAACAGTTCCACAGTTCACTACAATGTATTCCTCTTGATCACACCTTCCTTAGCAAACACCTTCTTTAGCCACGCCTTCCTCAGTCTGAAGAAGGGTCCTGACCTGAAACGATATGCATCCTTTTTCTCCAGAGATGCTGCCTGAACCTCTGAGTTACTTCATCACTCAGTGTCTAACTTCCCTAGCCAACAATTGGCCTATCAGGGAACCACCTTGCCTGAGGTCATCTGTTGCCAGCCTGATTTTTGTCCTGGTCTTTTCTTGCCTCCAGTTCTTCCCCCCAACCCCCTATTTTCAATTCGAAGAAGAGTCCCGGTCCTGCACATCACCTATCTATTTTCTCCAGAGATGCTGCCTGACCAGCTGAGTTACTCCAGCAATTTGTGTCTATCTTGTAAGACACGTCTGTGAGCAAGGACCTATATTTTGAAACGGTAGTTTGATTAACAACTCCCAAGTGCACCATACCTTATGTTGGGTAAGGTGGAGGCTTTTTAGGCCATTTCTGGAAAAGTGTTGGTGCAGCTTATTTTGCAGGATAAACATTTCATGCGAACATATTGGATTATTTTGTAAACTTCATATTCACTTCAACAGACAATAGACAATGGACAATAGGTGCAGGAGTAGGCCATTTGGCCCTTCCGGCCAGCATCGCCATTCAACATTATCATGGCTGATCATCCACAATCAGTACCCCGTTCCTGCCTTCTCCCCATACCCCCTGACTCCTATCTTCAAGAGCATTATCTAGTGCTCTCTTGAAAGTATCCAGAGAACTGGCATCCACAGCCCTCCGAGGCAGAGATTTCCACAGACAGGTCACAGATGTTCCTTACAATGGAATAAAGGTGGTCACGGACCTCATGGAAGGGCAGTTGCACACCCATTTCTTCCACAATCTCAGCCTCCATTCCTCTTACACCATCTCCTTCCCTTCCCTTCCTCTGGCTTTACATATCACACCTCATCTCTCCTTATCTGTTTATATACAGCATTTTGTCTTTCCATCTTACCTTTGGCCTTCATCCATCAGCCAATCAACCCCGCCACCCCCAACTCCATGCTTGTACCCACCTATTACTTGCCAGGCATTGTCCTGCACTCACCTCTCTTCCAGCTTTCTCTCTCCACCACTATCAGTTCTGACCTAAAACATCGCCTTTCCACAGATGGTGCTTGATCTTTTGAATTACTTCAGTACTTTGTGTCCTTTTTTTCAATGAAATACTGTCTGATCAGATCCCAGTCTATTCATGGCTTGTATTTTGTGGTTAACGACAGTGAGACTGTGGCTGCTTGCTGTGAAATCATTGAACATATGCAAGGTTGAGACGGAAGGATTTTTGGTCAAAAGGGAAGTGTTGAGGCCAAATCAGACCTGTCCTGATTACGCTGTCGGCTCGAGCAAGTTTAAGAAGTCTGACCTTCCTTCTTGCATCTTTATGAATTGACAGGAAGTCTAAGATGTTGGTGCGAATATAGTTTAATACGGAAACTCTGAATGTTCCCATAGTGAATCAATGCAACTCCAGAGGTGGGGCGGCATAGTGTCACAGTTGGTAGAGCTGCTACCTCAATGCCAGCGACCCGGGTTTGATCCTGACCTTGGGTGCTGTCCATGTGGAGTTTCCTCATTTCCCTATGATCGCGTGGGTTTCCTCCAGGTGCTCTGGTTTCCACCCACATCCCAAAGACGTGCCGGTTTGTAGGCAATCGACTTCTGTAAATTGTCCCTAGTTTGTAGGATAGAACTGGGTGATTGTTGGGTAGATGAAAGGGTCATTTGCCACACTGTCTCTCAAAAATTAAAACTAAAACCACAGGAGAACTGAAGCCCGATTTCGGCCCACATCCCAAAGACATGCGGGTTTGCAGGTTAATTGGCCTCTGCAAATTACCCTTCGTGTGTAGGGAGTGGATGAGAAAGTTGGCTAACATACAACTAGTGTGAACAGGTGATCACTGGTTGGCACGGACTAGGTGGGCGGAAGGGTCTGTTTCCGTGCTGTATCTCTGAACGGAACTAAACAGAGTGTATAATTTTCAATAAAAATAAATCATTTCAACTGATATGAATTTCAGAGGAACCAATTCTCTTTAAAGTCAAAAGTTTTGTTACTTGGGAGCTAACTGAGCTTTGAAATGGAATGTTAACTTATCCCTTTATAAACCATCCAGATCTTAAATATAAATTTTATTATTCAGGATAGTAATTATTTCATCTGAACATGACAAACTATAGAGGATTTAAAATAAAATAATAGTCTAAATTACATTCAAAACCATAAAAAAAATCTTTCACCTTAATTATACGTTAATTATACACTTATTATTCAATGCTCGAAAATATTCAAAGAACATTAAAATATGCTCATTTTGCACGGAAACAGGCCCTTCGGCCCACCGAGTCCGCGCCGACCACTAACACTATCCTACATACACTAGGGACAATTTACACTTACATCAAGCCAATTAACCTACAAACCTGTTCGAGTGGGAGGAAAGCGAAGATCTCGGATAAAACCCACGCAGTCACGGGGAGAATGTACAAACTCCGTACAGACAACACCTGTAGTCGGGATCGAACCCGGGTCTCTGGCTCTGAAAGCTCTGTAAGGCAACAACTCTACCGCTGTGCCACTGTGTTGCTTGCATGATTTATTTAATTGGTTGCTCTACTAGCTTGATGAATCACTGCGCTTAGGATATTTTTGACCTGAAGCTGTGTGGCAGCACAGATTGGGGAAGGATTTAGTTTAGTACAGTTTAGTTTATTGTCACATTTAACAAAGTGCAGAGCTTTTTGTTGTGAGGAGGTAGTTGAGGCAGATACTATAACAACATTTAAAAGACATTTAGACAGATACGTGGATAGGATATTTTTATAGGGATATGGGACAAACGCAGGCCGGTAGGACTGGTATAGATGGGGCATCTTGGTCGGCATAGGCAAGTTAGGCCAAAAGGTCTATCTCTGTGTGTAGGAAATAAATGCAGATGCTGATTTAAATCGAAGATAGACACAAAATGCTGGAGTAATCAGCGGGTCAGGCAGCATCTCTAGAGAGAAGGAATGGGTGATATTTCGGGTCGAAACCGTTCTTCAGACTTATGCCAGGGGAGGAGGCAGAACAAAGATAGTATGTAGTTGGAGACAGTAAGAGTAGTAGGAGAACTGCGAAGGGGGAGACTATGGAGAGAAAAAGCAAGGGCTATCTGAAGTTATAGAACTCAATGTTCCTAATACCGCTGGGGTGTAAGCTACCCAAGCGAAATATGAGGTACTGTTCCTCCAATTTGCGCTGAGTCTCACTCTGACAATGGAGGAGGCCCAGGACAGAAAGGTTAGATTGGGAATGGGAGGGGGAGTTGAAGTGCTGGACCACCGGGAGATCAGGTTGGTTAAGACGATTAGGCCGGTCTCCATGCTGTATGACTGTAATTCTAAATATCTTAAAAGCCACTATTGTATCTGTCTCAACCAACACCCTCAACAAGGATCTCACCACCCTCTGTTTCTGACTCAGAGTGAAATTAAGCTCTGTCAAAAATCTCCTTTACTCTTTTATGTTTGCTTTTGCTTTGGCTCTTGGGTGATTGCTTCAGATTTTACAAGATCAAAAGTGCATCAACAGTTAATCCAAAATAATCTGAAATAAATAAACTAACATCTGTTTTGGTTCAAAGGTTCCGTCTCTTTCCATTACTTTTTTACTTTTTAAAAATAAGGGACATTCATTTTCCATTCCAGAATTATTTATATGATCTCCTTACTGCATTGGCTTAATTTTGAGACAATCTCCGATAACACCCCTGTCGACTTAGTTAAGTTTGCAGAACATGCCTTTACAAGCATTTGCTCAGTGTAGTGAAGTGTGTCAGGGGGCCTCAAGTCTCCAAAGGAGGATTTAAGTTATTGCGCAGTCTGAGCAGGATTAATTTGTAACATATCAGTGTAGCTGGGTCTAAATATGTGAGCTGATCTCATTTGGTTGGAATACAATTCTTAATAACAGCTGCAATCTCTTCTGGTTGGCTATGTTTCCCAAGAGAGGGATTCAAAAAAGCAAATTTAAACAGGAAGTGATCCTGAAACTGTAATATCTTCTTCTAAATGGGTATTACTCTAACTTGTATTAGCACCAGCAAACAGCCAAATAGCATTTTCTCCGATCAAACTTTTAACCCAAGTCAAGCGGGGGATTCTCAGATTCTGATTCTTGTCACCTGGCACAGATATCAGTTCATTGGAAAAAAAGATGTTGGGTATAATGGATTTCAGAAGGGTGCATTATTAGCTGCATCAGAGTAGTAAATAGATCAAAGCAATGACAGATTTCCTATTGAATTAACTGCAGTATAGATCGAGAAGATAACGTACTTAGAAGTGAACATCAGACAACTGCCTCCATGGGAAATCCTGGACATTATACAGAGTATGACACCATCAAGGTTATGTGATTGAAGGCCACAATGGCTGATTGCTCTAAAGTAATTGTAGCTTTATGCACACTAAATGAAAAGCTCACTACTTTCCAGTTGTTTTGTGGAGAGTTAAATGCATGATTTATCAAAGCCAGTTTATTGAAGCATGGACAGACAGTACAAATTCTCCAAGGCCTTATCCGTTTCAGTAACCACAATATGCTGTTTTATATGCAGATTGTGTGGAATGAGATAACATTGACAAATTGTCCGTGATGTTGTTTCCCCTCCATTTAAACTGTACCTGACCCATGTTTTTCTCTTAAGATAGACACAAAAAGCTGGAGTAACTCTGAAGGAAGGTATCGACCCAAAACGTCACCTATTCCTTTTCTCCAGAGATGCTGACTGACCCGTGGAGTTACTCCAGCTTTTTGTGTCTATCTTAGGACAGGAACATGGGTCACGGTTTCAAGGTCAGTGTATTATCACATGTACTAATTAAGGGACAGTGAAATTTGAATTACCATACAGACATACTAAGTGTAAAAGCAACAAGATACACAGCCACATAAAATAAAATTTAACATAAACATCCACCGCAGCAGCTCCCCACATTCCTCACTGTGATGGAAGGTAATAAAGTCCAATCTTCTTACTGTTTATTCTCCCGCGGTCGGGGCTGCGAACCATCCACAGTCGGGGCCATCAAAACTCCCGCAGTCGGCGATCCGAGTCCCTAGTGTCGGGGTGATCGAAACTCCCTCGGGTTGGGACGGTTGAAACTCTCCGCAGCTTGGAGCTCCCGAATCGGTCTCTAACCAGGGACCGCGGGCTCCACGATGTTGAAGTCCACATGCCCGCGTTTGGAGCTCTCCACAGTCGATCCCCGGCAAAGGGATCGCAAGCTCCACAACGGTAAGTCCACGGTAGGACAAAAATTGCATCTCCATCGAGGAAAGAGATTGAAAAAGGTTTTCATCAGGAAACGATTCTTTGTCCCCCACCAACCATCGCCTGCAATTTGCATCTCCCATGTCTTCTGCGGTTACTGAGTGACATTAGTCTTTTATTTATTCGCCTTGTATTTATTACAGCTTAGATACTGCTGTACCACCTGTTAGGGCTCGAATCACAGACCAAATTTGTCCCTTTGCCATAAATGTGGGATGTCATGATCTTTATTTAAAGAAAAAAGCAATAGAACATAAAACATAGAAAATAGGAGCAGGAGGAGGCCATTTGGCCCTTCGAGCCAGCACCGCTGTTCATTGTGATCATGGCTGATTGTCCCCTATCATTAACCCGTGCCTGCCTTCTGCCTATATCCCTTGATTCCACTAGCCCCTAGAGCTCTATCTAACTCTCTCTTAAATCCATCCAATGATTTGCACTCCACTGCCCTCTGTGGCAGGGAATTCCATAAATTCACAACTCTCTGAGTGAACAAGTTTTTTCTCACCTCAGTCTTAAATGACCTCCCCTTTATTCTTAGACTGTGGCCCCCGGTTCTGGACTTTCCCACCATTTTCGAACATTTCTCCTGCATCTAGCTTATCCAGTCCTTTTATAATTTTACTAGACTAAGTGGGACCTGTAGGGTCCCAGCATCACACAGGAGGGCTGGTCATCCAACGCAATATTCCACCTCTCCATCAATTCTAATATTGGTGGCCAGTTGGGGGGGGGGGGGGGCGGCTTTCTGGAGCGCTAGTGTGTTGTGGGCTGAAGGGACTGGTTTCCAGAGGGCTAGTATGCAAATTGTGCGCCAAATGGATTCTTGGGCTGGCGTCTCAGTCAATCAAGCCTGTTGTGCTGGCAACTCACTCACTCACGGCTGGTGGGCTGGTAGTTCTCACGGCTAATCCTTTTTCAAGCAGGGTATAAGGCCACCAAATTCAAGTGCAGTTTCTTACCACTTCTAGCAGGGTGCAAGGCCACCAAATTCAAGTGCAGTTTCATACCATTTGAAGTAGGGTGCAAAGCCACTAAAGACAGCGAGTCGTGACCTCTCCCTCCTCCATCTTGCAGAGACTGAGCCACACCCACATTTCCGGGTTTTATAACCCCCCTCCCCTCACCGGAAAAGGTGTGGCTTTCATGGAGTGATTGACAGGAGAGAGATTCTCAACATTTTTTAAAAAACTAATAACACTTTTATTTTTCATTGATGGGAAGAATTCTCTGCATCTGCTCAGCGGATGGGGACTGAGTAAATCACAGCCGTAAGTGGTAGTGTTTTATCTAAAATCAATATACAGTGCAAACAGGAAGTAAGTGCATTTACAGTAGTGCCTTTCAACTTCAAGCCAAAGCAACCAAGGCACCATTTGCAGTAAGTAGTGCCTTACAACTTCATGCTACTATTTGCAGTAAGTGGTGCCTTTTAACTTCAAGCCATTGCATCCCAGCCACCATTTGCAGTAAGTAGTGGCTTTCAACTTCAAACCACACCCAAACCACCATTAGCAGTAAGAGGTGCCTTTCAACTTCAAGCCAAAGCACCCAAGCCACCATTTGCAGTAGGTAGTGCCTTTTCTACTTCAAGCCAAAGCTCCCAAGCCACCATTTGCAGTAAGTAGTGCCTTTCAACTTCAAACCAAAGCTCCCAAGCCACCACTTGCAATAAGTAGTGCCTTTCAACTTCATGCCACCATTTGCAGTGCCGTTCAACTGAATGCCAAAGCACCCAAGCTACAATTTGCAGTAAGTAGTGCCTTTCAACTTCGTCAAAGCTCCCAAGCCACCATTTGCAGTAAGTAGTGCCTTTCAACTTCAAGCCAAAGCAACCAAGCCACCATTTGCAGTAAGTAGTGCCTTTCTTCTTCATGCTACCATTTGCAGTAGGTGGTGTCTTTCAACTTCAAGCCACACCCAAGCTACCATTTGCTGTAAGTAGTGCGTTTCAACTTCAAGCCAAAGCAACCAAGCCACCATTCGCAGTAATAGCGCCTTTCAACTTCAAGTCAAAGCTCCCAAGCCACCATTTGCAGTAAGTAGTGCCTTTCAACTTCAAGTCAAAGCTCCCAAGCCACCATTTGCAGTAAGTAGTGCCTTTCAACTTCATGCTACCATTTGCAGTAAGTGGTCTCTTTCAACTTCAAGCCAAAGCAACCAAGCCACCATTTGCAGTAAGTAGTGCCTTTCAACTTCATGCTACCATTTGCAGTAATGGTGCCTTTCAATTTCAAGCCAAAGCAACCAAGCCACCATTTGCAGTAATAGTGCCTTTCAACTTCAAGCCAAAGCTCCCAAGCCACCATTTGCAGTAAGAAGTGCCTTTCAACTTCATGTCACCATTTGCAGTAAGTGGTGTCTTTCAACTTCAAGCCACACCCAAGCCACAATTTGCAGTAAGTAGTGCCTTTCAACTTCAAGCCAAAGCACCCAAGCCACCATTTGCAGTAATGGTGCCTTTCAACTTCAAGCCACAATTTGCAGTAATAGTGTCTTTCAACTTCAAGCCAAAGCTCCCAAGCCACCATTTGCAGTAAGTAGTGCCTTTCAACTTCAAGCCAAAGCAACCAAGCCACCATTTGCAGTGAGTGGTGCCTTTCAACTTCAAGCCAAATCACCCAAGCCAAGCCAACGGGGGGGGGGGGGGGGGGGGGGGGGGCTTTCTGGAGCGTTAGTATGAACCATTTTAGACCCAATAGACATTTTGTTTGCAAGCTTTAGAACCAATAGACATTTCTTTGCAAGCTTTAGAACCAATAGACATTTTTTTGCAAGCTTTAGAACCAATAGAGACACTTTTTGCAAGATTTTGCAAGCTTTTGCAAGCTTTAGAATCAATAGACATTTTTTTGCAAGCTTTAGAACGAATAGACATTTTTTTTTGCAAGCTTTTGAACCAATAGACATTTTTTTGCAAGCTTTAGAACCAATATAGACATTTTTTTTGCAAGCTTTAGAACCAATAGAGACATTTTTTTGCAAGCTTTAGAACCAATAGACATTTTTTTGCAAGCTTTAGAACCAATAGACATTGTTTTGCAAGCTTTAGAACCAATAGACATTTTTTGCAAGCTTTAGAACCAATATAGACATTTTTTTGCAAGCTTTTGAACCAATAGACATTTTTTGCTAGCTTTAGAACCAATAGACATGTTTTTGCAAGCTTTAGAACCAATAGACATTTTTTTGCAAGCTTTAGAACCAATAGACATTTTTTTGCAAGCTTTAGAACCAATAGAGACACTTTTTGCAAACTTTAGAACCAATAGACACATTCTGCAAGCATTTTAGAACCACTAAGGGCACTTACATTTGAGTAGACATGTGTTCAGTGTTATTCACAGCTCAGAGAACCGTGACCCTCTGCCTTCCTCCATCTTGAAGAGACTGTGTGGCACACCACTTCCTGGTTTTATAGTCCCTCCTCCCTGCCGCCAGCGGGAGCAGCAGAGAGAATGGAGAATTTTGTAAAAACATTAAAATCTCTGTCATTTTTAATCGATGGAAAAATCCTCGGCACACATGCGGCGGAGGGGGGCTCTGAGCAAGGTGGCCAAAAATGACGGCCGTAGGTGGTGGCATTCTCTTGGAAATCACAGCACAGATGGCCAAAACTGGTCAAGAACAGACTTTTAGTAATATAGATAGATATGTTTCTATAAGATATCCTCTCATCCTTCTAAATTCCAGTGAATACAAGCCCAGTCTTTCCAATCTTTCCTCATATGACAGTCCCGCCATCCCAGGGATTAACCTTGTGAACCTATGCTGCACTCCTTCAATAGCAAGGATGCCCTTCCTCAAATTAGGAGCACAATACCCCAGATGTGGACTCACCAGGGCCATGTACAACTGCAGAAGGACCTCTTTACTCCTATACTCAAATCCTCTTGTTATGAAGGCCAACATTCCATTAGCTTTCTTCACTGCCTGCTGTACCTGCATATTTCCTTTCAGTGACCAGTATACAAGGTCATCCAGGTCTCGTTGCACTTCCCTTTTACCTAATCTGACATCATTGAGATAATAATCTGCCTCCGTGTTCTTGACGCCAAAGTGGGTAACCTCACATTTATCCACATTATACTGCATCTGCCATGCATCTGCCTACTCACTCAACCTGTCCAAGTCATCCTGCAACCTCCTCACATCCTCTTCGCAGTTCACACTGCCACCCAGCTTTGTGTCATCTGCAAATTTGCTAGTGTTATTTTTAATTCCATCATCTAAATCATGAATATATATTGTAAATAGTTGCGGCCCCAGCACCGAGCCTCGCGGCACTCCACTCGCCACTGCCTGCCCTTCTGACAGGGACCCGTTTATTCCTACTCTTTGTTTCCTGTCTGCAAACCAATTCTCTATCCATGTCAATAACTTAGCCCTAATGCCATGTACTCTAATTTTCCCACTAATCTCCTGTGTGGGAGCTTATCAAAGGCTTTCTGAAAGTCCAGATATATTACATCCGCTGACTCTACTTCATCCATTTTACTTGTCACATCCTCTAACAATTCCAGAAGATTAGTCAAGCAAGATTTCCTCTTCATAAACCCATGCTGACTTGGACCAATCCTTTTACTGCTTTACAAATATGCCATTATTACTTCTTTAATAATTGATTCCAGCATCTTCCCCACCATCGATGTCAGTCTATAACTCCCTGTTTTCTCTCTCCAAGACTAGTCCCAGGGGACCAATATTTCCATCAATTGCTCAAAATTACTCACTTATATGTGTCATGAGAATGTCTCTTTGTTCAGTTAATGGATTTCCTGTCTCTAAGCGGAATAATAATGGATTTATGATCTACCACATAGAAACATACACATCAAGTGCTGGAGTAACTCAGCAGGTCTGGCAGCATCTCCAGAGGACATGGATGGGTGACATTTTGCATCGGGATGCTTCTTCAGACTCCATGTCCTTCTGGGATGCTGCCTGACCCATTGAATTGCTTCAGCACTGGTGTGTTTTTATTTGTAAACCAGCATCTGCAGTTCCCTGTGTGTCTAGTATCGACCATGGAATAGGACTATGTGAGAGCTGACTTTTTTTTGGACAAAGTATGCTTTAATCTCCAGATGCAAACAGATAGCACACGATCTTTAACTGGTAATTCACCTCAGGCATGGACATATCTCCATGTACTGTAGTTCTGTCTCAGAAGACCATGGCTTAGATCAGCCATCTTACCTAAGCCATGGTCTTCTGAGATGGTAAGATGCTCATATCATGGCTTCTTTTTGCCATAATTAAACCACGTATTGGGGTGTGGAGTGGTGCCTTGCATTGATTGAATGGGATTACATTTCCTTATCATGGTGCAAATAAAAGAAATGAGATTATTTTATAATTTTACTAAGTGTAAGAGCTATTGAGATCTATGCAGAAGAAGCAGAGTAAGCCTGGATTCTTTCACCTTTCTCAAGATTTTCACATAATTAGGTATTTTACTGCCTAAACCAGCATTTATCAACTATTCTCAACTACCCTTGATCTGAATGGGCTGTTTTCTGAGGATAGTTAAGAGTCAATCACATATGTCAAAGGACTGCACCAGAGACCTGGGTTCAATCCTGACTATGGGAGCTGTCTGTACAGTGTGATTGTACATTCTCCCCGTGTCCACGTGGGTTTTCTCCAGGTGCTCTGGTTTCCTCCAACGCTCCAAAGAAGTACAGGTTTGTAGGTTAATTGGCTTTCTTAAATTGTGCATAGGATATATCTAGTGTATGGGGATCACTGGTTGGCGTGGACTTGGTAGGCCGAAGGGCCTGTTTCCACGCTGTATCTCTAAACTAAACTTGGTCAGACCAGCAAGTTAACTTCCTTCAATGATATTAGTGAACCAGTTAGGTTTTTACAATAATCCAATGGTTTTATGAATACAAGCCAAGAGACAAGACAAGACAAGAGACAAGAGACATTTATTGTCACATGCTCCAATTGATGCAGTGAAATTTGCGGTCACCATACAGCCATACGAATAAAAAAAGAACACAGAACATGATAGTCTTTAACATGAACATCCCCACACTGTGGAATCAAAGTTTCCCACTGTGAGGGAAGGCACTAAAGTTCAGTCATCATCTGTTGTTCACCCGTGGTCAGGGCCTCCCGAGCCCCCCGCTGTCGCCGCTGTTCAGTCCCTCTCCCCGGGATGATGGAATTCCGACGTCGGAACGGGAGAACATTCTCAGCGGCTCCCGAAGTCCACAGGCCGAGCTGGGCGGAGATTCACGCTGGTGGCCCTCGGCAAAGGGATCCCAGGACTCCGCGATGTTGGTCAGAGCTGCCCGCGGCTGGGAGCTCCGCAAACCACAGCTCCCCGATGTTGAAGCAGCAGGCCCAACACTCCGGATCTTCAGTAAGGCATCGCTCGCTCCGCGATGTATCCAGCGCTGCGCCGCCGCTGAAGCTCAGGTCGGTCTCCGGCAGGAAAAGTTTGGAAAGTTATTCTAGGTTAATAGATTGCTAGCCTACCAGCCAGCACTCTTCCACCATTCCCACTTTAGCTGTGCTGAATACTATTGAAATTCTTACCAAGCCATAGTGTCATTCAAAACCCAAAAATGAATTGTATCCTCCACACAGGAACAGCAAATCAGCATAATTTATAGTTTGTTGCTTTTCTCCAACACAGATACGTCAAGAGTTGAAGTAATAAAGCTTTCTTTAATTGTGATGTGGCAATCTGCACTGCATACGGCACAGGTTCTTCAATCTGAAATTGATTCAGTTTTAGCTGGAAGTGAGAGACACTTCTTAAATCATTTTGTTTTTATCACATCACTCAGGGAAGGGATCATTTTCTCAGGTGTCTCTCTTCCTGTCATGTTATTTTACAGAAATTGCTTTTATACCCTATTTTAAATTCTCAGAAATCCATGTAATCGAGTGAAATTGATTTTGTTCAGGAAATAGTTGACAGACGAATGATGTGTTGCGATGATAATAAGTCTCGTGCAGGTGTTTTGACCCGCTAGGTAATACCAGTTTGATTTTTGACACAAGCACTTTAATGCCTTATTAATGGATCTCATGTTGCGTTGGTCACAGTAAGTAGGATGATATTCCGTTTCAGAGGGACAGAAATGAACCAATAGGGAACACATTAATTATTTTGTAGCTAAAGCAACTACATCTCTTAACAAGGGGATATGCTTACGTGGTAATCATGTTCATAAGTTATAGGAGCAGAATTGGGCCATTCGGCCCATCAGGTCCACTCCGCCATTCAATCATGGCTGATCTATCTCTCCCTGTCAACCCCATGCCCCAGCCTTGCCCCGTAACCCCCCGACGTGTTTACTAATCAGGAATCTGTCAATCTCCGCCTTGAAAATATCCATTTACAGCCACCACAGCCTTCTGTGGCAATGAATTGTGTAGATTCACCACTCTCTGACTCAAGAAGTTCCTCCTCATCTCCTGTTAAAGGCCATTTTATTCTAAGGCCATAGCCTCTGGTCCTAGACTTTCCTACTGGTGGGCAAATTGAGCAAGTGCTAACTTTGATTTGTTTCATTGTTACTAGATCAAATGGGTCCCTGTCACAAGGGAGGCCTGGTCCCCCAACACAACCCGTTCCCCAATGCAATATTCCACCACTCACCCATTCCCCCAATGCAACCCATACCCCCAACACAATACTCCACCACTCACCCATAGCCCCAAACTGTGCAGGGGCTGCTCATTTTGCCTTATTCACCCTCCCTCATTTAAAACGTAAAAATAAATTCAGTGTACTGTGACTTAAAGAAAAATGCATTTGCACCTGCTAGAGCTAGCGGGACATAGTGTACTTGGATAGCACCAATGTTGCGAGCAGGGCTACTATCCCATTGTGATGTCATAGCTGTAAGCACAGGGATTTTTTTTTTCTCAAATTGGGGTTATGTAAATTTTAAAAAGTCAATAACGTGAAATATAACATGAATCTGAACGAAACTTGACACAAAACAACCACAGGACAATTGTGATTAAGGTGGTGCAAAAAAAAAATAATTAGCACTATCATGTGTTTAAGAAGGAACTGCAGATGCTGGAAAATCGAAGGTACACAAAAAACTGGAGAAACTCAGCGGGTGCAGCAGCATCTATGGAGCGAAGGAAAAGGGCAACGTTTTGTCCCTTTACCTCCCCCCTTGACTCCATTCAAGGACCCAAGCAGTCGTTCCAGGTGCAACAGAGGTTTACCTGCATCTCTACGAACCTCATCTATTGCATCCGCTGCTCTAGATGTCAGCAGAGCTATATCGGTGCGACCAAGTGGAGGTTGGGCGATCGTTTCGCCGAACACCTCTGCTCAGTCCGCAATAACCAACCTGACCTCCCGGTGGCTCAGCACTTCAACTCCCCCTCCCACTCCGTATCCGACCTCTCTGTCCTGGGTCTCCTCCATGGCCAGAGCGAGCAACACCAGAAATTAGAGGAACAGCACCTCATATTCCGCTTGGGGAGTCCGAATCTTGGGGGCATGAACATTGAATTCTCCCAATTTTGTTAGTCCTTGCTGTCTCCTCCCATTCCTCAGCCTTCCTGCTGTCTCCTCCCATCCCCCAGCCTTCGGGCTCCTCCTCCTTTTTCCTTTCTTCTCCCCGCCCCCCCACCCCTGATCAGTCTGAAGAAGGGTTTCGGCCCGAAACATTGCCTTTTTCCTTTGCTCCATAGATGCTGCTGCACCCGCTCAGTTTCTCCAACTTTTTTGTGTACCTAGCACAATCATGTATTGTTTTGGCGTAATTTCAGGGTCACATGGGATAACAAACATAGATAGATAGAAACAAACAAGACGAGAGTTTAAGTAATATATACTAGACCAAGTAGGACCCTTTGGGTTCCTGTCACATGGGAGGCCTGGTCCCCCAAGGCAACAAGTTCCCCCAATGCAATATTCAACCACTCTCCCATAGCCCCCATGGGAGGTTTGGTCCCCAATCCAACCTGTTCCCCAATGCAATATTGCACCACTAACCCATAGCCCCCACGGGAGGCATGGTCCCCAAACTCAATCCGTACCCCAACATAAGATTCCACCACTCCCCTGCCTCCCTTAGCACTGGACTTAAAAAAATCCAATTTGGCTTTCCCTGCCTGCCGCAGCACTTCCAATTGCAATACCAATTCACCCTCCCCCTCAGGTTGAAGCACTTGCTGCCAGGAGCTGGAGTAAGTGTTGTATGATGGCAACATTGTTGCAAATGTCATGTGGAGGACTGTGATATCCCATTCAGGTGAAAAGTTGGTGGAAGCACGGAGTGTTCCTGTATTGGAACTTTGTATCAAAGTTTGTTGGAAACTGGCAGGAAGGATTTTAACAGTAAAAATCTTGATAAAGCTGGCTTTTTTAAACCTTAATATATCAATAACGTAAAATTTAACATCAAATGTGCAGAAACTTGAAATGAACAACCATGGGAAAAAGCTGAGCAAGATTATGCAAAAATTGTTCATGCTGTTGTTTACCGTTTTGGCGTAGCTCCTGATCTGTTTGGTCCCTGTCAAACTGGAGGCCTGGTCCCCCAACGCAATATAGCACCACTAACCTGTAGCCCCCACGGGAGGCATGGTCCCCCAACTCAACCCATTGCCGAACATAAGATTCAAATACTCCCTTGCCTCCCCAGCACTGGACTTAAAAATAAAATCCAATTGCATTTCCCTTGCCTGCCAATTGCAATAGCAATTGACCCTCCCCCTCCGGTTGAAGCACCTGCTGCCAGGAGCTGGAATAAGTGTGGTATAATGGCAACTTTGTTGCAAAAGTCGGGTGGAGGGACTGTGCCCTCCCATTCAGGTGAAAACTTGGTGGAAACACAGAGTGTTCCTGTATTGCAACTTTGTATCAAAGTCTGTTGGAAGATGGTTCAGCAAGAATTATAACTGTAAAAATCCTGTTAAAGTTGACTTGTTTAAACCTTGAAATATCAATAACGTGAAAAATAACATCAAATGTGAAGAAACTTGATATGAACGACCACGGGAAAAAGCTGAGTAAGATTCTGCAAACACTTTCTCATTATTGTGTACTGTTTTGATGTAAGATTCCACCACACTCCTGCCGCCCCCAGCACTTGGACTTACCTTGCCTGCCACGGCACTTCCAATTGCAATACCAATTCACCCTCCCCCTCCTGAGGAAGCACTTGCTCCCAGGAGCTGGAGTAAATGTTGTATGATGGCAACAATGTTGCAAATGTCGGGTGGAGGACTGTGATGGTGGAAGCACGGAGTGTTCCTGTATTGCAACTTTTTATCAAAGTTTGTTGGCAGCTGCCAGCAAGGATTTTAGCAGTAAAAATCTTCTTAAAGTTGGCTTTTTTATACCTCTAAATATCAATAAGGTGAAATATAACATCAAATGTGAAGAAACTTGATTCGAACGATGGGGATGGGGTGGAGGGAAGGGGGTAGCGGAGGGGTGGAGGGGATGGGGGAAGGGGATTTAGGGGAGGGAAGGTGGGGAGGCCAGAGGGAGAGGAAAGGGGAGAGAGAGAGAGGGGGGGGGGGGGGGGGGGGGGGGGGGGGGAGAGAGAGAGAGAGAGACAGAGAGAGAGAGAGAGAGAGAGGGAGAGAGAGAGGGAGAGAGAGAGAGAGAGAGAGAGTGATCACACACACGTCTCTCTCTCTCTCTCTCCCCCTCTCTTTTTCTCTCTCTCCCTCCCCCAACTCCTCCCCCCCCCCATTCTCTCTCTCTCCCCTTTCTCCCCCCCCTCCCCCCCCCCCCTCTCCCCCCCTCCCCTCCCCCCTCCCCCTCCACACACCACACACACACACACGCGCGCGCACACACACACACAAAAAGCGGGTCCAATCTAAGCTGTCAATGAATACAGCAAATTTTTTTTTTAAACTATTTGAAATTAAAAGTTAATGTTAAGAAATAGTGATGTTAAGTGACAAATAATTAAATTCAATGGAAACCAATGGAATCTACAACCTGGCAGCTGGGGGGGCCGGGACCAACAGACAGGCTGGGGGGGCTGGGCCAGGCAGGGCCAGCAGACAGGCTGGGGAGGGAGGAGGGGAGGGAGGGGGGAGCAGGGCCAGGTGCAAAGGCATTGTGAGGTCAGCGGGCAGGGCCGGGCGGGGCCTGTTGGGCCAGGTGCAAAGCATTGTGAGAGGGAGGGAGGGGGAGAGATCTCCCACCCCTGTCCCATTGTGATTAAACATCTGTGAGATGGTGCTGTGACTCATGCAGCAGTTTGATTTTAGTGGGAACACGTGAAGGTTCCAATCTCCCTCACCTGTCCTATTGTGATGTCATATATGTAAATGAGATCCATTGTGATTGGACATCTGTGAGGTGGCACTTTGGCTCATGCAGCAGTTTGATTTTTAATTTTTTTGATGTTTTGTGAACAATTTTATTCAAAATCTGGGGAAATAATTGACGAAATCTAGATTTCTGAAATCATGTTAAATCCCTACCGAAATATGTAAAAATCTCTTTGCGTCTGGTTTTCGAGGAAATACGTTTCACATGCAAAATGACACACACACACACACACATGGGGAGATGGGGAGAGTAGGGAGGCGGAGAAGGGGAGAGAGTTGGGAGGGGGAGGAGAGGGGAGGGGTGAAGGGAGAGAGAGGGGGATGAGGATGGGGGGAGGAGAGGAGAGCGGGGAGGGTGAAGGGGAGACAGGGGTAGGGGGAAGGGGATGGTAGAGGGGGGAGGGGGGGGGGGGGGGTAGAGAGGGGTGGGGGAAGGGTAGGGGAGAGGAGAGGGGAAGAGGGGGAGAGGAGGAGGGGGGGGGGGAGGATAGAGGGGGAGGGGCGTTTTAAAAGTATATAGATATGATAGATAGATAGTTAGAGATCTTTGCAGGTTGTGGGAGATTCTGGGTTAAAAATTGGTGGTGTTTCACTTTTTAATTCTACATCTTTGGCATGACATGTTTGATATGCAACATTTGGATGTATGAAGTGGCATTGGATTCTTTAGTCAGAGGGTGGTGAATCTGTTGAATTCATTGCCGCAGACAGCTGTGGAGGCCATTATTAAAGCAAAGATTGACAGGTCAAAGGTTATAGGGAGAAGGCAGTAGAATGGGGTTGAGAGGGAAAGATAGATTAGCCATGATTGAATGGTGGCGTAGACGCGATGGACTGAGTTGCCTAATTCTGCTGCCATTACTTATGGACTTTTGAACCTATTGGATGTTATTCCCATGCCATTGTTCAATCAACTGAATACCTTGGCTCCACAGCTCCTCTAAGGCTTCTTATTCCTTTCACCTTCACTCTTGAAAATTACTGGCAAACAGACTATGTATTGGAGAGCAAAACATTGAAGCAAAGTTTCAAAATGTCTGAAATTACATTATTATTAGATGTTTCCACCCATATGTTTTAATTTTTACCATCCTCATTTATTGTGGAAACTAGTCACCATAATATGCAACTTTATCAAAAGTGATCAGACACTTAGAGTATGTTGAATAAATATTTATTTTCTTCTTGCTTTTTTTATTTGTTGATATGCTGTTGTAATTTCTAATGATGGAATTAAATCATTTTTTTTTAAAAGACAAGCCAGTGAATATTTATAGAAAGCTTAATTTTAATCGCTGTTTGGAGTATATTTTCTTTTAAAGCCTATGGTTGTATACCTGTGTGTGAAACACAAAGAGGATGAAAGCCAGAAATACAATAGTGAAGATTTTGAAAGCCTGAAATAGAAGTCAAACCAGGGCAGCACTTGCATAGTAAATGGTTGGGGCCTAGAGTGTTGTAGAGTAGAGAGACCTTGGGCTAACTACATGGACACAATTCCTTGAAAGTGTTGACCAAAGTAGACAGGTTGGTGAAGAAGGTGTTTGGCACACTTGTCTTCACCAGTAAGGGTACTGAGTACAGAGGTTGTGAGGCCATGTTCCATTTGATCAAGACATTGGTGTGAGCACTTTTTGGGGATTGGTGCAATTCTGGTCTCCATTCTGCAGGTTGATGACATTAAGCTGGGAAGGTGGCTAAAATGATTCACGTGATGTTACTAGGACTGGAAGGCTGAAGTTATGGAGGTCGAATAGGCAGGGGCTTTTTCCCTTGGAGTGCAGAAGACTGAGGAGGTGACTTTATAAAGGTATACAAAAACACTAGAGGCATAGATAAGATGAATGGTCACTGTCTTTTTCCCAGGGTAGAAGAGTCCAGAACTAGAGGACCTTGGTTTAACGTGAGAGGGGAAAAATTTAAAAGACACCCGAGTCCAATATCTTCAAACAGAGGGTTGTGCATAGATGGAATGATCTGCCAGAAGGAGATGTAGAGATGGGTACAATGGCAACATTTAGACAGATACCTGGATCGGCAAAGTTTAGAGGAATATCAGCCAAGTGCAGGTAAATGGGACCATTTCAGTTATAAAACATGGTCAGCATGGACAGGTGGGGGTGAAGGGCCTGTTTCTGTGCTGTGACCCTAAAACTGAGAAGAGAATTAATGTTTCTGCTCGATGATCAGTCAGGAGAACTGGAATATTGTACATGTTGATGATCGTTTGGAGAGTTTTGATGAAAGGGTATTGAGGCAAAATGATAATTCTGTTTTCCTCTGCAGAAATGCACTGTGACTTGAGTATTTGCGACATTATTTATTTATTGAAGGTAGACAATAGTCCCATTGCTGTTCGGCAATTTGATTTCCCACCCAGAAAACTTTCTTGCTAGCTATATGTATGGACCATTGTACATCCATACTTCACGTTTGCAAAGTCAGTCTATTTCCATGTCGGAACAGCAATGGGAGGTTTCAAAAGGCAGCTGATGTAAAAATACATTTTAGAAAACATTTGGACAGGTACATATGTAGGAAAGGTGTAGAGGGCTATGGGCCAAGCACAGGCAGGTGGGACCAGTGTTTGCCCGCTGGATGATTATCAGCTAGTTGGGCCGAATGGCCTTTTTCAATGCTGTATGACTCAATGCTACTAATTCTTGAAATGCAAATCTAACCCTTTGACTTAAATGCAATTTGAATTCCTATGTGCAGTTCAACTACATATGAAATGTTTCCAAGATTTTCATTAGAGAACAGGATAGTCTTGTTATATATTTGTAGAGTAAATATCACAGTGCTAAGACTTCAAATAGTTTTTTTTTTCCAGATGGGATGGTTTGTGAATTTGTTGGATAAATCCTTCCCCATTATGTTGGAGAATATGTTTGGGCTAACACCTCATCCACTATGTGATAATGGTTCTCTGATGACTCAATAAGAAATCAGAAATGCCCATAGAATTTAACATGTTTTAATATAATATTCACTTCAAAGAACTTTTCTCCCTTTCTCCTCTTCCCCCTGAGCTTTTTATCAGTGCTCTCGGAAGGCACGGACAAAGTAATACAGGTACTTTCATACTTTCCTGACCACATAGAACAAGGCCATTTGGCCCATCAATGCTCTGCTGGTTCTCAGAGTGACCCCTATTATTTCCCTTTAACCTGTTCTCCCTTAAGGACCTGTCCCACTTACGCCATTTTTTTTGGCGATTTGCCAGCACCTGTCGCAGTCGCAGCGGGTCGCTGAAGATTTTCAAAATGGTGAAAATCCAGCGTTGACCAGAAAAAGGTACGAATCTTTGGGCGACTACTCACAACCGATGCCGCGAGGTGACACCTGTTTGGTCGTGAGTAGTCGCCCAAAGAGTCGTACATTTTTCTGGTTGCCGCTGGATTTTCACCATTTTTAAATTTTCCGGCGACCTGCTGCGACTATGACGGGTACCTGCAAGTCGCCGAAAAATCGCGTAAGTGGGACAGGCCCTTTACATTCCCACAGAATCTCTGATTAGAATAAGGGGTAAGCCATTTAGAACGGGGATGAGGAAAATCTTTTTCACACAGAGGGTTATGAATCTGTGGAATTCTCTGCCTCAGAAGGCAATGGAGGTCAATTCTCTGGATGCTTTCAAGAGAGAGTTAGATAGGGCTCTTAAAGATAGCGGAGTCAGAGGATATGGCGAGAAGGCAGGAATGGTGTCTGATTGTGGATGATCAGTCATGATCACATTGAATGGCAGTGCTGGCTGAATGGCAATGACCTACTCCTGCACCTATTGTCAATTCTCTATTGTCACCCAACTACACAAGGGTTAGTGTACTGTAGCCATTAACCAACTTACCAGTTCATCAATGAGGGTGGCTCAGAACAGTCAGTATTGCTCAGAACTGACCACTAGGAAGTTGAAAAGAACCATAAAGTCCTATAGCATAGATACAGACCCGTTGGCCCCTCATGCTCATGCTGGCCATCAATGACGATCCACACTAATCCAAATTCATAAGGTCATAAGGTTATAAGTAATAGTAGTAAAATGAGGCCATTCGAACCATCAAGTCTACTCCACCATTCAATCATGGCTGATCTGTCTCTCCCTCCTAACCCCATTCTCCTGCCTTCTCCCCATAACCCCTGACACCTGTACTAATCAAGAATCTATCTACCTCTGCTTTAAAAATATCTCAGCACTGTTTTCACTCTTCTATGGCATAGTGTCTCAACTGCTCATCTAATTAGTTCTTAAAAAATGTGAAAGTACTTGCCTCTACCACCCACTTTTTCAGTGAATCCCAAGTTCCACCTAATCTCTGGGTGAAAACAATTCTTCCTCAAATCCTTACACCAAGGGTGGTGGGTGTATGAAATGAGTCTCTTGCTCAGAGGAGGGGAATCGAACATTGGTTTAAGGTGAGGGGGGGAAAGATTTAATTGGAAGCTGAGGGGTAACTATTTAACACAAAGAGTGGTGGGTGTATGGAACGAGCTGCCGGAGGAGGTAGTTGAGCAGGTACTATCATGCTGTTTAAGGGTTATTTAGAGGGGTACATGGATAGGATACATTTAGAGGGATATATGGGCCAAAAGTTGGCGTGGGACCACTGTTGATTGGACATGTTGGTCGGCATGGGCAAGTTGAGTGGAAGGGCACGTTTCCACGCTGTATGACTCTATAACACTATGACTCTAAATCCCCTCTAAATCTCCAAGCCCTTAACTTAAATCTATTCTCTCTATCCTCAGATATCTCTGTTGAGGGGCAATGTTTTTCACTATCTACACCATCTAAGCTCACTCATAATTTTGTTACTCCATCAAGTTTCCCTTCAGCCTCCTATGCTCTCACAAAACAAAGCCAACTTATGCAGTCTCTTTTCATAGTCAAAACACACCATCCCAGCCAACATCCCTCACCTTTGGTGATAAGTTTATATATCTGAGCCATTAAATGATGAGAGTATATAAGGGTTAGTAAACACTTTTTTCAAACTCTGGGTCCTTTACTTTGTCATGTGAGAAGAAATAAAGTTCTGTCTGGAAGTCCAGTTATTTTTCTGTTACTGCAAGCTGAAATCTAAAGGTTTCATTTTCATTACATAGAACAGTACAACACAGAAACAGTCCTTCGGCCCCTAATGTTTGTGCCGAACATGATGCCAGGTTAAACTAATGTCCAGTGCCTGCATGTGATCCACATATCGCCATTGCCCGCATGTCCACGTGCCTATATAAAAGCCTCTTAAATACCATTATCATATCTGCCTCCACCACCACCCCAGTAACACTTTCCACGCACCACCACTCTCTGTGTAAAAAAAATTGCCCCACCCATCTTCTTTAAGTTTTGACCCTTTCATTTTTAAAGACATGCCCTCTAGTCTTTCACACTTCCATCCTGGTGAAAGATTCTGACTGTCTAATCTATTTATGCCTCACATAATTTTATTTACTTCTGTCAGGTTTCCCCTCAACCTCCGGCATGCCCGAGAAAACAAAAGAAGTTTCATTCCCTTTGACTTCCGCCTGCTTCATGTGGCTGGGATGCTTACGTTTCATAGACAAGGATTCCAAACCTCTAGAGAGACCCTTGACACTCTCAGCAAGACTTTAGTGAAGATAGTTGGTGTTTTTTAATACTTCCTTTAAATGATAAGCCTGAGCAGCTAAATGCAAGCAAGTGGGATTAGTGTAGATGGGAGATGTTGACCGATGTGGGAAAGATGGGCCAAAGGGCCTGTTTCCACACTGTAAGACTCTATGACTGTGACTAACCATTGCACCATTGATTTAAGATGTCTATTCACAGTCCCCATAAATTGAATTTGTGTTTTGAATCGCTGAAGAAAAAAAGACTTGCCTTTCATGGGCTCATATCAAGCAAAACATTCAACAAAGGTGCCTAATTGATTCCTACATAGTCATTGCTGTCATGTGGGAAATGCACCAGTTGACCCCTTCAACTCTGACCCAGTCCCATTGCGAGGACAACTGGCCTCTATGGCCAAGTTAAGACGTATTGCTTTTAACAACTTTGAAGTCCCATCATACAAAATGATGCTGGAAACGTGACGACTATTGTGTACCATCTCTATTCCTACACTTATACTGAAGTATGATTGTGCTTATGCATAGTAAGATTTTTACTAAACTGTATGCAAAAGAATAATTTCATTGTACATATATGTTATGACAATAAAGCATGACTGAACCTGGGTACATGGATAGGACAGGTTTGGAGGGATATGGACCAAGTGCAGGCAAGTGGGACTCGTGCAGCTGGGACGTTGTTGGCTGGTGTGGGCAAGTTGGGCTGAAGGGCCTGTTTCCACACTGCATCACTCTATGACTATGACTAACCATTTAACCATTGAATTAAGATGTCTATTCACAGTCCCCATAAGTAAAAGAAGGGCAAGGAGGAATATTATAGTAGTAAGTATCACATTGAGTTAAAATCAGCTCCACTGTGTTTCTTCCAGAAGAAGTATCAGGAATTAATTTTAGATTTGGCTCTTTATCTACCTGGATGTGTTTAGTTGGCAGAGAATTAATAGAACAGCCCCACAAATTGAGCTGTGGTATAAATCTGTCTCATCTCACTGAGCTATTATTAATTATGAGGATCGGGGCAACAGGGGGTTTGTAAAACGATGGCAAGTCTAGACTATGCCAGAGTCATCCCATCTCTTACATGATTTTTTTTATTTCTGATTGGGGGCATATTATTCATACATACCTAAAACTATAAATGTCAACATTTATGAACAGTTTAAATCAAACATATTTCCTTGGATGTTTTACATCCTGCATGTCTTGTGCTTTTCTTCTCTCTGTAGAATTCACAAGATAAGCTGGTTATTAGCAAAGGCATAAAGCGTGGCCAATGTCAACCCTTTAAATGTCTCCATTGATTGAACGATTGTTGAAGTTTGTGGAAGCACATTCAATGTGCAGGCATCCCACCATGTCAGAGCGTCATACAGCACAGAAAGAGGCCCTTCAGCCCAACTTCCCCATACCGATCAAGATGCCCCACCTATACTAGTCCCTCTGCCCGCATTTGACCTATATTCCTCTAAACCTTTCCTATCTTTGTACCCATCCAAATGTCTTTTAATGCTGTTGTAGTGACTGCTTCAATGACCTCCTTTGGCAGCTCGTTCCGTATACTCACCACCCTCTGTGTGAAAAAGGTACCCTTGGGAGGTAGATTTGATGGCAATTAAAAGACGTTTGGATAGACATATATTTGCAGGGAATGGAGGGACATGGATTATGTGCAGGCAGATAAGAGTTGGTCTTGGCATCATGATCGGTGCAGACATTGTGGGCCAAAGGGCCTGTTCTCATGCTGTACAGTTCTATGTTCCAGAATGCTACATTTCCAAGAACTTAACTGTGTGAGCTGGGTGGTCTATTGTTTAGATATCCTTTATCATCATTACTTTTTTACTATTCTTTCATTTATTGTTCTTTATCTCTCTACACCATCGTCTATGTCTCTCATTTCCCTTATCCTAACCCATCTGAAGAAGGGTCTCAACCCGAAACATCACCCATGAGATGAGTTACTCCAGCTTTTTGTGTCTATCTTCATCTTAAATTAAATGTTCCTGCACCATAGCAACTATGTAATGAAAATACCACAAAGTCTTGGTCCTTGAGTGCTGTTTGCCATTGACCTGAATGTTGTTTGACTAACTGCAAACTGCATCATAAATATCTAAGCCTGAGAACGTGTTTCATCAACCGTCTCGGCCAAGACTATTTAACAAGATGAGAAATGTTTGCAGTTAATTTAGAAAACAGGACAATGTTTTGAACTACGAGAGGCATTAAAGCTGAGATGTTTTACGTTACAATAGGGCATATTGCCATGAGAGAGATTGGACAGGAAAATTAAAACCAGAGCTCACAAAAAAACTAAAAAAAGAGAGATTGGGATAAAGTGCAGGTGACAATTAACACGTGAGAATCAGGCTGATTGCAGTGATGTCAGTAGAGACTTTAAAATAAAATAGGAGAGGCAAAAAGAGATTGTATGACAAAAAAAACTGCACGAAGGCATGAAAAGGAATCTGAAAATATGCTCCAGGCAAATATTAGGGGCGGCACAGTGGCGTAGCAGTAGAGCTGCTGCCCTACAGTGCCAGAGACCCGGGTTCGATCCTGACCTCGGGTGCTGTCTGTACGGAATTTGTATGTTCTCCCTGTGAGCACATGGATTTTTTCCGGGCACTCTGGATTCCTCCTGCACTTCAAAGATGTACAGGTCTGTAGGTTAATGACTTTGGTAAAATTGTAAATTGGCCCTCGAGTGTAGGAATGTGCTAGTGTACAGCACAGACTCGGTTGGCCGAACGGCCTGTTTTCACGCAGTATCTCTAAAATCTAAAGTCTGAATGAACTAAAGTCTAAATGGACAAAGTTGGAAGAGGATGACCAGAGACGAGAAAAAGGGATTTATTGATGAAGGCAGAGAGTATGGATGGTGTGTTTAATCAGAAGTTGCTGCTAGAGTCTGACCAAAGAAAGAAATAATAAGGATTTTTGAAGGGCTTAGGGTTGATAAAGAGGATGGCACAGTGGTATAGCTAGTAGAGCCATTGCCCCACAGCACCAGTAATGCAGCTTCAATGCTGACCTCAGGTTTAGTTTAGTTTAGAGATGCAGGGTAGAAACAGACCCTTCGGCCCACTGAGTCTGTGCCGACCAGCGATCATCCCATACACTACTATTATCCTACACATTAGGGCCAATTTATAATTTTTACCGGTGCCAGTTAACCAACAAACCTGTACGTCTTTGGAGTGTGGGAGGAAACCAGGGCACCTGGAGAAAACCCACTTGGTCAAAGGGAGTACGTGCAAACTCCGTGCAGCCAGCACCCATAGTCCGGATTGAACTCAGGTCTCTGGGGCGGTAAGACAGCAAGTCTACCGCTTTGCTACTGTGCTGCCCAGTGTAGAGTTTGCAGTTTCTCCCCGTGACTATATGGGTTTCCTCTGGGCACTCTGGGTACCTCCCGCACACCAGAGATACTCCGACTCCATGAGGAGATACTAGAAATATGAACTCCAGTTATAGGTGATAAATCCCTGATTGCTTGGGATAGTGTAATTAGTTTAGCTTGTAAGGTTATTTAAGATTAGTTTCTGATTGCTGCACAGCACTGTATAAAAGTAATTAAAAATTAATGTTTTTTTATAATTGGTGTCCATTGTGGTGTTTCGGATAAAATACGCAAAAGGCAGTATTAATGAAACAAAATCATAATTGTTACTAGTAAATTACCAATTTCAGCCTAGTCTACAGGGATATTCAATAAGATGTTAAAATTTCTGTTATTTCAAAACCTAATTTCTCCCGGGAAATACACAGCTTCTCAAATTCACTTCCTGCATTTAATACTTAAGAAAATGAAGAAAAAATCAATCAAGTAGAAAGTCCTTTAAAGCTTGCTGTTCACAACCAGGTTTAGTGCGTTGAAAAAAAGACGTGGCCTCCATTTTATGTGACGCCTTCCTTTCTAAAAAAGGAAGAGAGGTAATTAAGAATCAGAGGACATGGGTTTAAGGTGAGAGGAGAAAGATTTAATAGGAACCTGAGGCACACCATTTTCACTCAGAGATATGGGAAAGCGAAGGGAATGTATGATGAGCATTTTGATGGTGCCAGGTTTGAACTCGCTGGAATTTAATTTAGGATGTGGTGGGGGGGGGAGGGGGGGGGGGGGGGGGGGGGGGGGGGGGGGGGGGGGGGGGGGGGGGGGGGGGGGGGGGGGGGGGGGGGTCCGGGGGAACTAATTGGAACTAATTGAAACTTACCGAATATTGATAGGTCTGGATAGAGTGGTTGTGGGGAGGGTGTTTCCACTAGTGGGATTGTCTAGTATCGGAGGGCATAGCCTGAGAATAAAATGACGTACATTTCAAAAGGAGACGAGGAGGAATTTCTTTGGTCTGAGGGTGGTGAATCTGTGAAATTCATTGCCACTGACGGCTGTGGAGGCCGTCAATGGATATTTGTAAGGAAGAGATTGACAGATTCTTGATTAGTACCGATGTCAGGGGTTATGGGGATAAGGCAGGAGAATTGGGTGAGAGGGAAAGTTAGATCAACCATGATTGAGTAGTGGTGTAGGCTTATGACTTGAAACTATGGAATGATTTGCCAGAGGAATTAGTTGAGGCAGGTATTCTAACAACATTTGAACAGGTACAAGGATAGGAAAGAGTTAGAGGGCCATAGCCAAACAAGGGACAAATGGGACTGGCTTAGATGCTTCTATGCTGTATCAATCTATGACCCCATGAAAAAAAAAGATAAATGAAACAAATGTTTCTATGATACCTATTCTCAACCTCCACCATGGGTGTGCCTGCAAGTGTCACAGCTGGTAGAGCTGTTGCCTCACAGCTCCAACGACCTGGATTCAATCCTGACCTCGGGTGATGTTTATGTGGAATTTATACTTTTTGCTTATGATCGTGAGGGCTTCCTTTGGATGTGATAGTTCCCCCCCACTTCCCAAAGATGGAAAGATTGATATGTTAATTGGCCAATTAATATTACAGAGTGCTTGCTTAGTGATTGATAGAAACCTGGGGATTTGATGTGAATGTGGGGAGAGTAAGAAAATGAGATTAATGTACGATTAGTATAAATAGGTAGTTGATGGTTGACATGGGTTTGGTGGGTTGAAGGGCCTGTTGTTGTCCTATTTCTCTCTACGACTTTATAACTAGGGTCCTCAAATTCACTCTCAAGTCACAACATGCCTTGACATGGAAATATATTTCTGATTGTTATTGCCACTGAACTCATGAACACCAATGTTGGGATTACCTTCCTCACAAAGACCGTGTCGGTTCAAGAAAATAGTCTACAACCATTTTCTCAAGAGCAATTAGCAATGGCAATGAATCCAAGCCTCCCTAGAGGAGGGGGTAGGGAGGCAAAATGTTTCATTAATGGAATATGTGTTGTTGGGTAGCGAATGTGATCCAACTATTTAAGAATGGAGGAAGGGAGAACAAAGAGAAATACTAACTTATTAAGCTTGTATCAACAATTTAAAAGATATTTGGGCCTTTATATATATAGATAGGGATTAGAGGGCTAATGCAGGCAAATGGGACTAACCTAGTATGCCAACTTGATTAACGTAGACAGGATGGGCTGTCATTTGCGCGTCATTTACACGACATCCTAAAAATTGGTTGGCGTGTCGTGACGCGCGCATGACGCAAGCATGGCATGCATGGCGCGTGGTGAGGCGTGGTGGCGTATGCGGTGACGCGCGGTAGCGCACGGAGCCCCAGGATTTTGGGATGCTTAAATGACGCCCAAGTGGGACAGGCCCTTAAATGACTCTTGGGGAAAATGCTGGAATCTGAATTGAAGGATGTATTAACAGGAAACCTTGAAAATCTAATAGGATGGGACAGGGTCAGCATGGATGTATGAAAGAAAAAAGAATGCTTGATTAATTTATTGGAGTTCTTTGAGGATGTGAGTTGTAGATTAGGTAAGGAGGAACCAGAGGATATGATGCATTGAATTTTCTGAAGCCTTTAGATAAGATCTCACCCGGGAGGTTTGTCAGCAAGGTTAGAGGTCAAGGAGTGGAGGGTGATATGCTGACATGGATTGGGAATAGGTTAATGGATGGAAGACAAAGAGTAGGAATATAGGGTTTTTCCCAGCCTGTACTGCAGAGATCAGTTCTTCTGGCCCATCTATTCAAGGCATATCTATCAATTAATTGTCTGAGAGTTCGTCATAGCTCCAAGATTGCTGATCCAAAACTAGTTGCGATTGTGTCGAAAGATATGGCGAAATAAATAAAGGGAATATGGACAAGCTAAGTGAGTTGTAAGAACACGGCAAAGTTATCCATTTTGGTGTGCACACCAGGAAAGTAGACAGTGAGGGATAGAGATAGGAAAAGCAAAAGCTTCGTGTCCCGACGTGTAATTCATTGAAAGCCAACATACAGAAGCCAGAGATCAAAAAGTCAAGTGATATGTTGTTATAATGAAAGGATTTCAGCACTGGAATAAAGATGACTTGCTGAAATTAAGGGGTGGCATTTGGGGTGCAGCAGTAGAGTTGCTTCCTTACAGTGGCCCAGCAGTAGAGTTGCTTCCTTACAGTGGCCCAGCAGTAGAGTTGCTTCCTTACAGCGCCAGGTACCCGAGTTCAAACCTGACTCCGGATGCTGTCTGCACAGAGTTTGTTTGATCTCCCCGTGACCTGCGTGGGTTTTCTCTGGGTGCTCTGATTTCGCCCCCACACTCCACAGACGTACAGGTTGGTAGGTTAATTGGCTTTGGTAAAAAATTTAAGTTGTGCGTAGAATAGTGCTAGTGATCGCTGGCCAGCGCAGACTCGGTGGGCTGAAGGGCCTGTTTCCACACTGTACCTCTGGAGTCTAAAGCCCTATCACAGAGTGACCAAAACTGAACACAATACTCCAAGCGCTCCAAGGTTATGCCCTAGTTGCCCGTGAGAAGGCTTTAATGTGATTAGCTGCTCATGGTTGGTGTTGGAGGAGCTGGATATCAGGGTTGCCTTTGACCTGATGCCTAACAGCAGGTCGCATCAAAAAAGGGGAGGTGGTCAGCAGAGAAGCTTGTTGGTGGGATTGACATGGGCACCACACTTTGCAACACGTGCTGTGGCTTTGCTGCTGACCCCAGATTCCAGGTCAGAGTCCTTGCTGCTCCAGAACGACGTTTCCAGTTTGTACATCCTTATATTCTCCCAGAATGAAATAGCCAATTTTAAAGCAATTTGCACCAAATGATGGGCTGTGCTGAGGCAAGCCAACCTCATTCCACATAGCACAGGGAGAGTTGTGAAAGAGAAATGACAGAACAGATGATGACTTTGAACTTATTTTTCAGATGTCACAAGATATATGCCGACCCGTGCAATGCTCGGTTCTTCAATTAATTTTTCTAAATTCAGAAGTATAACCTGCCTGAACGACTGCAGGTCTCGTTAGTATCCCTTTCCTTGAAGGAACATTTGGAGAGCATTGAAGTTGGGATCTTCACATTTCAAAACTACCTCTCATTATTTGCAATCCAGCAGAAGGTGCCATTAGCATTGATTTTCATAATCCAAATTCACATTTGATCTCTCTTTTTACCAAGAGCCAGAAAATGCAGCTGGGCTATTAATTCCATTACTCCTCCATCTACTGTGATCATCACAGATGAGGCTTCTCTGGGAACAGTTAAATGCATGCATTTGTTTTTTCTCCATACATTTTTGATGTGATTAATGGATGTGCTTAATATTAAATCATTGAGGAAAGCGTGCTCTTTTGTACTCATTCTGCGTGTTAAGACTGGTCGCTCTTTCATGCATATGCAGGTGCACATGAAAAGGGGAAAGTTTGATATTTTACGCATCCAAAAGTACCAGATGGGGCAATTATCAGTCCTTAGAAGAGTAATGATGTTCCGTTGAACTTTTATAATATAGCAGTTTGGCTGCAACTGGAAAACTACACCTAATTTTGTCCACTGCAGTATAGTTAGCATGTAAGTGCTTTGGATAGAGGATGGCAGGTTAAACATTTCAGAAACAGTCATGAGAGGAATAGTTCAGGAAGACGCACAGTCTCTTTCCCAGGGTAGCAGAATCAAGAACCAGAGGACATATGTTTAAAGTGAGGGGGGACAGATTTAATAGGAACCTGAGGGGGAACTTTTTCACACAAAGGGTGTTAGGTGAAGGGACCGAGCTGCCAGAGGAGGTGGTTGAGAAAGGTACTAAGAAACATTAAGACAAGTACATGAATAGGACAGGTTTATAGGGATATGGGCCAAATGCAGGCAGGTGTGACTTGTGTAGGTGGGCCGTGTTGGTCGGGGAGGGCAAATAGGGCTGAAGAGCCTGTGTGTCTATATGACCCTATGGCTGTTACTGGGGAGAGGATAGAGGGCGGGAGTGGGGGAATGGAGGGAACATAGGTGGACCTACATTTTTGGGGCCCTGAAGCTTGAACTGTTATGGGGGCCCCTTCGCAACCAGCAACGAGGTCTGGGTGACCACTTCTTCAATGGGGTTGTTCCACGACAGGCTGGCTAGGCACCCGGTGGGGTCCAGGGGCAGAGCCTCGGTGGGGGTTCAGGGGGCAGTGAATCATTGAAAGTGATTCTCAAGCTTTCTGCTGGTACTTTACATAACAGAAGCTTAGAATTTTTCTAACACATAAGGAGTAAAATAAACCCCAAATGATATATATTTCGTGAAATAGACAATAGACATTTCTATGATCATCCACAATCAGTTCCCCATTCCTGCCTTCTCCCAAAATCCCTTGACTCTTCTATCTTTAAGAGCTCTATCTATCTCTCGGGAATGGCTGTGCCCATTTCAGCTTCAGCTGGCACTATATGAGTCAGAGTGTTGTTGGTTCAAACCCCACTTTAGTGTCTGGTGATGATCAACAATCCAGAGCTGCTCTGACACCCACAGCTGGTGAATCAGTAAATATATACTAAGGGAGGAGCAAACGACATGTAATGTACCCGGAGGAAGTTCCGATGGACGAGAAGCCAAAGCAATAAGTGGAAGCCAAATAACCGAATGGAAACAAAGCCGAAACGTTGCTTTTCTTCGGTTATTTGGCTTCCACTTCTTTGCTTCGGCTTCTCGTCCGTCAGCGCCACGTCCACACCCGGTCATCACGATCATGTAAGTTGTTAAATCATGATCTCAGATGGATGTTAAAGATTCCATGATGGGGAGATTTTATCCAATGTTCTGGGCAATATTTATTGGCAGTAATCGTCAATAATCGCCAGCATTTAAAAAATTAATTCCAACCTTAAAAGTCAACTATCCATGTTCTCCAGAGATGCTGCCTGACCCGCTGAGTCACTCCAGCACTTTGTGACTATCTTCTTAAAAATAATGCTGTTAGTGGGACTCTGCATTTCCAATGTTAATCATGATTAGGGTTCAAAAGAACTTTAGTAGGGTTACTGCCTCCCAGTGCCAGAGACCCAGGTTCGATCCTGACAACGGGTGCTGTCTGCATGGAGTTTGTAAGTTTTCCCCATGTCCACGTGAGTTTTCTCTGTGCGCTCCAATTTCCTCCCACCCTCCAAAGAAGTATACGTTTGTAGTTTAATTGGCTTTGGTAAAATTGTAAATGTCCCTAGCATGTAGGATAGAATTAGACTATGATTGGTTGGTGCATACTCAGTGGGCCGACAGACCTGTTTCCGCACTGTATCTCTAAACTAAACTAAACTTCAATGGCTGAATTATGAATATGTAGCTGTTCCTTTAGTTGGTACAAGACACTTTTATACTCAAGTCCCTCATTTCCCCCATCTACTGCGTCAGAAATATCAAAATATGTGCACAGAGATGCTGCTTCCTCAAACCAGCAATGCACAGAGATATGTGTTCAAGAAGGAACTGCAGATGCTGGACAATCGAAGGTACACAAAATTGCTGGAGAAACTCAGCAGGTGCAGCAGCATCTATGGAGCGAAGTAAATAGGCGACGTTTCAGGCCAAAACCCTTCTTCAGAGAGATAACCCTTCTTCACAGAGATAATCAGCTTGGTAAAGCCCTGAATCCCCAGGGAATGCCGTCAACCTGAGCTGATTTACAGCTGCTGCTTTAGTGGCCCAATGGCCACTTTAGGCAGATGCATTCAGCTTTTCTCAATGGTGTGTTCCCATTGTGCCAATTACTGACCCAGGTACAATTCAGCCCTTCTCTTCTGTTGCCAGGCAGATATGGTGAGTTGAATAGACAGACACACAATGCTGTTGTAACTCCGTGGGTCAGGCAGCATTTCTGGAGAAAATAAATAGGTGACGTTTCAGGTCGAGACCCTTTTTCAGACTGAAAGTCAGGGGAGAGGGAAATTAGAGTTGAGTTCAGTTTAGTTTATCGTCCCGTGTACCGAGGCACAGTGAAAAGCTTTTGTTGTGTGCTATCCATAAGACAATACATGATTGCAATTGAGCCATTTACAGTGTATAGATACATGATAAGGGTATAACGTTTTGTGCAAGTTAAAGCCAGCAAAGTCCAATCAAGGATAGTCCGAGGTCACCAATGAGGTAGATAGTAGTTCAGGACTGTGATGTTCTGGTTGTGGTAGGATGATTCAGTTGCCCGATAACAGCTGGGAAGAAACTGTCCCTGAATTTGGAGGTGTGCATTTTCACACTTCTATACCTGTTGCCTGATGGGAGAGGGGAGTGGAGGGAGTGGCCAGGATGCGACTTGTCCTTGATTATGCTGCTGGTCTTGCCGAGGCTGTGTGAGGTATAGATGGGGTCAATGGAAGTGAGGTTGGTTTGTTTGATGATCTGGGCTGCGTCCACAATTCGCTGCAATTTAATGCGGTCTTGGATGGAGGTTCCCGGAGGTTTTTGTCAGTCTCCCTACCTGCTTCCACTACCTGCAACCTCCGGCAACCACCTGCAACCTCCGGGAACCACACGGAAAGATTGGGTGGGGTTCAAAGTCTCCAGAGGTTTCAGTTCAGGTTTCCTAAGTGGGACAGGGGCATAAAGTGGGACAGGATATATTAGTAGTAAGCACAAGGTAGTGATTGTGGGAGATTTCAATTTGCCACACATAGACTGGGAAACACATTCTGTAAATGGGCTGGATGGGTTGGAGTTTGTAAAATGTGTGCAGGATAGTTTTTTGCAGCAATACATAGAAGTACCTACTAGAGAAGGGGCAGTGCTGGACCTCCTGTTAGGAAATGAGATGGGTCAGGTGGCAGAGGTATGCATTGGGGAACAGTTCGGGACCAGTGGTCACAATACCATTAGTTTCAATATAATTATGGAGAGGGTCAGAACTGGACCTAGGGTTGAGATTTTTGATTGGAGAAAGGCTAACTTTGATGAGATGCGAAAGGATTTAAAAGGAGTAAATTGGGACAGTTTGTTTTATGGGAAAGATGTGGAAGAGAAATGGAGGACATTTAAAGGTGAAATTTTAAGAGTACAGAATCTTTATGTCCCTGTTCGGTTGAAAGGAAATAGTAAAAATTGGAAAGAGCCATGGTTTTCAAGGGAAATTGGACACGGTTCGGAAAAAGAGAGAGATCTACAATAATTATAGGCAGCATGGAGTAAATGAGGTGCTTGCGGAGTATAAAGAATGTAAAAAGAATCTCAAGAAAGAAATAAGAAAAGCTAAAAGAAGATATGAGGTTGCTTTGGCAAGTAAGGTGAAAGTAAATCCAAAGGGGTTCTACAGCTATATTAATAGCAAAAGGATAACGAGGGATAAAGTTGGTCCATTAGAGAGTCAGAGTGGACAGCTATCAGCAGAGCCAAAAGAGATGGGGAGATATTGAACAATTTATTTTCTTCCGTATTCACCAAGGAGAAGGATATTGAATTATGTGAGGTAAGGGAAACAAGTAGAGTAGCTATGGAAACTATGAGGATCAAAGAAGAGGAAGTACTGACACTTTTGAGAAATATAAAAGTGGATAAGTCTCCAGGTCCGGACGGGATATTCCCTAGGACATTGAGGGAAGTTAGTGTAGAAATAGCAGGGGCTATGCCAGAAATATTTCAAATGTCATTCGAAACGGGAATAGTGCCGGAGGATTGGCGTACTGCGCATGTTGTTCCATTGTTTAAAAAGGGGTCTAAGAGTAAACCTAGCAATTATAGACATGTTAGTTTGACGTCAGTGGGGGGAAAATTAATGGAAAGGATACTTAGATATAACATATATAAGCATCTGGATAAACAGGGTCTGATTAGGAACAGTCAACATGGATTTGTGTCTGGAAGGTCATGTTTGACTAATCTTCTTGAATTTTTTGAAGAGGTTACTCGGGAAATTGATGAGGGTAAAGCAGTGGATGTTGTATATATGGACCAGTAAGGCCTTTGACAAGGTTCCTCACAGAAGGTTGGTTAAGAAGGTTCAATGGTTGGGGATTAATGGAGGAGTAGCAAGATGGATTCAACAGTGGCTGAATGGGAGATGCCAGAGAGTAATGGTGGATGGTTGTTTGTCAGGTTGGAGGCCAGTGACTAGTGGGGTGCCACAGGGATCTGTGTTGGGTCCACTGTTGTTTGTCATGTACATCAATGATCTGGATGATGGTGTGGTAAATTGGATTAGTAAGTATGCAGATGATACTAAGATAGGTGGGGTTGTGGATAATGAAGTAGATTTTCAAAGTCTACAGAGAGATTTATGCCAGTTGGAAGAGTGGGCTGAAAGATGGCAGATGGAGTTTAATGCTGATAAGTGTGAGGTGCTACATCTTGGCAGGACAAATCAAAATAGGACGTACATGGTAAATGGTAGGGAATTGAAGAATGCAGGTGAACAGAGGGATCTGGGAATAACTGTGCACAGTTCCCTGAAAGTGGAATCTCATGTAGATAGGGTGGTAAAGAAAGCTTTTGGTGTGCTGACCTTTATAAATCAGAGCATTGAGTACAGAAGTTGGGATGTAATGTTAAAATTGTACAAGGCATTGGTGAGGCCAATTCTGGAGTGTGGTGTACACTTTGGTCGCCTAGTTATAGGAAGGATGTAAACAAAATAGAGAGAGTACAGAGGAGATTTACTAGAATGTTGCCTGGGTTTCAGCAACTAAGTTACAGAGAAAGGTTGAACAAGTTAGGGCTTTATTCTTAGGAGCGCAGAAGGTTAAGGGGGGACTTGATAAAGGTCTTTAAAATGATGAGAGGGATAGACAGAGTTGACGTGGATAAGCTTTTCCCACTGAGAGTAGGGAGGGTTCAAACAAGGGGACATGACTTGAGAAGTAAGGGACAGAAGTTTAGGGGCAACATGAGGGGGAACTTCTTTACTCAGAGAGTGGTGGCTGTGTGGAATGAGCTTCCAGTGAAGGTGGTGGAGGCAGGTTTGTTTTTATCATTTAAAAATAAATTGGATAGTTATATGGACGGGAAAGGTATGGAGGGTTATGGTCTGAACGCAGGTGTATGGGACTAGGGGAGAATACGTGTTCGGCACGGACTAGAAGGGTCGAGATGGCCTGTTTCCGTGCTGTAATTGTTATATGGTTATATGGTTATATGGTTATAAGCCTTCTAAGGAAGTAGAGATGTCGCTGTGCTTTCTACGTCATTGTTTCAATATGGGTGACCCAGGAGAGGTTGTTGGTGATATTTATTCCAAGGAATTTGAAGTTTTCAACCATCTCCACTTCGACATCGTCAATGCAAAGGTACAAGGAACAAATAAATAAAAGGTGGATGGACTCTGGAGCTGCAAGAAACCTTGACATTTATTTCTTTCCAATTTGGATGCATGTTTTGGTTTTCGTCCTGCTGGCGGTGGTTCTTTTTGGTGTTGGTTTGTGACCCATTTAACCACCATAGCCACTTTAGGCCAAAGCCATCACAAATTGTTGGCTGCCGCACATAGGTTTAGGCTTAGACTTATTATTGTTACGTGGATAATGAAAATCTTTGTTTTGCATGCTATCCAATCAAATCAGATTATACTATGCATAAATAAAATCAAGCCAAACTCAAGGACAATAGGTCATGGATACAGCTTAGTTATGAATATTTTTCTTCTTATTTTGTTATTATTAATTTTTTTTATCTTTAGTTTAGGGGGTTTTGTTTTTTTCATTTCCTTTTCTTTTTGTCTTTTTATCTTTGCGGGGTTTTTTTACATTTATAAGTTTTATTTTAAAGATTTAACTATATTTACATAGAGATCGGGAGGTCTGTATTCAATGTGTATTTTGACCCTGGCCTCATATTAGGTTATACCTGTTATTAATGTAATCCTGATCCCCATGTATCAATATCATTGTTATGTTTATCATTATTCTTTTTGCTCTGTTTTTTATGTTTTATTTTTGTTTTTTTGGAGAAAAAAATACCCAATAAAAAGATTTAAAAAGAAAAAGAAAGAATATAGTTCTCAGCATTGTAGTCACCAATTCCAGAGACAAAATCCAATGTAAGCAATGGGGTGGAGGAGAATCGAATAGTATCCTAACTTACGGAAGTCCTATAACAGAGGGGAAGAAGCTGTTCCTGTGTCTTTCAGGCTGCTGTATCTTCTCTCAGAGCAGGGATTGGAAACTGTCACCAGCTGGACTGGAGATGGGCAATTTCTTGTCAATCTAGACTAAAGACCACATTGCTGTTAGGGACTGCATTGAGTGGCGGTTAATTACCCATATGCAGAGACTGGGGACAATATATTTCACCCAACCATGCTCCACTCACTGAATATAAGTATGCAGAAACTAACTTCCACTCACTATAGCTGCTGTTGATGTTGCTCTGCTTTCAGTGGGAGGAGCTGCTGTACTTTTTATTTCCTCCATACTTTAAATAGACCTTGTTTACTGAGTAAATTAATGTTGCTGTACGATATATATTGTTGGCCATGAGTCATGTGCCCTGAACCTATTTCAATCCATTGTATGACTCAGGACTGTTAATAAATACTCTGTAATTATTATCCACAGACTAATTTTAATACTGCTTATCTTAGACAACCTGTATTTTTTTTGGAATAAAATAAGACTACAATGTCAAATTTTGTGTACTTCTTATGGGTTGTTGTTTCAAGACCTGCTGCGAACAAAATCCCATAATCCAGCCTTTCATTCCAAGTCAGAGCTAATGAGGCACTGCACACTCGGAGGTGCAGTCTTTTGGATGAAATATTTTGATGTATGACCCATTAGAGGAGTTAAGTGATGATTTTAAGATGAAGTGGAAAAGACGGAGGGGGAATGTAAAGAGATGAAGATCTGGAATGCGTCCCCTGGAAGCAGTCAATTCATGCTCTGCTATGGTATTGACAGTGGTCCATTATTATCACATGTACCACATTACAATGGAAAATCTTCTTTGCATAGTATCCGAGCAAATCATATTGTAAAATCAGGAACTGCAGATGCTGGCTTACAAGAAAGGACACATAGTATTGGAGTAACTCAACGCGTTAGGCAGCATCTCTGAAGACCGTGGATAGGTGACATTTTGGGTCGGGGCCTTTCTTCTCTCTGAAGAAGTGTCCCGACCCAAAACACAACCATTCCATGTTCTCCAGAAATGCTGCCTGACCTGTTGAGTTATTCCAGCACTTTGCGTCCAAATCAAATGACACGTGAATCCAATCAAACCATACATGAACATAAAATGTAGTGCAAAAAAATGAAAGGAAACAAAATGCCGAATATTACAGAGAAAGCGCAGATCGAGAAAAAGTGCAAGGGGTGCAGTGAAGTAGGCTTGGAGATTGGGACCACATCCTTAAAGGGGGATTTGGATTGTCATTCGAGGAAAAGTAATATCCAGGGCTGTGAGGAAGGGTTTTGGCAGAAAGACTGAATAAACCATTCTCCAAGAAACTGGCATGGATTTGGGGGGCTGAATTGTCTCCTGTATCGGAGCAATCATGTGATGGAAAATGTTACATTAAGAGCAGGACAGTTGTGTTCATGGAGGGGCTTGAATCCCACAGATTAGGCCACTTGTAGAAGCTGCAAGATCTGTGCTAATTTCAGGAAAGGTGGGGTTTAGGGAGAAATAAATGAAGTAGGACTAATTGACTCTGGTTTAGGAGAAATACAAAGGGAAGATGATGAGGTGCCTCAGCCCCAGTGAAACCCAGTTCAATTCTGACCTCGGGTGCTAACTGTGTGGAGTCTGCACGTTCTCACACCACCATGTGTTTCCCTCAAATGTTCTGGTTTCTTCACAAATCTCAAAGGTGAGTTGGCAAGTTAATTGGCCCAGGTAAATTGCCCTAAATATAGATAGGTTGAAGAAGAATCAAAATGGAGTTGATGGGCATTTGGAAGAGCAAATAGGTTGCTGAGCTGCAGGGGAAGTGAGGCTTCAGGGGAATTGGAGCTGATGGCATGGACAGATAGGCTGAATGGCCTCCTGTGCTATTGTAAGTAGGGACAAAAGTCACGGGAATGTAATCCATTGCAGTCTCAATAAAATACATTGATAGGAGTGGGAACCTTGTGCAAGGGATGAAAAACAGCCACCTGTATTGGGCTAACTTTGCACTTTCATATCATTGCTTTACTCGTTTTATAGTGGGTTCTCAAAGGGTTAATAAATTAGTGTTGCCAGCCACTGGAAAAAAGACAAAATGGCATGATTGCTAAAGGCTGTTGCTGGAATATTTATCCTAGCTACTATAGATATCAGTCTGGTTAGTGTAATGAGTTTGCACGCAGCTGCATAATAGGCTGTCTGTTCAGATTATCAGGAGGATTGGGACTAACAGCATTGTCGAACAATTTAATAGAATTGTATATACAGGCTTCATAGTAGAGTGTTGTTTATAAATGAACTGCATATCAGGCTGCTCAGCACTGCTTTAATTGAACATTGTGTAACTGGTTTGAAGACATCAGATAAAATGATCAATTTGACCATATGAGCCATGTCTTTCTTTCTCAATGACCCCGTGGTGCAGTCTTCATGGAGTTTGTACATTCTCCCCGTGAACGCGTGGGTTTTTGCTGGGAGCTCTGGTTTCCTCCCACTTTCCAAAGACGTGCAGGTTTGTAGGTTTATTGGCTTCTGTAAAATTGAGCTAGTGTATAGACATGGTGTATGGGTGATTTCAGGTCGGCATGGACTCGGTGGGCCAAATAACCTGTTTCCACACTATCTCAAAACTAAACTAACTAACCTAAATTAAACAAAACCAACCAAACCAAACCGAACCGAACCGAACCAACCCGAACCGAACCTCCTCCTTCTGCTCCATTTCATCGTGATCTAAATAAGGATTTGTATCTTTTTTTTATGAAGGCTTTATTATTTCCCTAAGCAAAAATTCATGTTCCTTAGGTAGATCTATCCAGTCAGTCAATCGTGGTTTAAGAGGGAAACTAAAGGCAGTCGTGTTCAGCTAGAGGTGTGAATGTGTGATCCACATCAGATCCATCCTGAGATCCCTGGAATCACAGACGCCACTCTTCAGCCAATTCATGCCGACCAATTCAATTCATCCAATTCAATTCATGTCACGAATAGGCTCATCATTCCACTCCATGTGATGTCAGGAACTTTCTCTGTAACTGCAATGCCATAAAGCTGTAACACTGCTCCACTCCATCAATGGCATGACGAGAAAATTCCCACAAAATGGAGAAAAATAAGTTTGGCTCATTGAATCACAAATCCATTCCAGAGACCTGATTCCATAATATTGTCTTACACTCAATGATGTACTTGTGGATGACGTAATCATATTCACATATAATATGATTTGTCTGTATAGCATGCAAACAATATTTTTCACTCTATCTCGTTACATATGACAATGATAAACCTAGAGCAATACCAAAAGAACAAAATGTGCAGAAAGGAACTGCAGATGCTGGCATATACCGAAGATAGACACAAAGTGCTAGAGTAACTCAACAGGTCAGGCAGCATCTCTGGAGAAAAAGGATGGGTCGGGACAGTCTGAAGAAGATCTCAATCTTTTCACCCTCCCAAACCCCAACCCCTGCTTTCAGTCTGCAGAAGGGTCCCGACCCAAAACGTCACCCATTTTATTTCTCTAGAGATGTTACCCGACCTTCTGAGTTATTCCAGTACTCTTGTCTACCAAAAATACAAGACTCTCCTTTTCTTTTCTGTGCATCCTTGGTTTATCTCAAAGGGACAACGGTAACAACTTTACTTTGATGTACCAAAAATGTGAGAAAGCATTCCTTGGGTTATGTATTCCTCTTGTAACTGATTTGTTTGTGGCATCGTCTCAGACCAGAAAAAGCAGTTCATTAGTTTTGCTACCAGGGTATATCCTGCTCGGATGCTGAGAGGTCACCTTGGTCTTCATTCGAATGAGCACTCTTTCATGCCTTTCACCTGCAATCTAATGTCTTGTCTGAAGGATGGCAGTGTGGCACTCTTTCAGTACCACTCTGAACAAGTCAAAGGGAAAAACAAGGCATCACAGATACTAGGATCAAGTAAAACATATAGTGCTGGAATAATTCAGCGGATCAGGCAGCATCACTGGAGGACATGCTTAGGCGACGTTTAGGGTCACAATCTTTCTTCAGACTGGTAATGAAGAGCAAATATGGTTATGAGGTCACATCCCATAATAGGGATTGAACTCTGCCTTTAAGACATTGGCCTGAGGCTTTTATCAGTGATTTCCTGCATCCGAGAAGTATACCTGACCAAATTTCTTTAATCTCCCATCTCTATAGTGGAGGAGTATACAAAGAAAATGTCCCTTTTCATGTCACTATGATTTTTCTCTTGGAGTCATTTACACCCCCCAAAAGACGTGCACATAATTAATCTGGAACAAACTTGGAGATTTCAGAACCCTTGGACTTGACTTAAGCACCTTGTTAAAGAATAATGTAATCATCTATACTCCTTATCTTCCTCAACCATCCAATTCTGCAATGGCTGGAAGCTTAGTTTGTGTAAGAAGGAACTGCAGATGCTGGTTTAAACCGAAGATTAACACAAAATGCTGGCGTAACTCAATGGGACAGGCAGCATTTGTTTGGACATTTGGGCATTTGTCCTATTATTCAACAGTGAAGTTTCCTAGTTGTAGATTTCCACCATCTTCCTGGGAAACTAAAGTGTAACTGAAAGCTCTTTGACAGCTATATGCTCTGTTACTCTTGAATCGATGTCAGACATTATTGTTTGCCTCCATAAATTCAATATATATTGAAGATACTATAATGGCATTTAGGCAGGTACATGGATAGGAAAGGTTTAGGGAGATCTGGGCCAAACATGGGCAAATGGGACTAGCTTAGCCATAAGACCTAATGCCATAAGAACAGAATTAGGCTCATCGAGTCTACCATTCAATAGTGGATGATCTATTTTCCCCTCTCATGAGGCATCTTAATGGTATGAATGAGATGGCCTAAAGGGTCTGTTTCCGCGCAGTATGACTCTCAGACACTAGGACTAATTCAATGGATAGTTATGTTTGATCTTTCCCAACTGCATCGCCCACGCAAAAGGAATTTCTACTGATGTCGCCTTTAGGCTACAAACGGCAAGAATAATAAACAATTAAATATGTTCAACCCTGAGATTGATAGATTTTTATTGGGTAAGTGTGAAGCGTTTAGACAGCTAAACTTGAATTAAGACAACCACATTGATCTATTGGAATGGTGCAGTGGGGTGGAATTGGTTGAATAACCTTCTCTCATTCTCAGATGAAGTTCGGAAGTGTAACTATTTCACTAACACAGGTTGCTGTTGCTATTGACAATCTGAAAGGGAAGAAGGAAATAGTGCATTAAACAAAACATTTTGTTCATGGCAACAGAACCTGCACCCATGAGCTAAAACACAGTAATATCGCAAACACACACACACACACACACACACACACACACACACACACACACACACACACACACACACACACACACACACACACACACACACACACACACACACACACACACACACACACTCACACACACACACACACACACACACACACACACACACACACACACACACAGCCGAAATGCTAGTTGTTCTGCACTACAGCTTTTTTATTGTTCTCTTCCTCATACTGAGGTATCACAAACTTCCCATTAACAGGTAGGAATATCCTGCATTTCCAATGCTCCTTGGGGAATATCTTGAGCTTCTTTAGACTTACAGAAACAGGCCTTTCAGCCCAGTGAGTCTGCAATGACCACCGATGACCCGGTACACTAACATTATCTTACAAACTAGGGACTATTTGCAATTTTACCAAAGCCAATTAACCTACAAACCTCTATGTCTTTGGTGTGTGGGAAGGAAACTGGAGCACCCGGAGAAAACCCACACGGTCACAGGGAGAATGTACAAACTCCATACAGACAGCACCAGTAGTTAGGATCGAAATCGGCTCTCAGGTCCTGTAAGGCAACAGCTCTACCGCTGGGCCACTGTGCTGTCATGAGTTTCCTGTATATCAGGAGATATGTAATGAGCTTCTCAAAGGTTTGATATTCTTAAGATTTGAAGCAAAACAAAATAGTGGGATCAGCTATTACACAGTAGTCAATAGTGAAGAGTGTTTTATTGTCATATGTCCCAAAATGGAACAATGGTTCTTGCTTGCAGCAGCACAACAAATATGTTAATACCATGTATACACAGTACACCGTAATATACACAAAGTCATCGTTCATTATAGAAAACCGTATTCGTAAACACTACAAAGTCATCAAGGCGTTCATTATAGAGTTTGTGGTGTTCAAAGCCAAAATGTATGCTCGCTATATTCTGGGCCTTATTCGATGGCAGGAGTGAAATGTGACATGGCCACCTTGATGATGCTGGCTGCCCTGACAATCTCCTCTAATGGTGGGGAGGAGGTGATGGACTGGGCATATGACTTTTTGACTTTTTCTTTATGATTATGGGGGTTATGGGGAGAAAGCAGGAGAATGGGGTTAGGAGGGAGAGATAGATCAGCCATGATTGAATGACAGAATAGACTTGATTAGGTGAAATTACCTATTTCTACTCCTGTCACTTATGACTATGACCTTATGATTGCATCAATTTGGTGGGTACAGGACAGATCTTTAGAGATATGCAGCCCAGGAACTTAAAGTTTTTGACTTTCTCCATCGCTGACCCATCAATGAGGATAGGTTTGTGGATCCTCGGCCTTCTTCATCTAGAGTCAGCAATAAGTTCCTTGGTGTTACTGATGTAAAATGCTTACAGTAAAACGTTGAACTGTGCCGCCTGGGGTAGGATCGTATTAGCTATAAGGAGAGGTTGGACACACTTGGATTGTTTTCGCTGGAGTGTTAGAGGCTGAGTGGAGACATGATAGAGATATATAAAACGATGAGAGACATAAACAGGATAGACAATCAGAATGTCAAAGACATTTTTTTAGATTATGAGATTAAAACATAGTTTTAAATTGTAATGACCAATATTCACGAGATGTGAGATATGTTTTTTACACAGAATGGTGTGTGACTGGAATTAATGCCAGGGGTGGTGATTGATGCAGATACGATAGTGGCATTTAAAAGACATGGATTAGCACATGGATATGTAGAGAATGCAGGTATATGGGTTACATGCAGGCCAATAAGATTATTTTCTCTTGGAACTATTCAGCATATTTTCAGCACAGTTGTTGTGGGCCGAAGGGATCGTTTCTGTGCTTTATGTTCTAAGTTCTATGTTATAGACAATAGACAATGGACAATAGGTGCATGAGTAGGCCATTCGGCCCTTCGAGCCAGCACCGCCATTCACTGTGATCATGGCTGAGCATCCACAATCAGGACCCCGTTCCTGCCTTCTCCCCATATTCCTTGACTCCGCTATAAGAGCTCTATCTAACTCTCTCGTGAAAGCATTCAGAGAATTGGCCTCCACTGCAGAGAGGCAGAGAATTCCACAGATTCACAACTCCCTGTGTGAAAAAGTTTTTCTGCTGCTAACATCGAGCTTCTTCCTGCCTGCTGCTGATGAATGGACTCAAGGGTATCAAATCTGCTCCTCTATTTTGAATATTCATTGGTTGATATTACTGTGAGTCAGTGAGGATCTAACACATTTTCAAGGATCTTTTATCTATATCCTTGAACCTTTTCCTCTGTCCATTTGATATTCTTCCTATGGCAGAGGTTTTTAAAGAGTGCTAGGTGCTTGTGGTGATAGAAGAGGCAGATATGATAGCAGCATAAAAGAGGCATTGAGGTGGGCAAATGGACATGCAAGGAATGGAGAAATATGGATCATTTGCAGGCAGAGGAGTTTAGTTTAACTTGGCATCATGTTCGGCACAGACATTGTGGGTCAAAGGGCCTGTTCCTGTTATGTACTATTCTGTTTTATGTGCAATAGTCTATTACCTCTCATGGATGGCTATAAACTCTAAGGCTATTTCAAAGAAGAACATGATGATTATTCTAGTGTCCTGGCCAATATCTATCCCCACCAACTTTCTGAAACAGATAATTGCATTACTGTTTATACGCGCTTGCTACGGACAAGTTGGCTGCTAGTTTCCTTTGTTAACAAATACTTTATTAAAAAAAATATTTACTTGGTCAATCTGAAAGCTATGCGGCAGGTATTACATAAAGGCCCCCCTTTCCTTATTAACAAGGTAGTGCTTCTTTTTAAGAGCATTCTTCGGTGCCTTTCATAACCAAGGCACCACTTAGCTGTGGAGGGGGGGGCAGTAAATAATAAATTCCATGCAGAACAAATAGCTGGCTGCCAATTATTTTTGTTCTATTTATTCAAACGTTTTGAATCCTCTGGGTACAAGTAGCTGCTTGAATGTGCCTTTGTACAACTGCACATATTAAAATTGTGTTTCATACATGCAGCTTTGTGGTGCTGAAAACTATTATAATGCAAGGTTGGAGGTTGATGTTATGAGCTAGATGTTAACCCTACTAACCATTTGCAGAGCTAGTTTACAATCTTCTTGTGTTGGGGCACCATCAGTCATAACATAAAACACCACCGTGAAACAATAAAAAGAGAGACATTTACAAATCTCCTTCCATATGCTGAGGACAGTGAACATTTCACAGCCAATTAGTTGCCTTTGACATAGCAACATGGCAATTACTTTCTGTACGATGGCCATGATCCAATTTGCCTCCCACTATGCTGATTGTCACACAAATCGCTGATTATGAACTCACCGACCAATGATAGCACTCACTCTTTCTCATTTAGCCTATAACAGCGAGAAACTCAAGCATATCGGAGGACTGGGAAGATTTTAACTTGTTCATTGTACCTATTATATCATCGCAAATTCTGCCTACTGTTACTGTACTTGCCGAAGCTATTTATGGGCAAAGTTGGCAAGTCATTTTTACTCGGAGAACCACGCAAACGACCCTCCTCTCCTCCAGGCGGTGCCTGGGAATCTCTAGCATTCATCCAGGACGGCAGTGCAAGGGTGCAGCAGGTAGTTTAGGAAGGATTAGTTAGCGATCTTGTTGTGCAAGGCCCCTTGTGACCATAATATGGTGGGATTCAGCATTAGGATGGAGAGTGACATGGTTAATTCAGAGACTAGGGTCCTGAACTTAAAGAAAGGAGACTTTGAAGGTATGAGATGGGAATTGGCTAGGATAGACGGGCAAATTATACTTAAAGGGTTGATGGTGGAGATGCAAAGGCAAAGATTTAAAAACCGCATCAATGAACTCCAAAATTTGTTCATCCCTGTCTGGCAAAAAAATAAAACGGGGAAGGCGGCTCAACCGTGGCTGACGAGGGGAGTCAAGGATAATGTTAATCCAAGGAAGAGGCATATAAATTGGACAGAAGAAGCGGCAAACCAGAGGACTGGAAGAAATTTAGAACTCAACAGAGGAGGACAAAGGGGTTAATTAAGAGGGGGAAAAAGAGTACGAAAGAATGCTTGCGGGGATTATAAAAACTGACTAAAAGTTTCTATAGGTATATAAAAAGGAAAAGATTAGTGAAGACAAATGTAGATACCCTTCCAGTCAGAGACAGGTGAATTTATAATGGGAAACAAGGAAATGGCAGAACAGTTAAATGAGTATTTTGGTTCTGTCTTCACCAAGGAAGACACAAACAATCTCCTGGAAATACTAGGGGACCGAGGATCTAGTGGGAGGGAGGAACTGAAGGGAATCCACATTAGTCAGAAAATGGTGTTAGGTAAACTGTTGGGATTAAAGGCAGATAAATCCCCCCTGTTAGTCTGCATCCCAGAGTACTCTAGGAGGTGGCCCGAGAAATTGTGGATATATTGGTGATCACTTTTCAATGTTCTCTCAACTCTGGATCAGTTCTTATGGACTGGAGGCTAGCCAATGTAACTCCACTTTTTAGGAAAGGAGGGAGAGTGAAAACGGGGAATCATAGACCAATTAGCCTTACATTGGTAGTGAGGAAGATGCTGGAGTTGATTATTAAAGATGTTATTGCAGCACATTTGTAAAGCAGTAATGGGATCGGTCAAAATCAGCATGGATTTATGAAGGGGAAATCATGCTTGACTAATCTTTTCAAATTTGATGAGGATGTAACAAGTAGAATGGAAAAGGGAGAGCCAGTGGATGTGGTGTATCTGGACTTTCAAAAAGCCTTTGACAAGGTCCCACACAAGAGATTGGTGTGCAGAATTAGTGTGTCCAGGCTGCAGGAGGTTCGACCAGCCCCGACTAAGGAGTCCTATCGCCCGGCGCGGGGAGCTGAGATCCCACCCGATGCAGGAGCTTGATCGTCCCGACGCGGAGGGCCTGACCGCCGGCCTGGGGGAGCCAAGATCGCCCCGACAATGGAAGGTTCGAGTGCCCCGACTGGGGGAGAACAAATATGATTAAACATTTTTTGCCTTCCATCACAGTGAGGAATGTGGGGGAGTCGCTGTGGTGGATGTTCATGTTAAAAATATATTTTGTTGTCTTGTTGCTCTTTATTGGTATGATTGTATGGCAAATCATCCTCGTATGTTGCAAAACATCCTTGGTTAATTCATTACTATTATGATTATGAAATTAGAGCACATGATATTGGGAGTTGGGTATTGACATGGATAAAGAACTGATTGGCAGGCAGATAGCAAAGAGTAGGAATTAACAGGTCCATTTCAGAATGGCAGGCAGTGACTAGTGGGGTGCCGCAAAGCTCGGTGCTGGGACACAAGTTGTTTACAATATATACTAATGATTTAGACGAGGGAATTAAATGAAACATCTCTAAGTTTGCGGATGACACAAAGCTGGGTGGCAGTGTGAGCTGCGAGGAGGATGCTGTAAGGGTGCAGGGTGACTTGGACAGGTTGAGTGAGTGAGTAGAAGCATGGCAGATGCAGTATAATGTGGATAAATGTGAGGTTATCCATTTTGGTGATAAGAACAGGAAGGCAGATTTTTATCTGAATGGTGTCAAATTAGGAGAAGGGGAGGTGCAACAAGACCTGGGTATGCTTGTACATGAGTCACTGAAAGTAAGCATGCAGATACAGCGTGCTGGGACCAGGACAGATCTTCGGAAATGTGCACGCCCAGGAGTTAATTCCAGAGAATGTCCACAAGGATCACAGGATAACAGGGAAGCATGGAAGCCAAATCCAGGTAAGATTATAGGGAAGGACAGAGCTCTGCCGATAGAATAGATAAGAAAGGATCTGAGCAAAACAACTGGCATGAACTGGCTGGATGGTGCGTCCTGCTTGTGTGCCACGCCTTCCGTAAAGTTAACTGCAAAAAACACTGGAGATAGGCCAATTTATTTTCTTGTTCAATGATTGATGCAAAAGCTTGAAAGTGCAAGTATATGTGCCACAATAATCAGTGAGTTAAAAAAATCATCTAATAAACATTTTAAATTGACCTGGAAACCTATGGGTTTGGAAGGGAATTACACGAGTACTGATGCACAGCGCGGAATTATGTTGCTGTTGGTGACTCTAACGAGTTCAGAAAAAGAATATATAAAACGGCACAGTGACGCAGCTTTTAGAGCTGCTGCCTCAGTGTGCCAGAGACCTGGATTCCATTACATCTGTGTGGAGTTTGCACATTCTCCCTGTGACTGCGTGAGTTTCCTTCAGGTGCTCCGGTTTCATCCCACACTCTAAAGACGTGCAGGTTTGTTGGTTGTATTGAATGTAAATTGCCCCAAATGTGTTGAGAGTTTAATGAGAAAGTTGGATAACATAGAACTAATGCGATCGATGGTCAGTGTGGACTCATAGTGGCATATAGTCATAGAGCCTTACAGCATAGAACTAGGCTAGTGGTTTGTCAGAGCTTGCTTCTTGTTCTTATCGAGTCCACATCACAAGATTAGAACGAGTTCAACCAGAGCTGAACATACGTCTTGGCATCTGCATTCAATTGCGTCTTGTGCTTCTTGTGCGTGGTGGTGGAAAGATTGGCAGAAACAGCTTGCAGTTTGCATGTTAGGGTGGCATTGTAATGCAACCTGTAGAGCCATTGCCATGTCACAGTGCCAGAGGCCTCAGGTCAATCGTAACGCAGGTGCTGACTTTGTGCAGGTTGCACGATCTCACTGCAACCTCATGGCTTTCCTTCGGATATTTTGGTGTCCTGTCATGTTCCCAAAGACGTGCAGATTGATAGGTTAGTTGGCCACCGTAAATTGTCTCTCTTATGTTGACAAATGGTAGAATCTGGGGAAAATTTATGAGAATGTGGGGAGAATAAAATATAGATTAATGTAGGATGAACGTTACTGTAAATGGGTGTTTGATGTTCCGTGTGAACTTGATGACCAGAAGGCCTAGCGTCATATAGTTGTGGAGGCATACAGCATAGAAACAGCCCTTTGGCCCAATTCATCCATGCTGACCAAGATACCCCATCTACTTTGGTTCCAGTTTCCTTTCTTTTTGGCCCATATCCCTCTAAATCTTTCTGATGCATGTACCTGTCCAAGTGTCTTTTAAATGGTTTAATCGTGCCAACTATGTCAGCTCATCCCATTTTCTCACCACCCTTTGCATGAAAAGGTTACCCCTCAGGTCCCTATTAAATCTTACCCTCTCATTTTAATCCCATGTTCTCTGGTTCTCGATTCCCCTACTCTGGGTAGGAGACTCTGTGCATCTACCCAATCTATTCCTCGCATGATTTTGTACACCTCTTTAAAATCACCCCCCATCCTCCTGCGCTCTAAGGAATAGAGTCAATGCCTGCTCAACCTCTCCCTATAGCTCAGGCCCTGGCAAAATCCTCGTAAATCTTCTCTGTACCCTTTCCAGTTTGACAACATCTTTCCAATAACATGGTGCCCAAAACTCAACACAATACTAAATGCAGCCTCAGTCTTAGACAACTACAACATGACCTCCCAACGTTTAGACTGGATGATCTAAAGGGCCTATAACTGAGCTGGAGATGTCAATGATTCACTGAAATGAAAGCTTTCTGTGCAATTGGTGCAGGTCAGTCTGTGGTTAATGATTGATGCTACTTAAAGATTTTCATTCATGAAGTAGTGGTTGTTGTGTGACAGCTTCTCTCAACAGGATGTTGCATTTCAATAGCAGATCAGTATGTAAGGAGCCAGAATGGGGCGGATAATGGAAGCCACAGAGCTGCAGATGGTGGAAGTTGAACCACAGGAGCATAACTGTGCATTGAATGGCTGCATCTCTTCACTCCATCAGATACATTGCCTTTATTTGAAAGAGACTGGAGATAATCTTATTGAAAATGTGCTAGATTTGAGACGATGGATGCTGTGAGGAAGATGCTTCCTTGGTGGAGGGGTCAGAAATTGAGGACGTTGTCTCCTCACTTGGTTGGCAGTGAGAGGGTCCCTCCCTGAGAGACTCTTCCTGCACAATTGGAGTTTCATTCCCTGTGCACATTGCCCTTAGTATGGCTGTAATAAGGACAGTATGAGCACCCGTCTCTTTATGGACTGTGAATTTGTAAAGAAGGTCTGAAAAATAATGTAAGAGGCTTCGTCTGGGGTCATCCTGAGCAGCTGCGTTACTGACGACCGTCTGATCTGTGTAGGAAGGAACTGCAGATGCTGGTTTATACCAAAGATGGTGAGCATGGACTCGGTGGGCCAAAGGGCCAGTTTCCATTGTCAATCAATCCATCAATCAATTTTTCTCGAATGGTTTGCAATGTATAGATTAATTTAGAATGGCAAGGATGTCAAATACTTGCCTCAGTGTATGTGTCTGACATTAGTTTAGAAATACAGTGCAGAAACAAGCCATTCAGGCAACCGAGACTGCGCTGACCATGATCACCCGTACACTAGTTCTATCCTACACTCTAGAGACAAATTACAGAAGCCAATTCCAGAGCACCCAGAAAAAACCCATGTGGTCACAGGGAGGACGTGCCTCTGTACAGCCAGCATCCGGGATCAGGATTGAACCTGGGTCCCTGGTGCTGTAAGGCAGCAACTCTACCACTGTGCCACTGTGCCGCTTAATTGTGTGTGAAAGCAACTAAAGATAACTTGTCTGAAATTACTTGCAGCTGGAATCTCCCTTTGGATTGATCTTGTGCATTTTGCTTCTGGAAATACTGAAGATCTCGATGATTGTCACATTGTGATTCACAGCAGTCTCCCTTCGAGCCTGAACAGTTCTATTTATTCCTTCACCTTGAGCTGGTAACTGATAACAGTTCCCAATTGTTGTCCTTATCGTTGCAAATTTGGATGCATTTTACCTCTTCCACCTACTTTTTAATCCTTTTAATAGCTTTTATCGTGTTGTCTCAGCAGAATCGTTTTCAGCTTTAACTTAGATTATAAATGCACCTTATTTATCTGCGTAAAACATGCTTTGCCTTCCTAAATTCACCTATTTCCTGTGTTTTCTAACTGATACACATATATATGATACACATACGATAACATCGATGTCCACCATTCCTATGCAAACTTTACAACTGTAATAGTTTATAGTTTATCCCTTTAATAGTTTATCCCATATTAGTTGTTTTCAGAGATACAGTAAAACCCCTGTCCCACGTTACGAGTTCATTCCAAGAGTTCTCCCGAGTTTGCCCTGATTCGAACTGGGTGATTTACGGTAATGGCCACTCGCCGGTACTCGGGGCTCTCGTGGACATTTTTCAACGTGTGAAAAATCTTCATGAATCTTCCTATGCTTACCTGCCGTTAGCGAGTCTTCCCGAGTACCTGCCGTTATCATTATGAGCCGCTAAGAGACGTCCCCGAGCTCTGACGTACCCACTACGTTCATTCTCCGTGCTTACCGCGAGTTTGATTTTTTTTAAACTCGGGAGAGCTCTTGGAATGAACTTGTACCGTGGGACAGGGCTTTAAGCACGGGAAGACTCGTGAAGATTTTTCAACATGTTGAAAAATGTCCATGAGAGCCCCGAGTACTGACGAGTGGCCATTACCGTAAATCTCCGAGTTCGAATCAGGGCAAACACGGGAGAACTCTTGGAATGAACTCGTACTGTGGGACAGGGCTATAAGGAAACATGCCAACTGTGTCCACGCCGACCATCGATCACTCGTTCACACTAGTTCAAAGTTATCCCACTTTCTCATTCACTCCGTACACACAAGAGACAAACCTGCATGTCTTTCCCACGTGGCCACAGGGAGAACATGTAAACTGTGCGCAGACAGCACCGTCTGTTAATTAATAGCTGAGTCTCACGTTGCGAGTTGACACAAGAGGTAACCCGAGTTAAAACTCGTGGTAATAACGTACGATTAACGTACGGAACTCGTGGACGCAACTTAGAGACTCGTGGCGCTAACGGCAAGTACTTGTGTAACTTGTCGACTTGCAAAAAATCAAACATGTTTGAAATTTTCCACGAGTCAATTTTACTCTTGTGGTTAAGAATTAAAACATTTTAACTCGTTGTAATAACGTAGTGGCCCGTGTGTTTATCTTAGTGTATCGTGAGTCTACCGTGGGAACTCTTTAACTCAGCGGGCAGGCAGCAGCAGATTGTCGCTCCCTTCAGTTTCCCAGCGACAATCACCTGCCATAATGCGAGAGAGATCATGCACTGTTGTAGGTCTCCTTTGCACGTCGGTGATTCTGTCTTTCTCCACTCATTGTTGGCCCTATCTGCCACCACCCCCACCTACACCCTCTGCTTCCCGGCCATGTGTGTGACCTCTTCCCTCCCCTCTCCAGCTCCCCGCCCATTGCACCGGCGCGGGGGCTTTGCACTGTCTTCACGTCGGCGATGCCAACAGGTCAGTGCCAGTTGTCCCGGGGTAGTAGCTCCCTTCAGTTTTCCAGGGGGTCGGGACTGGATTGGACTTGGGAGGGAAAGGTGGTGGTGGGGGGTGGGTGGGTTATGTGAGCAGGAGAGTGGGGTTGTTTGCAGTTGCAGAGGGAGGGGGCAAGGGCGGTACAGTTCCCAGTCTCAGCTCCTGTCCAGGGGGGTGGCCGGAGGCGTCAGGACCAACGGGACACCGACCCCCAGGCCCACCAGGCCCACTGCAAGCACGGAGAACCCAGAGACCCACAGCTAGCAGCAACTCCAGCCCAGCCCCGCTCCAACTCCAGAGGAACATGTAGGGGCAGAAGCTGCTGGTGTGCAAGGTACGTCTTGTTCTTGGGGTGGCGAATGAGGGGGCGCAGCTCGGGCTGTGGGCGAACTGCCACTTGGTGCCGTAGCGGCCCATCGGGGAGCGTGTTCCTCTGGAGTTGCTGTGGGTCTCTGGGTTCTCCGTGCTTGCAGTGGGCCTGGTAGGCCTGGGGGTCGGTGTCCCGTTGGTCCTGACGTCTCAGCCCCCCCCCCCCCCCAACCTCTCTCCATCTCAACTCACGCCTGGGCACCAAAGTAACTAAGGAGGCGAACCCTGAGCTCCGTCTCACAACAATCTGATGTGCACATCCGTCCACATTCAAAGATTTAATCTCCCGTCTCCCCGCAGTGTGTAGACATGGCAGTAAATTCAATTAAAACATATCAAACCTGTGTGTTTCAAACAAATCATAAGTATAACTGCTCTGGCACTGGATGGTGCGCATTTTCCCTTTGTAGGTCACATCAATAGATGCGGCCGCGCTGAATTCTATCTTTAAAACAAAGCCACAGGATGGAGAGGTCTTCTTTAACACTGTTGCTTATTAAAACATAACACTGTTGCTTATTAAAACAAACCTTCAATCAGGATTGGCTCAAGAGTAACTCGGGAGACGAACTTGGAACATCGCAGAAATGACAAGTAAACGGCAAACTTGTCATACCCGTGGGAACTCGGTTAAACTCTTGATCATACACTTGCAATCTCGTACACAACCACGAGTCTTTCACTCGGGGTACCTCTTGTGTCAACTCGCAACGTGAGAGAGACTCAGCTTTAAGCAGGGATGGAATCACTGAGACACTCTGAGCTACAATAATGACAGGTCCTGTAAGCACAATGTCTATGAACTGTGTTCGAGGTCCCTTTTGTTCTAATTAGCACACTTTATACCTATCACAGTTTGCCATCATGATTCCACGATTTTCTTGCGAGCATATTTTAACTTAGAAATCCTGCAGTCCCTCGCATTGATTCTGTCTCTCACAACAGGCTGGTCTGCTTTGCATCCTTTCCCATTGCAACTGAATGAATTTTAATTATTTATAGAGCAGACTACTGCAAAATATTGTGAAAATCTCACGCTGTGCCAGGTGAGGAGGGCTCAGCAGGTTTTCAATGAGCAACTAATCATGGGAGATGCCTGCTTCCCCATTCAGAAAGACTTAGCAAAACCACCTCAAACGCATAAAATACTGGAAACACACAGCAGGTCAGACAGCATCTGTGGAAAAAGAAGCAGATTTAATGCTTAAGGTTGGAGATCTTTCAACAGAACTGGCAAACAGAGGTTGATAAGGTGGCAAATAGGATGGACTAGACTAAGTGGGACCCGTTGGGTCCCATGTTCACACGGGAGGGCTGGTCCCCCGACGCAATATTTCACCTCTCCACCAATTCCAATATTGGTGGCCAGTGGGGGGGCTTTCTGGAGTGCTGGTATGGGTTCTTGGGGTGGCAGCTCAGTCCCTCAAGCCTGATCTGCTGGCAGCTCACTCACGGCTGGTGGGCTAGCAGTTGACTCATGACTATTCCTTGAAATTCCATTTCAAGCAGGGTGCAAGGCCACCAAATTCAAATCCATGTTTCTACCATTTCAAGCAGGGTGCAAGTCCACCAAATTAAAATCCATGTTCCTACCATTTGAAGCAGAGTTCAAGGCCACCAAATGCAAGTGCAGTTACTTACCACTCTGAGCAGGGTGCAAGGCCACCGAATTCAAGTGCAGTTTCCAATCACTTCAAGCAGGGTGCAAGGCCACTGAATTCAAGTGCTGTTTCATACCACTTTAAGCAAGATCCAAGGCCACCAAATACAAGTGCAGTTTCATACCACTTTCAGCAGGGTGCAAGGCCACCAAATTCAGTGCAGTTTTATTCCACTTCAAGCAGGGTCCAAGGCCACCAAATTCAAATGCAGTTTCATACCATTTCATGCAGGGTGAAACCACCATAAAACCACACAAAACACCAACACACAGTTCAGTAGACATTCAGTGTGTTCAGTTGATTCACAGCTCAGACAGAGTGATGACCTCTCCCTCCCCCATCATGCAGAGACTGAGCCACACCCACACTTCCGGGTTTTATAACCCCCTCCCCCATCCCACTGGAAAAGGTGTGGCTTTCAGCGCGTGATTGACAGGAGAGAGATTCTCAACATCTCAACACTAATAACACTTTTATTTTTCATTGATGGGAAGAATTCTCTGCACCTGCTCAGCGGAGGGGGGACTGAGTAAGATGGCCAAAAATCACAGCCGTAAGTGTAGTGTTTTATCTAAAATCAATATTCAGTGCAAACAGGAAGTAACTGCATTTGCAGTAGTGCCCAAAGATCTTAAAGCGAAGCAAGATGGATTACTCTCACGCAAAAGTGAGGTACACTCATGGGCGGATTCATGGGTGATTATAGGACACATTTTAGCAACCTGACTCCGCCATCTTGTTCCGCCATCTTGCTCCCGCCTTCTTGCTTCCGGCCAAAGATTGGATCCACAGCGAGGAGAAGGAGTGCGGGTCCTGGGGCAGCGGGGAGAGAGAGTGCGGGGCCCGGGGCAGCGGGGAGAAGGAGTGCGGGGCAGCGGGGAGAGAGAGTGCGGGGTCCGGGGCAGCGGGGAGAGGGAGTGCGGGGCCCGGGGCAGCGGGGAGAGAGAGTGCGGGGCCCGGGGCAGTGGGGAGAGGGAAAGCGGCGGGCAGCGGGGAGTAAGTAGTGCGGGGCAGCGGGGAGAGCCAGAGTGCGGGGTCCGGGGCATTTGGGGAGAGGGAGTGCGGGGTCCGGGGCAGCGGGGGAGAGAGAGTGCGGGGCCCAGGGCAGCGGGGAGAGAGAGTGCGGAGCAGCGGGGGGAGAGAGTGCCCCAAGACAATGTTTCTTATTTACAATGTTTTTATTTTAAGGTCCCTTGTCTAGTCTGAAATAAAGTTCATTATTGGATTAGAAGAAATATAATTGTGTGTGTTATATACATTTATATAATTTTCATGTATGTGTGTTTATAAACATTTTATTCCTTAACAAGAATCAACAGAATTATGAACTAACAGAATTATGAATCTAACCCTATAATCACGCACAAAAAGTCCCCCCCTGTCAATCACCCTGCGAGTCAGGTCGGTTCCGGTTACTACAAAATCAACACTGTTTGTGAGCCATTTAAAAAGAAATGATTTTAAAAACATTGAAAAAGACAATTACCAGAATCAAATTTTATTCTTGACAAGAAGTTTGAACTGACAGATTTATGAATCTGACCCACACAAACTGTTGCCCCGCAACATTGATTACAGTGCGAGTCGGGTCGGGTTAGGTAGGCTCAGGTTGCTAAAATGGGCGTGGAAAATGCCCATGATCCCCTCCATAGCGTACTACACGTCAGTCCATTGCATTTAGCAGGAGTAGCCTATCTTGCTTCGCTATAAGATCTTTGGTAGTGCCTTTTAAATTCAAGCCAAAGCACCCAAGCCATCATTTGCAGTAAGTAATGCCTTTCAACTTCAAGCCGCAGCACCCAAACAACCATTTGCAGGCAGTGCCTTTTTACGTCAAACAAACCATATTTTCATTTTCAAACCACATTAAGGGTACTCACAGTTGTGTAGACATTTGTTCAGTGTTATTCAGAGCTCAGAGAGACGTGACCCTTGGCTTCATCCATCTTGCAGAGAGTGAGTGAGGCACACCACTTCCTGGTTTTATAGTCCCTCCTCCTTCACTCCAGCAGGGGCAGCAGAGAGAATGGTGATTTTTTTAAACTTCAAGCCAAAGCTCCCAAGCCACCATTTGCAGTAAATAGTGCCTTTCAACTTCAAGCAAAGCACCCAAGCCGCCATTTGCAGTAAGTAGTGCCTTTCAACCAAGCCAAAACACCCAAGCCACCATTTGCAGTAAGTAGTGCCTTTCAACTTTAAACCAAAGCTCTCGCCACCATTTGCAGTAAATAGTGCATTTCAACTTCAAGCCAAAGCACCCAAGCCACCATTTGCAGTAAGAAGTGACTTTCAACTTCAAGCCAAAGCACCCAAGCCACCATTTGCAGTAAGTAGTGCCTTTCAACCAAGCCAAACACCAAAGTACTGCCTTTGAACTTCAAGCCAAAGCACCCAAAACGACCATTTGCAGGCAGTGCCTTTTTATTTAAAAAAAAACATATTTTCAATTTCAAACCACATTAAGGGTACTCACAGTTGTGTAGCCATTTGTTCAGTGTTATTCAGAGCTCAAAGAGACGTGGCCTTTGGCTTCATCCATCTTGCAGAGTGTGAGTGAGGCACACCATTTCCTAGTTTTATAGTCCCTCCCCCTCCCTCCAGCAGGGGCAGCAGAGAGAATGGTAAATTTTTTAAAAACATTAATATCTCTCTGATTTGTCATCGCATAAGGCGGAGGGGGGCTCTGGGCGAGGTGGCCAAAAATGACAGCCGTAGGTGGCGGCGTTCTGTCGGAAATTGCAGCACAGTAGGCCAAAAGTGGTCAAGATCAGAGATTTAGTAATATAGATAGGACAAAGACAATAACTGTGATCTGGGATATTGAGTCCAAATGGTTAATGGGGCAGTGAGAGGGTGTTTATATTTTGTTATCTAAATTATGTGTTGTTAATGGCAGGTCTGTGCAACTTGCCCAGCAGGTCAGGCTACACTAATGGAGAGAGAACTGAGCAAAGTCATGGATGGATGACATAACAGCAGAAATGGTCAGTTCTGATACAAATGGCCAGTTCTATTACAGGCAATGGAAATGAGTTATCTAAAGCTGGAGAATTGGACATTGGATCTAAAAGGCTGCAACATGCCCAGGAGGAAGATGAGGTGCTATTCATCACAGGTCTGAAGAAGGGTCCCAACCCGCAACATCACCTATCCATGTTCTCCAGAGATGCTGCCTGGCCCGCTGTGTTACTCCAGCGCTCTGTGCCTTTTGTTGTTCATTAAGCTTGCATTGAGTCTTGTTTGGGAAGTGCAGGAAGATAGGCCGGAGTGGGACTGGGAGTGAGAATTAAAGTGGCAGACAACAGGAAGCTCAGCATCACACCTATGCACCTGACGCAGATGCTCCACAAAGCAATCGCCCAATCTACATGCGATTTCTCCATCTCACTCAATCCTTCTATCTCCAGTTGTACAGCCGGACTGGAGGAGGCCACGGCTCTGGTGGGAAACAACACATAACAAAGAAGCAAAGTCGCTCTCTCCTTTACTTTACTTTATTGTCACGATGTACAATGAAAAACATTTTGTTGCGTGCTATCTAGTCAGTGGAAAGACTATATGCGATTATAATCAAGCCATCCACAGTGTACAGATACAGGATAAAGGGTATAATGTTCCGTGCAAGATAAAATCCAGCAAAGTCTAATTAAAGATAGTCCAATGAAGTAGGTGGTAGATCAGGACTTGCTCAATTAATTCACTTCAACCTCTCCCTCCAATGACTACTCACTTTCCCCAGTTACGTTGAAGGGTCTCCGGTTTAAAATGTTTACTCTGCTTCTCTTGCAACAGATGCTGCCTGACCCGCAGAGTATTTCCAGGGTTTTATGTTTTTGTTTCAGATTTTCAGCGTCTACACTTCATATTTCAGTTTCTCTTCAAGAGCATTTAAAGTGACTGCAGCCATTTTGGGAAATGACAGTCAGTACCTGAGCCCAAGGCTATGCAGATGGGAAAAAAATACTCCAATGGAGGGAACAAGTAACTCATCTTATCCAAATATATTGTACAAACTCATGAGAGAAATAGATTGAGTAAACTCATTAAATGGCAGTTTCTTGCCCAGAGGGGGATAATCGAGAACCGGAGGACATAGGTTTAAGTTGAGGGGGGAAAGATTTATTAGGAACCTGTGGGGTCACTTTTTTACACAAAGTAGGTATGTTACAAAACCTACCTGAGTCGTCATTGGGAATCTGCCCAAAGCCATGTCCGCGTTTTGGCGCTGTTTGGAGGGGGCGGGTTTAAAACGCGATTTTTACTAGGCTGTTCTAATCGCAGATGTTCAGCCTAGTAAATCATTAACGAAAAATCGCTGCAAGACCCGGTCGCAAAAGGTATTATTAGTTTTATAGGCCTCGAATAATAGTTATAATAATTTTAAAATCACTCTCTCACTTCGCAACCTCTCGCAGCCCCAGGGTTTTATAAAGCAGTCAATTAAAGGTATGTACCTTATTTTTACATTAAATGGGGCGTGTATATAACCCTGTTTATAAAGTTTTCTATAGCGAGCAGTTCATTTTGGGCTTTTTATATCCCGCAGTATTTTTCTCGGCATTTGAGGGCACTAATCCAGCGTGATGTGAACGTTCTAAACCAGCGCGTTCACAGGAACCCACTAGAAAGCCGATTTAAATGGGCATTTATTTACAGCAATTGAGCACTAAATTCCTTCCATTTGGCCTATAAATTAATGTAAATTAGATATAAAAATCATGTTATATTGTGAATTATTTGTGAATAATCTTTGGACACTTAGGCTATTTAAGAAATGGATAGATGTTTATATCTAGTAATTGAATTTTGATTAAACATGATTTTCTTTTTTAGTATTTACTATTTGTTTTAGCGTTTAACTTTATAATCTCTACCTTTTTTTCTAAAATTGAAAAATTGAGGAAAAACAACGTGTACAGAGTTGCTTATTGGTTGCAGTCTGAGGAGTATGATGATGCTACTGATTATGATATGCCAATGTACCAGCTAGCAGCTGATCTTCTCCATAAAGACTTGGTCTTTTGCTAGAAATTGTAATTTATTTACCTATCCATAACTGACACAGCATATTATACAATAATATTAAAGTTCTGATCTTGAGAATATCACATTTTTGAATTTTCAAGGCAGTCTGGTTGTTTATTACCATTTCTGTCACATCGGTCAATTTTGTAATTAGCTACAATTAGGTAATTAGCTAATTATATGCTTTGATTTCATGTCATCCAAGTAAGATTATTTATATTTTTTCAGAATGCTTCAATCTATGATAGGTGAAAATTTCATTCAGTTCTCTTAATTCTTAAGAAAGTTACGGGCTTTTGACTATCCAAGATCACAGCTTTTATGTAATGTCCATTGAAAATCAATAGGGAACAAGATGCTAATTTCCGAGTATGTAAATGGCCATAACTTTTTTAATACTTGAGATATGAAAGTGAATTTGGTGTCAAATTAAACTTGTTGTTATGCTTTATCTGATGGGATAAATTGCAGACTTGATTTTTAAAATCTCAAAATTTTGTAACATTGCTACACAAAGGGCGGTTGTTGCATGGGACAAGCTGCCCGAGGAGGTAGTTAAGGCAGGTACTATCGCAAGGTTTAAGAAACATTTTGACAGGTACATGGATTGGATAGGTTTAAAGTGATACTAGACCAAGTGGGATCCAACTGTGAAGGCGCGGTTAGAGAGGGAGAAAAAGGGGTAGAGATGGAGAGGGTGAGGGGGTAGAGAGGGTGAGGAGGGGAGGGTTATAGATTGAGGGATGGGGCACGCAATACTCCGCCACACACCCATAGGTCCCTATACTCACCACTCCCTAGAGAGAGGGGAGGGGGGGGTAGAAAGGGAGAGGGTGGCAAAAACAGAGGGGCAGAGAGGGAATGGGGGCAGAGAGGGAGGGGGGGGGCTGAGGGATGGGGGCAGAAGGGGAGGGCAGAGAGGGGGCAGACAGGGGGGAGGGGACAAGAGAGGAGGGGACAGAGAGGGAGACAAGGAGGGAGGGGGGGAGGGGAAAGGAGGGAGGGGGAAGAGAGGGAGGGGGAAGAGAGGGGAGGTGAGGCAGAGGGAAGGGGTAGAGAAAGAGGGGGGTCGATAGGGACGGGGATGGATAGGGAGGAGGTAGAGAGGGAGGGGGAGGACAACTTGTTCTATTTGATTTTATTTGATTGTGCACGTGGAAACACATGCAATCTCCCACCCCTGTCCCATTGTGATGTCATATGTAAATGAAATCCATTGTGATTGGACGTCTGTGTGATAGCACTGTGACATCATCAATGGAAAGTGCTGCAAGAATCTCCCACTGAAAAGCAGTTAATTAAAAAAAATAAACGATTAAAACTTAAAAAGCTTTGGATATATAGTTTGGAATGCGACAGGAAGATGTTTATACCGTTGAGGGAAAAAATGTGAGTAGCATGTGTGAAAATGGGAAGGCTGTGGCCAAGCGTTTTGGAAGAAGATACAAATTAAAGAGATTAACAGAAAGCCAACACAAACCTGCATACACACAGAAATTTAGAATGTTGAGAACAAAGGGAAGAGTTTTAGTATATACTAGACCAAGTGCAGACCTGTTGGGTCTGCTTCCCAAACGCACCCGTTCCCTACCCGTAGCACCCATGGGAGGCGTGATCCTCCAACTCAAGCCGTTCCTGAACGTAAGATTCCAGCATTCCCCTTGCCTTCCTCAGCTGTGATCTTTAAAAAAAATTCCAATTGCATTTGCCCTGCGTGTTGCAATAACAATTCGCCCTCTCCTGCTAGTCAAGCCATTGTGACATCATCAGTTGAAGCTGGTCGGATTGAAATTGAAGGTATTTTAATTTTTTGAAACTTTAATCAGTAATAAGTCGTAAAATAAAGCGTAAAATGTTCAGTGAAAGTGACCTCTACCTCTTGGGGAAAAGGTAAATCAGAATATGTAGAGGTCTTGTGAAATTTGGCATTGTTAAAGCTTTAATCGCGAATAACGTGGCAAATATAGGATCATGATCCAATGTTGATGCAAAGGCACAGTTATAACAGGGAAAGCTAGATCCCACTGGGTAGCTATCATTGGTGTTGGAGTGTGTGCTATTGCTTTACCAGTGACTGCAGCGGTAGAGTTACTGCCCTACAGCGCTAGAGACCCATGTTCGATCCTGATCACGGGTGCTGTCTGTACGGAGTCTGGACGTTCTCCCTGTGACCGCATGGGTTTTCTCCAGGTGCTCCGGTTTCCTTCCACACTCCAAAGATGTACACGTTTGTAGATTAATTGGCTTTGGTAAAAAATGCAAATAGCTCGGGTGAATGCAGAGACCCTTTCACTCAGGATAGGGGAATCAAGAACCAGGGGATACAGGTTTATGGTAGGAGAAAGATCTAATAGAGTCGAACAGTCATGCAGCATGGGAACAGGCCCTTCGACCCAACATACCCATGCCGACCAAGATCTACACTAGTGGCACCTGCCCGTATTTGGCCCATATCCTTCTCTATCCATGCACCTGTCCAAATGTCTATTTATTTTGTTGTGAGTTCTGCTGTGTGTATTTGTGCGCTAGAAGTATAATTGGATATGACACCAATGTTGGCCTAACATTTGTTGCTTAACAGATTCTGAAGGTGGATTAGATCCCAGTTAAAGTAAAGTAATTGATCAACTTTAAAATGGAAGCTAATCAGTGGATGAAAACAAGCATGAGTAATATTCTCCAAAAGTCAAATCACCATTATAGCCAGCTTGCTTATATTGCGGATGCGTTAAAAGCTTTTAATTAGCTGTTCAACGATTTTGTTTTAACTTTAAGTGGCTGTAAAGTTATAATTTTTATCATGCAAGATTATCATGCATGGCCGTTCAAGGGATATGGGGAGAAGGCAGGCACGGGTTACTGATTGTGGATGATCAGCCATGATCACAATGAACGGCGATGCTGGCTCGAAGGGCTAAATGGCCTCCTCGTGCACCTATTTTCTATGTTTCTATGTTGTATTAACTCTCTCTTTGCAAATTGACTCAGTAGTTGAAAATAAATGGGTTAATGTGCCCAGCAACACAAAGGGAGAAATGCATTAGGAATGTGTTGTGCGCTTATTCATTAGCAGCAGAAATGGTAATTATTGCTTCTATCTGCTTAATGAATTGAAATAAGGAAAGCAAAGTTTATTCTTTTGGATAACCCTGGCGCATAATTATGCAGAGTAGGGTGTAGTTTAGATTGCTATTATGTGGTCTGTGTGTGGGAATGGTTATTGTATATTATGGCAGTGTTTTTTTTTCCTTTGCTCTGATTTTTATTGTTGACGAGTACATAATGATTGGCGCTTATAAACTATACATGGATTGCTGTTTATTGGACAGCAGGTTTATAGTCTGTTTATAGATTTGTGAATGAGGTATATATTTGCCATTTCACCAGGGATCTTACCACTGCTCTTGTTCATAGTGCCAAAAGCATGCTTTACATCCAAACGAGAAAGTACATGTTCCAATAAATACTGAATGCTATGTGGTATGATATTTCTCGCAATGGCCACTTTTGCCTTCAAAATAGAAGCTTGTTGAGAATCCTTGTTACCCTCCCTGCTGAATATCAGAGGGATCTTAGTTTCAGCAAAACACAGCCCAGATGCTGCCTGACCCACTGAGTTCATCCAGCACTTTGCATTCTGGGAGAGAGAGTGTTGCCCATGTGCCTTATACTGAGATCCCAATCATTTTTTTTGGTTCCATTGTGCCTAAGTTTAAGTTATATCTGTACCTTCAACACTGCAGCACTCTCTCCATCCAGCCCTGAAATATCCACCTCAATTTTTATGTTCTATATTCTCTGGAGTGAATCTTTGCTGAGAGGCGGTGTGTAACACATCTTTGGAATTCAGTGTCATAGCAGGCTGTGCACCCCAAGTCAATGGATATTTTTAAGGCTGAGAAAGACAAATTCATGATTAGTACGGGTTAGAAGGTAATGGGAAGAAGGCAGGAGAATGGGGTGGAGAGGGAAAGCTATGATTGAATGGTAGAGTAGACTTGATGGGTCAAATGTCCTAATTCTGCTCCTATAACTAATGAACATGAACTAAGTCACAGTTCATTTGATTGTCTTTAATGTATCAATGATGGGCTATTTTTTATTCTCTATAAATGTATCGCTATGTTATACATAGAGAGAGCTTCAATACAATTAATTTGTGCAAAGGCAGTGAATCTTATCTACTAATTTGTGTGTCAGGTATGACGGTTTAGGTTTAGCTGTCTATTAAAAGACCAGTCACAGTTTCTCTTCTCAGTGGAGTTTCACACCATGAGAGAAGTAGCATTGACTGAACAATTTACAGAACTTACAGTTCATTCTTGCAGTACAGCACAGTCTTGCAATTTATTACAGTCAAAACAGATCAAGGGAGAGAAGGGATCCCTCGTGTACTCAGACTGTAATCTTGCTTTTGGGATGAAGAGGAATAAAAAACAACAAGTAAATCAATTCAACAAAAACTAATTTCCCTTCAGAGAAAGCAGCTCATTATCTATTGCATTTATGTTGTGTTGTGCCATTAATCCAGGCCCCAATTGATTAATTTGGAAAATCAACATTTACTAATTGCAAAATATGTATTCTATGACACTATTCAGGTTAATCACATTCCACAAACTGTTTATCATCGTCTCCACTTGGATTTCCACATTTTAACTTTAATTCCATTGTGGGGTATTGCACAAAGTCAAAATATGACTCTTCACTTTTGCTGTCTCGGTTAGGATTTGAAATGTGTTACAATTCTCTTTGGCCAGGTTCACCTCCACCCTTTCACTCCCAGGTAGGTTTAGATTTACTATTTCCATGTGCACTGAGGTGCAGTGAAACGCATTTGTTTTGCATGCTGTCCAAACACATTGATAATACTATGCATGAATCCAATCAAGCCAAACAACCAAGCTGACAATTCGTGGGTCACGGCGCCAGACAAATAAATGAGGGTTCGGCCCGAGCCGACTCCCTGCCAAATTTTCCGGGGTTATGTCTGTTTGCTGGGTATCCCTTGAGAAGGAGTACACGATGTCCATGGGCACCATTGGGAATTTCCGGGACCGCTGGGTACTGTGGGGAGATTAACTCCATCCTGGTTCAGGATTGTAATGTAGTCATTTGATATTTAGTAAAAAGAATATTTGGTATTTTTTGTATTATGTTGGTGAGTATGTTTTTATTGGGTTTTTTAAAAAATATTATTATTGTAAATAATTGAGTACATTTAGTTTTGCTTTAAAAAATCAAGCCATATTCAAGTAGAGTGAGTGAATGATACAGAGTGCAAAATATCGCTTCTCAACATTGTAGAGTAACAGTGTGATCCACTCCCTTTATCTGCTCTAACCTCACCCGCCACCAACATTATCATCAAACTCATTGACAGGTGATGTGCCATGGTGATCTGGTCAGCTGGCCTCTACCGCGCTGAGGCCAGGCGCCAAGTCTCGGACACCTGCTCCTACTTACCCCTGGACCATGACTCCACAGATAAGCACCAGGCCATTATCTTGCAGACCATCTCTGATTTTATCACTTCCAGTTATTGTTGCCCAGCCTTGCACGGCCCAGTTTTACCTTCTCTCGAAAATCCATCAACAGAACTGCCCTGGCAGACCCATTGTTTCTGCCTGCTCCTGCTCCACTGAAATCATTTCCATGTACCTCGACTCCATCCTATTTCCCCATGTAACAACCTAGTCGAACTTCTAGTTCCACTGTTTACATCCATACGGTATATCCCTTCGTTCTCACCTCTTCCATTGCCAACAATGGACCATTGTGGACTCCACCTTTCCTTGGTCATCAGTCCTCGTTCTGATTTGTTCTGAACCTCTAGTTTCCCCTCTGCTCTGACTCTCCATCTGAAGAAGAGTTTTGACCCAAAACATCACCTATTCGTATTCTCCAGAGATGATGCCTGACCCGCTGAGTTACTCCAGCATTTTGTGTCTATCTTCATTGCTGTGTAACAGTTCCAGAGAAAAAGTCCGATGTCTGCAGTGAGGCAGGTTGGAGAATCAGGATCCTAGCTTATAGAAGGACAGTTCAGAAGTCTGACAACAGAAGGAAATATGCTGTTCCAGAGATAATTGATAAGAAGGGTGTGGGCCAAAGAGTGTACACTGCTGAGTTTGCTTAGGCCTAAAACTTCATCTACTTGAATGAGGTGAGAGAAGCCAATGTTCTGCTTGTTGTTTTGCACTTCAGTGTTTGTAGGTGCAGCTTGTTGACTGGTTCATATTAGACTTGTCCCTCAATATTCTTTTGCTTAGGTTAGGTTGCAAGGTGCAAACACATAAATGTATTGACTTTGTCTTAAAACAATGCCCATTTATGGTTTCTGTCCTTCCATCCACATGGTTTTATTAGCTACCTTATTGCTATCTCATCAGTGGAAAAAACACATCGATCTGTTAATATTTCCTCCCCATTATAAAGAGACACGGTGGTAATAATTAGTTTGCTCACTCATCTCAATGAATACTTTTACTCTTAAGTGAGTTCAGACATAGACAGACACTCTATTTATCAATGATCTCGGGAACAGCTTATTTCCCTCTGTTGTGTAGGAAGGAAATGCAGATGCCACTTTACACCAAAGATAGATACAAAAAAACAGGAGTAACTCAATGGGTCAGGCAGCATCTCTGGAGAAAAAGAATAGGCGATGTTTCAGGGTTGACCCTTCTTCATACTGAACGTCAGGGGAGAGGGAAACGAGAGATATGAAAAGGTACATAGAATAAATCAATTAAAGATATGCAAAGCTGTACCACAGCCAACAATGGACCATTGTGGGCTCCACCTTTCCTTGATCATCGTTGCTGGCTTTGATTTGTTCTTTTGCATATCTTTCATTTGTTTGTTCTATGTACCTTTTCATAGCTCTCCCAGAGATGCTGACTGACCTGCTAAGTTACTCCAGCTTTTAATATTTATCTTCTTTCTCTTTGTTATCAGATTTTTGAATGGTCTGTAAGCGAGGATCCTGTTGGCATGACATTGTACATGTCCATTGTTGCAAGAGCAAATTACAATGATAAACACAGAGATGAGCTGCAGCAGTGTCCCTGAATTTAAGGCATCCAAAATTCTTTACAACTATAGGTTGGCACGGTGGTGCAGCAGTAGAGTTGCTGCCTAACAGCGTCAGAGACCCGGGTTAGATCCTGACTACGAGTGCTTGTCTGTATGGAGTTTGTACGTTGTTCCCATGACCTAAATGGGTTTCCCCCGGGATCTTCGGTTTCCTTTCACACTCAAAAGATATACAGGTTTGTAAGTTAATTGGCTTGGTATAAAAATGTGTAAAGGTAAAATTATCGCTCGTGTATAGGGTGGTGTTAATGTGGGGGGATTGCTGGTCGGAACGAACTCGGTGGGCCAAAAGGCCTCTTTCTGCACGGTATCTCTAAACCAGTGGTTCCCAACGTGGGGCGTACGCCCCACAGGGGGGCAATTTAATTTTTAAGGGGGGCAATTGAGCGCGACTGAGGAGGTCTGGGTCCAAATTTTCGATTTTTCGTATGAGACAATCCACAAATATTTCAATATTCTAATATAGAAATTTTCTCTCTCTTTATAACCTGTGAATGCTCTTTTATTACCATATTTATCATTATTATTATTTTAATACCACCTAATGTTTTTTTCTTTTTTTTTTACAATTTTTTAGTAATTTTTTGCTCAGAACTTTAACTGTCTTTTGTTTATTTCATTTTTCTTTTTCATGGATGCCATGTTCTTTTGAAGCTTGTTTAAACCAAGGTATTGGCGTTTTAAGCTTCTTCAGCTGAAACGGAGTTCACTTTTTAAATGATAAGATTTATATATCACCACATCGGGGGGGGGGGCATCAGGATTTTAGAGGTGATTAGGTAGGGCATGGCCAAAAAAAGGTTGGGAACCACTGCTCTAAACTAAACTAAACGATTTCCATGTGGAAATATGGCAGCTAATCTGCCCATAGTGGTGCTTCCTAAATCCAGATTTGATCATAAACAGATAACCTGCGTTTTTAGTGTGGTTGGATGAAGGGTGATGTTATCTGGAATGCAGTGTGTAAATCTCTGTTCTTTCGAGGGATCCATGGGATCAGATATATCCAGTTAGATTTGATGATTCACACAAAATATGTCGTCTCTGATAGGCCAACACTTTTTCCACTGGACTGGTGTCTCAGCCTAAATTATGTGCTCAAGTCTGAAGTGAGACTTGAACCAGTGGCCTTCTGACTCAGAGGCAACCTCCGTACAATGCAAAAGTGCCATCGAAAACACAAGCACAAAAGCAGGTCAATAGTACCATGTCTAATTATAATGCCTGTCAGTGAGTAAATAGACTTTGCTGCAAGGTCAGCTATTCTATCTCCTGCAGCAGCCTCATTGACAACCATTGAGGTAAATGGAGATAAGAGCATCTTGAATAGAAACATAGAAACATAGAAAATAGGTGCAGGAGTAGGCCATTCAGCCCTTCGAGCCAGCACCGTAATTCAATATGATCTTGGCTGATCATCTAAAATCAGTATGCTGTTCCTTCTTTTTCCCCAAATCCCTTGATTTCTTTAGTCCTAAGAGCTAAATCTAACTCTGTCTTTAAAATTAGTTAGTGCAGTGTCTCTGCAAAGAGACTACTTAAAAAAATTGCAGGTGGCACAGTGGCACAGAGGTAGTGTCTTACAGCACCAGAGACCCGGGTTTGATCTTGACTATGGGTGCTGTCTGTATGGAGTTTGTACCTTCTCTCTTTGACTACGTGGAGTGTGGGAGGAAACCGGAGCACTCGGCGAAAACCTACGCGATCACGGGGAGAACGTATAAACTCCCTGCACACAGCACCCAAAGTCAGGATCGAACCCAGGTCTCTAACGCTGCGCTACTGTGCCACCCTTTGAGGGTGATCTGATCTGAGCACCTCTCAGTTTGGACGTAGGGGCCAGGAATTGGCAGGATTCCAATGGCAGGCACACATGGACTTGTGGATGTGGAGAGCCCAATTCACATCACTAAGGGCAGCTATGAAGGAAACACCACACAAGAGATGAAAGATGGTATCAAAGAGATGACAATTGCATGGTACTGAAAGGTAGCACTGTTCTGAAGCACTTACAGTACTTTGTCGAATTCGATTTTGGTGCAAAATTTACGAAATTGCACCACACAACCTCAGTGCAGTGTATTCTTTTCAGTTTGTTGCAGGAAGGCCGTGAGCCTGAATAGAGAATGTTTCATGCAAAATTTAATTCAAACCTTGACAGCTTTTGCTATGATTTACAGTCACTCGGGTATACCAGTTACTCGTGGTGGGAGCCACAGGATGTTTCCAAGTCTCATAACAGCACAACCCATACAGTGTTTTGCAAAACTAAATATTGCTAATGGGGCTGAGACAGAGGCTGAGCTAGCTCCCCTACACAAACTCACTTTGCACTTGGGACATTCAATTACAGCATCAGAATTCCTCCAAGACTTCAACGATCAACCTACCAAAAAGCTATTAGTTTAATTGAGATTCTATGCTCATTCATTGTGCAAGCTTTTGTCTGGAAGCCTTCATTTCATGTCTTTCATCCGATTTCCTGGTTTGTTTTTTTATTGCTTCTATAAAGTGACGCACATGATATGGCAAACCGATTTAGATTACATTTCACAAAATATTGGCAGAGGGCCATGTATATAAAAAAATGCTCTTTGTGTCATGGATGATGTTGGCACGGCTGTAATTGTTGGCTGTGGGAAGATGGGTCAGATCATTTCGCTGACCACTGTGAACTATGTGCAGATAGAAGGGAGATGATGAGACTGGTCTGGCGTTTGGACCCAATGCCAAGTCAGTGACAAATTTTGTTATCCAGAGTGAAGCCACATTCAACCTGGAGGAACAGCACCTGGGTGCTTACCACCTAACGGTATGAACATTGAATTCTCCAATTTTAGGTAAACACCACCCCCCCCAGCCTTCTTCTTCTCCCCCCCCCCCCGCCCCTCCTACCTTCTCCTCCCTCTCTCCGTGTCCCACCTGGATTCCCACCTAATTCTCTCCTCTCTCTCCCCTTCCACATACATTCCTTCTTCAGCTTCACAATTCACAACTCTTCAATCCTTTTGTCTCACACCTTCAACCCATTCATCCCTGGCCTTTCCCTATCCCCCAGAGATGCTGTTTGACATACTAAGTCACTCCAGCACTTGTGTCTTTATTTGTAAATCAGCATCTCCAGTTCTTTGTTCCTATAGATCTGTCTTTTCATCCTTGGCCTTGGCCTACCAACTGCCTATCAAACACACCCCCGTCACATGTTTCCACCTATTGATTCTTGATTCTTGGTTTCTTGGTCCTCCAAAATATTCCAAATGGAATTTAAACGGGAGGTGGTAGAGGGAGGACTTAAGCCAGAAAGGGTTATTGGGAAGAAAGAGCTACTTAAATTTAGTTGCATCTGATTGGGTAACTATAGTTGGGAGGAGATTATTCCATGCTTTAATTGTGCGGGGGAAGAACGAATTGCTGTACACATCTGTCTTGGTAGCTGGTATCTAAAAATTGGATCGAATGCCCTCGTCTGCTCCTAATTGGTTTGGGGTTGGTGTAGGTCTTGTAATCTATGTCGAGCTGACCATTTAACATTTTGTAAATACAGGTCAAACGGTGAGCTTCATATCTGTCTTGGAGAGAGTTCCATCCCAGAGAATTCAGAAGTCTGGTAACACTCGCTTCTCTCTCATAGGTGTTAGTAACAAATCGAGCTGCCTATCTTTGGACACGTTCGATGGAAGATATGTTTTTATTTGTGTATGGGTCCCATGCTGCAACTGCGTAGTCCAAATGAGGTATAATGAGGGTGAAGTACAGCTTCTCCTTGACAGAAGTTGAACAATGATGAAAGTTGCACATCAGAAAATTTAGAACACCTGTTGCTTTCACCCTTGCATGATCAGTCTGACCATTCCAACGTAGATCATTTTGCAATTTGATGCCAAGACACTTGGTTTGTTTGGAATCTTCAAGGGTGGCATCAAGTACATGTTTCGCCTCGATTCCTCTTTCTGGTGAACGCATGGTTTCACATTTGGAAGGGTTGAACTGCATGCCAGGCTTCATCATGTCATGTCCTCTCTTCCAGCTTACTTCCCCTACCCCCCCCCCACCCACCACCACCACAACGTGATAGAATATCCCAACCCAAAACATCACCTTGTCATGTTCTTCAGTGATGTTTCCTGACCCAGTGAGTTACTCCAGAACTTTGTGTATTTTTTTACGTCAGATTACTCAGGTTCGTGTGTGTGCATGAGTGTATGTGCATGTGTGTGTATGTGTATGAGAGTACAGTAGCCTCAACTACACAGAAGGTAGTTGAGGCCAGTTCATTGGCCATATTTAAGAGGGAGTTAGATGTGGCCCTTGTGGCTAAAGGGATCAGGGGGTATGGAGAGAAGGCAGGTACAGGATACTGAGTTGGATGATGAGCCATGATCATATTGAATGGCGGTGCAGGCTCGAAGGCCGAATGGCCTACTCCTGCACCTATTTTCTATGTTTCTATGTATCTATTTAGTCTCTTTATTTAAAGACGGATGATATTGCCCAGGAAGCAGGTTAACATTAATGGCTAAATTGGTCAGGTTGTTTTGTATGGAATGGTTGGACAGACTAGGATTGTATCCTCTGGAGTTTAGAAGAATAAAATAACTATGACTGAAAACTATAAGTTCTTCATTAGCTGAATGAGCAGTGGATGTTTTGTCTTGTGAGAGCATTTAAAACTGGAGTCGCTGTCTAAAAGTAAGTGATCACCCCTTTATAGATTATATATTCCATTTCCCCTGGGACTGTCTTCCTTAAAGTACTGTGCAAACAAAGTCTTTGTATATTTTTAAGGGTGTGGTAGATATATACTTAGTGAGGAAAAGGGCAAAAAAACTACCAGGAGTTAGCAGCTTGGCAGAGTAGAAGTTACAATCAAATCAGCTGCAATCTTATTAATCTTATCTTGGAGCAGACTGGAGGGGAAGAATGGTCTAATTGTAACAGAGAATATGATCCCAAGTGGTAACAGCAGAGTTAGGGCAATAGAGTCTATTCTGCCATTCAATCATGGCTGATCTATCTTTCCCTCTCAACGCCGTTCTCCTGTCTTCTCCCTTTAACCTTTACCAATGAGGAACCTGTCAATCTCTGCTTTGAAAATAACAATTGACAGGCTCCACTTCTCTCCATACCCCCTGATCTCCTCCTCATCTTTCTAAAGTTATGTCCTTTTATTATGAGGCTGTGCCCTCTGGTCAGACTTTCCCACATGGAAACATCCTTTCCATATTCACTCCATCCAGGCCTTTCATTATTCAGCAGGTTTCAATGGGACACCCCCCCCCCCCCCCCTCGTTCTTCTAAACTCCAGTGAGTGCAGGCCCAGAACCATCAAGCGCTTGTACATTTGTAGGTTAAGAGGGTGGGAGGTGCTGTTGGTCTTTAACTTGGTGAATTGTTGTCAACAGTGAGCCAGTGATGGTTGAGGGGTAGGCTATTGGATTTAATTCCCCAGTGTAAAGATGCAGCAGTAAATGAAATGGAAAGTTAAGTTGGGGTTAGGAGGGAGAAATAGATCAGCCGTGATTGAATGGCGGAGTAGACTTGATTTGGACTAATTCTAGTAGACTAATTCTACTCCTATTCCTTTTGACCTTATGACCTTATCTGACAAAAAGATGGGGAAGAACATTAAGTGTGAAATGAGAATGAGCTTTTTATTTAATACAGCAGTGGTTGGATTCTGGAATGGCTTCATGTGGTGGAGGATGGGCCCACTGTGGCCTTCAACAGGGAATTGGATAGAGATATGTTGAGAAGAAATTTACAAGGCTGTAGAGATGGAACGATGGAACAATGTATGTAACTGGAGAGTTGGTCTGGTAGAGAGCCAGTGTAGACACAATGGGCCAATGGCCTCCTTCTGTGCTGTATCCATTCTCTGATTCATTAATCTTTAGCAACATTCTTGTACATTTCTTCTGAATTTTCTTCCAATAATGCAATGATCAGACCTGTACTTTTTACAAAAAGGGGAATTATCCTCACTAAGAGTATTGATAGTAGGTCGGAACCTAGATAGCCGGGTGGCACAGTGGCACAGATGGGTGAGTTGCAGCCTCAGAGCGTCAGAGGCCCAGCTTTGCTCCTGAGCTTCGGTGCTGTCTGTGTGGAGTTTGCATGTTCTCTCTCAAACTCGATCTTCCGTGTTTGAACGTGCAAACTTGTGGGTTCCTTCCAGGTGCTCCAATTTCCTCCTACATCCTAAAGATGAACAGGTTTGTAGGTGAATTGGCCTCTGTAGATTTCCCCTAGTGTGTAGGGAGTGGATGAGAAAGTGGGATAACATAGAACTAGTGTGAACAGGTAATACATAGTTGTCATGGACTAGGTGGGCCGAAAGGCTGTATCTCTAAAAAAAACCATAATTACCTGTCCATCAAATACTGTCATGGTACCTTACTTATCTAAGCAAATACATTCACAGAGAAAATGTTAAGCTAAGGCAGGATCTTTCCACTAAGATAGTTTAGAAATACAACATGGAAATAGGCCCTTTGACCCACTGAATCTGTGCCAACCAGCGATCACCCATACACTATGTCTATCCTACGCACTAGGGACTATTTTACAGAATTATCCTGCAAATCTGTATGTCTTCAGAATGTTGGAAGAAACCGGAACACCTGGAGAAAACCCACACAGACACAAGGAGAATATACAAACTCGGTACATAAATCACCAGGATTAGGATCAAATCCGGGTCTCTGGCACTGTGAGGCAGCAACTCTACCACTGCATCAATCTGCCGCCCTATAGGATTTGCAACAGCTCAGCTCAATACATCATTGAAGCACCAGCAGGTTCTTTCATTCAAAAAACAGGTCCTGAAGCTGAAAAATTGGTTCAAAGGAAAGGAGGAAGTTGTATTTCATGACTGTCATCAATGGGATATAAACCTAGTCAGTGTATGTCATTCTACGGGGACTCACAATTTTCTCAACTACACACAAAATCCAAATACAGGAAATTATTATTTGCAGGATATTCTGGAGGCAAGACTGCTAAGTATTCGTATCAAGTGATAATTGTAGTCGACTGTTCAATTATGATTTATAATCCTATGGTGTGTTTTATATCATGTAATCGCAGATATTCTGAGCTACTGAACAACTGCAGTAATTAAGATTGAACATAGTAAGATATATATTAATGCAAGGGTGATAAGGAAAGAGATGTGTGTCATTCATATTCAATCCAGAAAAGATGGCGCTAATACTGACTCTCTGAGGTTACTAGGATTGTGTATTTTTTTCAGTTTAGTTTAGTTTAGCGATAGTTTTCCCTTCCAATATACATCCGTCTAAATCAAAGTACTGGTTCTCATTTGCCGTGCAGGCTACCAGAGTCCTTGCCAAAAGCTTGCGTTGTCTACACCATAGGATCATTCAAAAATGTGCTCACTTGGTTGTGTTAAAGGCAGAAATCCAAGAGACTGGACCAATTGCACAGACTAAGGCAGTTGATAGTCTTAGTTACCTTTCCCATGAGCCAGGTGTCAGGCTGTCAGAGGTAGGGGTGGAGCCAGATATGATAGTGGCGTTTAAGCAGCAAGGCAGAGTGAAGAAGGGTTTTGACTCAAAACATCATCTATCCATGATCTCCAGAGGTGCTGTAGGAATCGTAGATTGGGGAAGTGCTATCAAGATAGGTTAGGAAAGTAACTGCAGTACATTTTGCAGATTTTAAATGTGGATTTTAAAATGCCTTATCCAAAGCAAATCAAGATTTTATTGACACAGGGGCCATCACTAACCAGAAACCCAGAAATGCAGGGGTTCTGTGACAAAAATCTCACATGTTCACACCCTGGAGCCTTTCTACTATCAACAAGGCGGGACACAAACCAGGAGTGTGATGGAGTATTCTACACTTTCTAAGATGTATTATCTCTAGCAACTCTCAAGCAGTTAACTTCAGGACACAAAGAACATGAGTAACTCAGCAGGTCAGGCATCATCTCTGGAATGCATGGATAAGTGACCTTTTGGGTCGTGAACCTTCTTTAAACTGCTTAGTTACTCCAGCACTTTGTGTTCTTTTGTGTATTAACCAGCAGACCATTGTATCTGCATATTACAGAACAAATGACAGATGATGAGGATATTTATAATCAACGACGCATGCTGTATGTACAGGCGAATATCCTCTTGCGTAAATTTGGTGCATGTGCAGATGTGGTGAAGATGTCGCTATTTAGAGCATACTGCACACCACTCTACACTGTGCACCTGTGGTCGAACTATTTAAAGACAAATATGCAGAGACTAAAGGTGGCATATAACGATGCCATGAGAACACTGCTAAGGCAACCTAGATGGTGTAGTGCCAGTAATATATTTGTGGCTGCAGGAGTTAGTACTTTAGAAGCTATCCTAAGACACCACATGTATAAATTCATTTGCAGGATAAATGACTCTAAAAATGTGCTTATTGTGGCCTTGACAAACATAAGGGTTAGCACTACATGCTACGAATCCCAGCTGTGAAGACACAGGTATCGTTGTCTCGTTGTAGGACATTGATCATCTTTTAATCTGGATTTTTAACAAGTATTGTGTTTTAAAAAAAGATAAATTATGATGTTTTTTATAAGTGATATACAAAGATTTTATATGTATTTATGATATTTGATATGCAATGCTTTTTTAATGTAATGTTGCCCCTTGTCTGGACCTTGAGTCCGTAATAAAGTTTATTATTATTATTATTATTATTATTATTATTAGGGAAATTGACGAGGGTAAAGCAGTGGATGTTGTCTATATGGACTTTAGTAAGGCCTTTGACAAGGTTCCTCATGGAAGGTTGGTTAAGAAGGTTCAACTGTTGGGTATAAATGCAGGAATAGCAAGATGGAGTCAACAGTGGCTGAATGGGAGAAGCCAGAAGGTAATGGTGGATGGCTGCTTATTCGGTTGGAGGCAGGTGACTAGTGGGGTGCCTCAGAGATCTGTGTTGGGTCCTTTGTTGTTTGTCATGTACATCAATGATCTGGATGACGGTGTGGTAAATTGGATTAGTAAGTATGCAGATGATACCAAGATAGGGGGTGTTGTGGATAATGAAGAGGATTTCCAAAGTCTACAGAGTGATTTAGGCCATTGGGAAAAATGGGCTGAAAGATGGCAGATGGAGTTTAATGCTGATAAATGTGAGGTGCTACACCTTGGCAGGACAAAGCAAAATAGGACGTACATGGTAAATGGTAGGGAATTGAAGAATACAGTTGAACAGAGGGATCTGGGTATAACCGTGCATAGTTCCTTGACGGTGGAATCTCATATAGATAGGGTGGTAAAGAAAGCTTTTGGTATGCTAGCCTTTATAAATCAGAGCATTGAGTATAGAAGCTGGGATGTAATGTTAAAATTGTACAAGGCATTGGTGAGACCAAATCTGGAGTATGGTGTCCAATTTTGGTCGCCAAATTATAGGAAGGATGTCAACAAAATAGAGAGAGTACAGAGGAGATTTACTAGAATGTTGCCTGGGTTTCAACAACTAAGTTACAGAGATAGGTTGAATAAGTTAGGTCTTTATTCTCTGGAGCGCAGAAGGTTAAGGGGGGACCTGATAGAGGTCTTTAAAATGATGAGAGGGATAGACAGAGTTGATGTGGACAAGCTTTTCCCTTTGAGAATAGGGAAGATTCAAACAAGAGGACATGACTTCTGAATTAAGGGACAGAAGTTTAGGGGTAATATGAGGGGGAACTTCTTTACGCAGAGAGTGGTGGCGATGTGGAATGAGCTCCCAGTGGAAGTGGTGGAGGCAGGTTCATTGGTATCATTTAAAAATAAATTGGATAGGCATATGGATGAGAAGGGAATGGAGGGTTATGGTACGAGTGCAGGCAGGTGGGACTAAGGGGAAAAAAATTTGTTCGGCATGGACTTGTAGGGCATGGCATGTTTCCGTGCTGTAATTGTTATATGGTTATATGGTTATTATTATTATTATTATTATTATTATTATTATTATTATTATTATTATTATCTACTTTTAGATAGGCACATGGATATGCAGGGAATGCAGGATCATTTGCAGGCAAAGGAGATCCGTTTAACTTGGCGTTCAGTTTGGCTCAGACTTTGTGGGCCGAGGGGTCTATTCCTTTGCTGTACTATGGGTGGCATGGTGGCGCAGCGGTAGATTTGGAAGGAATGGGTGATGGTAGATTTGCTACCTTACAGTGCCAGAGACCCCAGGTTTGATCCTTACTATGGGTGCTGTCATTGCTGAGTGTTTACGTTCTCAGCGTGACCGCGTGGGTTTTCTCCAAGTGCTATAGTTTCCTCCCACACTCCAAAGACGTATTGGTTTGTAGGTTAGTTGGCTTCAGTAAAAATTGTAAATTGTCCCTAGTGTGTAGGATAGTGCTAGTGTACGGGGATCGCAGGTCGGTGTGGACTCGGTGGGCCTTGGGGCCTGTTTCCACGCTGTGTCGCTAAACTAAACTAAATTGAACAGTTGGGACATATCAGTGTTTTATATGGTTCAGCATCGCTTCTCTGCTTCTATACTTTATTGATAAATCACAGAATTACGGGCGGCTTATGAACCACTTTCTCCGCTTGCCCTGCGCTTTCAGTGTACTCTTAACCCCGGATCTCTCTTCTAACTGCATCCATTTTAGGTGCATCCTTTATTCTGCATTACATATCTTCACTCTGCCTACCAAAATGCATTGTTTCACACTTCCCCAACTTAAACTCATCAGACCATTCCTTTGGCCTGTTTATACCCTGCCTCAATCATGGTCATAGTGTGAAAGTAGGTCCTGTGTGGAAACAGGCCCTTTGGCTTGGTCTTGCTGACCAATATACTTCATCTACACAAGTCCCATCTGTCCGCATTTGGACCATATCCCTCTTATCATATCCTATCCAGTCAATCCCCATTCTCTTTGTAGTTTACATTCATAAATTCACATATTTAGAGAACTTATCTTGCCTTCCCAAGTTGAACTCATTAACATGTAAACAATCTGTAGGAAGGAACTGCAGATGCTGGTTTCGCCAAAGATAGACACAAATGATGATGTAACTCAATGGGACAGGCAGCATCTCTAGAGAGAGGGAATGGGTGACGAACTAAAGAAGGGCCTCGACCCGAAACATCACCCATTCCTTCTCTCTAGAAATCCTGCCTGTCCCATTGCATTACTCCAGCATCTTGTGTCTATTTTCAACATAAAAGCAATGGCCCTCACACTGATCTTCTTGGACCACTCTGTTCTCTGTTGCATTGCCAACTTTAAATCCACGTTATCATTATCTTTTTTAACGCTTCAACTTTGCTGACAAGCCTGTTGAGCACTAGTTGCTTTCTTTGGAGCATTTGGAGCAGTGTAGTTCAGGGGACAGTTAATCATTGATAGTGTTCATCGGGAAGACAGATTTCACTTTTCCTAAAAGAGGAAGGTGGGGAGGTGTATAAATTTCAGGCATTTAGAAGAAGTAGAAAGAACTTGAGGACAATTAATTTTCACTCAACGTACGATGGGAATCTCGACCTTGATGACTGAAAGAGTGACACACAATTATAAATCATCAGCGAAGCTCTTGAAACTTTAAAAAGCTACAGAGTAGCAGTGTTAAAGTGGAATTTGTATCAACAGCGTCTTTCGTCAGCATGGACAGTGACCATGTGGCCTCCTTCTATGTTAAGCTGTCACAGGTAGATAAGATGGTGGAAAGGCTTTTGGTACATTAACCTTCATCAGTCAGGAAAATGAGTATAGACATTAAGGCATTATGCTACAGTTCTGCAAGACATTGGTGAGGCAGCACTTTGAGTATTGCGTTTGGTTTTTCTCACCATGGTACAGGAAGATATCATTAAGCTGGAAGGAGTAATGTACAAGGATGTCGCCAGGATTCGAGGGCCTGAGCTAAAAGGAAATATTTTCTTGGGCAGGCTAGGACTTTATTCCTTGGAGTCTAGGAGGCTGAGTGGCAATATTCTAGAGGGGAATCGTGAGGTGAATTGATAGAGAAAATGTCTTTATCCAAGGATAGGGGAATCAAGAACTAGGGGGCAAAGGTTTAAGGTGAGAGGGGAAAGGTTTAACAGAAACCACAGGGACAACATTTTCACTCAGAAGGAGGTGGATATATAAAACAAACTGCCAGAGAAAGTAGTTGAGGCAGGTAAAATGCCAACATTTATTAGTCATTAAGGCAGGTACAAGGATAAAAGGATATGGGTGAAATGCTGGTAAATGGGACGAGCTTAGATGGGGCACCTGGTTTGGGCAGAGACGAGTTGTGCCAAAGGGTCTGTTTCTGTACTGCATGACTATGGCTCTATGTCCAATCCTCTTTAATATCAAACTTGATAGTAATCCATAATTAATAATAATGCACAAATGTCATAACTGACTAAATTTAAATTGAGTGGTTAATTTGCAGTGAGGATCACTAAGTTATTCCATAGAGTTGTGGGAGTGAATGAAAATCAGTAGGTAGGTAGGTACTTATGATGAAACTTTGTCTTTTAATGAAAACGAGTACAACTGAGAGAGTGCAATAAAGTTATATTGGAATGGTTTCTGGGGCAGAGGGTCTAGTGCATGAGTAAGGAGAGAATAGGTTAGGCCTCTATTTACTAGAATCTAGATCAATGAGAGATGATAGATACAAAATGCTGGAGTAACTGAGCGGGACAGGCCACACCTCTGGAGAAAAGGAATAGGTGACGTATCGGGCAGAGACCCTTCTTCAGATTCGACATTGAGTCTGAAGAAGGGTCTTGACCCTAAACATCACCTATACCTTTTCTCCAGAGATGCTACCTGACTCGCTGAGTTACTCCAGCATTTTGTGTCTATTTTTGGTGTAAACCAGCATTGCAGTTCCTTCCGACACACTCAATGAGAGATGATCTCATTGAAAATTATAAAAAATGTATATGGTTGTTAGAGGGAGGGGCATTTCCTTTGAACTGGAACTAAGGGTCCCTCTCACAGAATGAGGGGTAGGCTGATTAGGACTGAGGTGGGCAATTTCTTTAGTCAATTTATGGTGAATCTTTGGAATTCTCTACCCAGGGATCTGTGGAAGTTCTGTCAATGAGCTCATAGCAAACATAGATTAGTTTAGTTTTAGTTTAGAGATACAGTGTAGAAACAGGCCCTTTGGCCCACCAAGTCCGTACTGACCAGTGATCACCCATACACTAGTTCTATCCTACACACTAGGGACAATTTACAGAAACCAAATAAAGGCTAGGACTTTCATTACAGAAGCCGAGAAGAGGGCAGTGGAGCCCGGTTCTCTGGATGCTTTCAAGAGAGAGTTAGATAGAGCTCTTAAAGATAGTGGAGTCAAGGGATATGGGGAGAAGGCAGGAACGGGGTACTGATTGTGGATGACCAACCATGATCACATTGAATGGCGGTGCTGGCTCGAAGGGCCGAATGGCCTACTCCTGCACCTATTGTTTATTGTCTCTTGTCTATGAACCTGCACGTTTTTGCAACGTGCGAGGAAACCGGAGCACCCGGAGAAAACCCCACACAGTTACAGGGAAAATGTACAAACTCCGTACAGACAGCACCCGTGGTCAGGATAGAAGCCGGATCTCTGGTGATGTGAAGCATACACTGCACCACTGTATTGCAGTAGATTTTTTTAATATTGAGGAATTCAAGGGATATGTTGATAGTGCAAGAAAATAGTGGTGAGATTAAAGATCAGGCATGATTATGATAAACTGCAGCAACTCTTAACTATAAACTGACCAATCCATCAAGTTACTCTGATATTAAGCCTAATCTGTTCCGATATTCTGAGTTCTAGGATTTTCCATTAAAATCCCTTTCTCCCAGCACCGCAGCAGAATGGTAGGTGCTTACTCTATTATCACCTGTCACAGATTTACTGTTATCTTGACATAATGTCCAGTGCCTCTGAAGTCACTGCAATCTTTGACAATCAGTCATGCTTACGGACTGAGGAATGCTGTTTGTAAGGACCATTGTACGTTCTCAAAAGTCTGAGAGGTTTTCTTACTCTTCCCTGTTCAACTGAAAGAACATTTTGTTTTAAAAACGTGTCCCTGCCGCTCCCCCCATCCCAAGTTGAGAACTCATTATTCGATTACACCGATGGATTGCCAACAAGACCCATTAGCGGCCAGAATTTCAATGCTAGTGGGATTTTCTCAATTACTTCGAACCTGGTGTGTGTGACTTGCCAGGTGGGCGTGATGTTTATAAATCATTTCTTGCAATTATTTTGGCTTTATTTTGGCTTGAACTTGAGTAATAAAGGGAGTCTCTTGCCAGTTCTGCACACATTTCCTGCAAAAAGCCCATCCAGTGATTCAGAAGCACAGTCCCTGTTCTGTGCTTCTGGAGGTGAGCAGCTTGATCTCATTGAACGTGAATCTGAAATGCTGCAGAAAATGACAGACAACAGCAGGTAACACTGAACGATATGGGTTGTTCGGATATAAATATAATGACGGGATATCCATTGATCGCTGGATGTCTTTTATTTTACTAAATCAAATAATTGATGATCTCTCATGTGTCATATCATCTGAGCTGTGCTGCCTCAGAACCGGGGCAATTGTTATTCGCATGCACTTGTCGACTTGAAATGATCCTGCAGCTGGTTAGTACAAAATGTATCCGAGCTTGTTTGTCTATCGGTGTTTGTTTGTGCTGATTCTAGAGGGCTGAAACTGTGATCTGGCACTCGATATAAAACATCCACAACCTCCCCCCCCCCCTTGCGCCCCCCCCCCCCCCCCCCCCCCCCCCCCCCCCCCCCCCCCCCCCCCCCCCACCACCCTTCCTAAACAGTGTTATTCGTAGAGCCTGTTTGTCTGGAAAAACATCCCAAAGTGATTTGACAGGGTGTTGACACACATAACGTGACATCAAGTCAGCGAGATGTTAGGACGTGCCGTTGGAAAGGCGATGAGGGATTTATTTAGTCAGTCAGAGGGTTGAATTCATTGCCACAGATGGCTCTGGAGGCCAGGTCATTGGGCATTTTTAAAGTGGAGATTGACAGATCCTTGATTAGTTTGGGTGACAAAGGTTAGTGGGAGAAGGCATGAGAATGGGGTTGAGAGGGAAAGATACATCAGCCATGATTAAATGGTGGGGTAGACTCGATTGGTTTTCTCCGGGTGTTCCGGTTTCCTCTCACATTCCAGAGACGTGAAGGTTTGTAGGTTAATTTGCTTCGGTAAAATTGTAAATTGTCCCTAGTGTGTAGGATAGTGCTAGTATATCTGCTCGTTGATCTGCGCTGACTCAGCGGGCCGAAGGGCCTGTACCTTTAAAGTCTAAAGTCTCAAGTTTGGGGGGTGTTCACTTTAAAAGCATACTCTCCACTATTTGAAGCTAGGGTCCTTCTGATACATTTTGCCAACGAGGTCAATCTTTATAGCCTAGACTCCCAGTGTTACTGCTCAGTATCTCATAATAAACTGAGAATATTGGTTTCAGTTCATAGTAGGAATGATTATTAACTGCTAATAATGGCAATTTGGATGGCTGAACTTACCATGGCATTAAATTATTTTGAATGAATACTAGAGATGGCACTCGTCCAGTTCAATATAGTTGGCACTTCTTATAATCACCTGATATGTTGTTAATACCTACCTATGGGGAAATAGACCTCAATATGTCTAATATTATGGATGTCTCTAGCCAATAAAAGTCAGCTTCCTTCCTTGTGAGTCCTACTGAATGTATGAGAATGATACAGAAATTATATTTCAATTAATCTGTGGCTGCTTTCAGCTGATAGCAATGAGCAAATTTAAAGATGCCGTTTTGGGGAGAGGTGTTACTGATTGCTGATGAATGTAAGTCAGGCTCCTGAGAGTATAAATTAAATGACCTGTGACTAAGACAGTCTGAAAGGTAATTGGAACAAAGATTTATATAGTTCAGCCATTTTACTCCATGATCGTAATTTTGTTTTTGCCCCTGTTTCAGCTTCATCCTTCCAATGTCAGTCTGTTCCACTCATTACAAAATAAAAGTAAGACTTATCTATGTTAGACACAAGTGCTGGAGTAACTCAGAGGGGCAGGCAGTGCCTCTAGGGAGGTCAAGGCCTTTCTTCAGACTGAAAGGGAGGGAACTGGAGGTAAGAAAGGGCCAAAACAAAGCAAGTCGGCCAAGGAACGATGGAGCCCACAATGGCCCATTGTTGGCTAGGAAAGAGGTGATAGTGAAGGGATACAAGGATGCGAATCGTGGAACTAGTATGATGACTAGGTTGGGGGAGAGGGGAGAGAGAGGGAATGCAGAGGTTATTTGAAATGAGAGAAATCAATGTTCATACTGCTATCGATTGCTGATTGTCAACTATATCAATGTGTTGAATGCAAATGCACAAGGCATGATTAATAAGTCTGCAGACGACACTAAAATAGGTGGTATCAGAGGCAGTGGATGTGGTTATCAAGAATTACAGAATACTATGTTTACATATCTGTTGTGCTGCTGTAAGTAAGAATTTCATTGTTACCTTTTGGGACATATGACAATAAAACACTTGACTCTTGACTTGACTCTTGGGATCTTGATCAGCTGGGTATGTGGGCCGAGAAATGGCAAATTGAGTTCAATTCAAAGAAGTGTGATTTGTTGCATTTTGGGAAGTTAAACAAAGCCAAGACATTCATAGTGAACAATAGGGTCATGGAGAGTAGAACAGAGGGATCTGGGGTACAAATAGACAATAGGTGCAGGAGTAGACCATTCGGCCCTTCGAACCAGCACCACCATTCAATCTGATCATGGCTGATCATCCACAATCAGTACCCCGTTCCTGCCTTCTCCTCATAACCCCTATCTTTAAGAGCCCTATCCAGCTCTCTCTTGAAAGTATCCAGAGAACTGGCCTCCACTGCCCTCTGAGTCAGACAATTCCACAGACTCACAACTCTCTGGGTGAAAAAGTGTTTCCTCATCTCCGTTCTAAATGGTCTACCCCTTATTCTTAAATTGTGGCCCCTGGTTCTGGACTCCCCCTGCATCGGGAACATGTATCTTGCCTCAAATTTTGAGACCAAAACTGCACACAATGCTCCACATGTGGTCTCACTAGGGCCCTATACAACTACAGTAGGACCTCTTTGTTCCTCTACTCAACTCCTCTTGTTATGAAGACCAACATGCCATTCGCTTTCTTCACTGCCTGCTATACCTGCATGTTTACTTTCATTGACTGATGAACAATGACCCCCAGATCCCATTGTACATCCCTTTTTCCCAATGACACCATTTAGATCATATTCCGCCTTCCTGTTTTTGTTACCAAAGTGGATAACCTCACATCTATCCACATTGAACTGCATCTGCCATGCATCTGTCCACTCACTCAACCTGTTCAATTCACCCTGCATTCTCAAGGCATCCTCCTCACAGTTCACACTGCCGCCCAGCTTTGTGTCATCTGCAAATGTGCTAATGTTACTTGTAATCCCTTCATCTAAATCATTAATATATATTGTAAATAGCTGTGGTCCTAGCACTGGGCCTTGTGGTACCCCACTAGTCACTGCCTGCCATTCTGAAAGGGATCCGTTAATCCCTACACTTTGTTTCCTGTCTGCCAACCAATTTTCTATCCATGTCGGCACTGCCAATACCATGTGCCCTAATTTTGCCCACTAATCTCCTATGTGGGACCTTATTGAATGCTTTCTGAAAGTCCGGGTACACGATGTCCACTGGCCCTCCCTTGTCCATTTTCCTAGTTGCATCCTCAAAAGATTCCAAAAGATTAGTCAAGCGTGATTTCCCCTACATAAATCTACCGATCCTGTTACTGCTATCCAAACGTGCCGCTATTTCATCTTTTATGATGGACTCCAGCATCTTCCCCACCACCGATGTCAGGCTAATTGGTCTATAATTCCCTGTTTTCTCTCTCCCGCCTTTCTTAAAAAGTGGGATAACATTGGCTACCCTCCAATCCACAGGAGCTGATCCTGCATTTATAGAACATTGGAAAGTTATCACCAAAGCAACCACGCTTTCTTGAACCACTTCCATAAGTACCCTGGGATGCAGGTCATCAGGCCCTGGGGATTTATCAGCTTCAGTCCCATCTGTCTACCCAACACCATTTCCTGCCTAATGTGGATTTCCTTCAGTTCCTCTGTCACCCCAGATCCTCTGGCCACTACTATATCAGGAAGATTGTTTGTGTTCTCCTTAGTGAAGACAGATCCAACTCATTTGCCATTTCCTTGTTCCCCATAATAAATTCACCCTTTTCAGTCTTCAAGGGTCCAACTTTGGTCTGAACAAATGTTTTCCTCTTCACATACCTAAAGAAGCTTTTACTATCCTCGTTTATATTCTTGGCTAGCTTACCTTCGTACCTTCAACTCATCTTATCTTCCCGTATTGCTATTTAGTTATGTTCTGTTGCTCTTTAAACATTACCCAATCCTCTTGCTTCCCGCTCATCTTTGCTACGTTTTACTTCTTCTCTTTTATTTTTATACTGTCCCTGACTTCCCTTGTCAGCCACAGTCACCCCTTATTCCCCTTGGAGTTTTTCTTCCTCTTTGGAATGAACTGATCCTGCACTTTCTGTATTAGTCCCAGAAATACCTGCCATATTTGTTCCACTGTCATCCCCACTAGGGTCCCTTTCCAGTCAACTTTGGCCAGTTCCTCCCTCATTGCTCCACAGTCCCCATTGTTCAACTGTAATACTGACACATCCGATTTACCCTTCTCCCTCTCAAATTGTGGATTAAAACTTATCATATTATGGTCACTATGGTCAAATCTGGTTCATTACACAACATTAAATCCAGAATTGCCTTCTCCCTGGTAGGCTCCAATACAAGCTGTTCTAAGAATCCATCACAGAGGCACTCCACAAGCTCCCTTTCTTGGGGTCCAGTACCAACCTGATTTCCCCAGTCTACCTGCATGTTGAAATCTCCCATCACAACCACAGTATTACCTTTATGACATACCAATTTTAACTCTTGATTCAATTTGCACCTTATATCCAGGCTACTGTTTAGGGGCCTGTAGATAAGTCCCATTAGGGTATTTTTACCCTTACAATTCCGCAGTTCTATCCCTACTGACTCTACATCTCCTGATTCTATGTCACCCTCGCAAGGGACAGAATATAATTCCTCACCAACAGAGCTACCCCACCCCCTCTGCCTACCTGCCTGTCTTTTCGATAGGACGTATACCCTTGAATATTCAGTTCCCAGCCCTGGCCCTCTTGCAGCCATGTCTCAGTAATTCCCACAACATCATACTTGCCAATTTCTAACTGAGCCTCAAGCTCGTCCACTTTATTTCTTATACTCAGCGCGACATACTCACCTCCCCTCTCACACCATCACTATTGGCCCTGACCTTACTCTCTTGTCTCTTCTCGAACTTTCCTTCCCATTAATTTGGGAGTCTTTTGTAACTTTTCCTGTACTCGCTTTCCCTTTAACTCCATCTTTATACTCCCAATTTGTCAATCCCTCCCCCCCCACTATTTAATTTAAACCCACACGTGTAGCACTTGCAAACCTGTCTGCCAGATCATTGGTTCACCACCAGTTAAGGTGTAACCCGTCCCTTTTGTACAGGTCACCCCTACCCCAGAAGAGACCACAGTGGTCTATAAAGCTAAATCCTTGCTCCCTGCACCAGCCCCCCAGCCACACATTCAGATCCCCTATCTCCTGTTCCTGTCCTCAGTAGCACGAGGTATTGGAAGCAATTCAGCGATTACCACCCGAGAAGTCCTGCTTTTCAATCTTCTCCCTAACTCTCTAAACTCGCATTGCAGAACTTCCTTCCTCTTCTTCCCGATGTCGTTTGTGCCCATGTGCACAACTACTGCCGGCTATTCACCTTCCCCCTCGAGGATGTTCTGAAGGCGGTCTGTGATATCTTTAACCCTGGCACCAGGGAGGCAACAGACCATCCTTGAGTCTCGGCTGCCACCACAAAATCTCCAGCCCGTACCTCAGAAAATGCAGTCGCCCACCACAATAGCTCTGCCCGACATCGGTCTCGCTGGTCAAGTCTCATCGCTTGGGTTGGAGCCACCGACCTGTCCACCTGTCGGACTGGAAGCCTTGTCTCCCTTGACAACTCCCAAGAGGGTTCAATACATAGTTCCCTGAAAGTGATGTCACAGAGTGGTGAAGAAGGCATTTGGAACATTGGACTTCAATAGCCAGGAGATTGGGACCTTATGCTACCATTGTACAAGACATTGATAATGTTGGACGTGGAGTATTGTGTGTAGTTGGAAAGGCAACTTTCTGAAAAGGTTGCAAAGAAGATATACAAAGATGTTGCCAGGTATCAAGGGCCTAAGCTACAGGGAGAGATTGTCAGGAGGGTGGGATCCACTGCAGGACTGAGGCAGGTGACAGGCTGGAAGTCTAAATGGAAGGTGATGAAAGAAAGTTCAGTGGAGAGAATAGGCAGGAGCAATGCAGGAAGCGAGGAAGGATTGCTGGATCGAATTACATTTTGTTAGCTTTAAAATGTGGAAAAAGACAGTGTGGGCTCACAAGATTCAATCCGGTATTGGGGCAAGGCCAACTATGATGGTAATAGATGGTAACTGCACATCTCGTGTGTGTATGTGACAAATAAACTTAACTTGACTTGACTTGACTTGTCAGGTTACTTCCTAAAGTAGATTGGAATAGGTTGTTTGCGGGCAAAGGCACGTCTGGAAAGTGGGATGCTTTTAAAAGTGCGATGACAAGAATTCAAGGCATGCCTGTTCCTGTTAGAGTGCAGGGCAAAGCAGGTGGGAGGAATGAAGCTGGGATGATGAGAAAACTTGAAGCTCTGGTCAGGAAGAAATAGTAGGCATGGTACAGGTATAGCCAGCTGGCATCATCTGGGTGACATGTCAACTGTACCTTTCTCTATGACTGCCTCCTGTCCAGCATTTAATGACATGGTTCAGTTTAGTTGAGAGATACAGCATGGAAACTGGCACCTTGATCCATCAAATCCATGCAAACCATTGGTCACCCATTCAGACTAGTTCTATGTTATCTAACTGGCTCATCCACTCCCTACATATTTGGGACAATTCTACAGAGGCCAATTAACCATCAAACGTGCATGTCTTTATGATGTGGGAGGAAACCAAAGCATCCGGCGGAAACTTACACATTTACAGGGAGAATGTGCAAACTCCGCACAGAAAGCCTGAGGTCAGGATGAAACTTGGATCTTTGGCGCTGTGTGGCAACACCCCTACCAGCCGTGCCACTGTGCTGCCCTGATATCCCGCCTATTGTAGTTGGCTGACACAATTGAACTTTGCAAATACTATGATAGTGCATATGGATCATTTTTTTTACTTTGTGAATTCAATGTGATCAACTCTACAGAAAGTGGCAAATTTCCCTGATTGTTGATGAACATGATGTCTAAGCTGATGATCATCTCATCGGAAATGTGATTTCTTGTCACTCTTGACATGCTGACATAATTGTTTCTAATTATTATGTACCTTTGCTATTCTTGTATAAACAGGTCAAGAGTTGTCCTATGTATAATGATGAACAAAAGGACACACAGTCCTGGAGTAACTCAGCATCAAGTTGGGAAAAGGGGAAGTACAATGGGATCTGGGGGTCCTTGTTCATTAGTCTATGAAAGTAAACATGCAGGTACAGCAGGCAGTGAAGAAAGCGAATGGCATGTTGGCCTTTATAACAAGAGGAGTCGATTATAGGAGCAAAGAGGTCCTTCTGCAGTTGTACAGAGCCCTAGTGAGATCGCACCTGGAGCATTGTGTGCAGTTTTGGTCCCCTAATTTGAGGAAGGACATTCTTGCTATTGAGGGAGTGCAGCGTAGGTTTACAAGGTTAATTCCCGGGATGGCGGGACTGTCATATGCTGGGAGAATGGAGCGGTTGGGTTTGTAGACTCTGGAGTTTAGAAGGATGAGAGGATATCCTATTGAAATATAAGATTGTTAAGGGTTTGGGACACGGTAGATGCAGGAAACATGTTCCCGATGTTGGGGGAATCCAGAACCAGGGGCCACAGTTTAAGAATAATGGGTAAACCATTTAGAACGGAGACGAGGAAACACTTTTTCTCACAGAGAGTTGTGAGTGTGGAATTCTCTGCCTCAGAGGGCACTGTCTATAGTCTATAGTCTATCATCAGGCAGCGTCTCTGGAGAACAGATAGATGATGTTTCAGGTTGGGACCCTGCTTCAGACTGATTGTGGGGGATTGGGGGAGGGAATAGACAATAGACAATAGGTGCAGGAGTAGGACATTTGACCCTTTGAGCCAGCACCGCCATTCAATGTGATCATGGCTGATCATCCCCAATTAGTACCCCGTTCCTGCCTTCTCCCCATATCCCCTGACTCCGCTATTTTTAAGAGCTCCATCTAGCTCTCTCTTGAAAGCATCCAGAGAACCTGCCTCCACCGCCCTCTGAGGCAGAGAATTCCACAGACTCACCACTCTCTGTGAGGAAAAGTGTTTCCTCATCTCCGTTCTAAATGGCTTACTCCTTATTCTTAAACTGTCCCTATCCATTTTCTCCAGAGATGCTGCCTGACCTGCTGAGTTACTCCAGGACATTGTGTACTTTGGTGTAAACCAGCAACTGGTGTTCCTTGTCTCTATATCATGATGAACAGCTGCCTCATTTGAGTCAGCAATAATTTAGGTCTCCAAATATAATTGGCCATTGGTCAATGTGGCATAGGCTGCTTGTTATACTGTAGCTATTCATGATAGCTTTAAGTTACTTGGAAAAAATGTTAAATTCAGACTGTTCCCATAATACCATCTTGAATTTCTTTATTCACGTGATATGGACATCCATGCCCCTTTGAATATTTACCCGTGTTTATTGTGTAGGAAGGAACTGCAGATGCTGATTTAAACCAAAGATAGGCACAAAATGCTGGCGTAACTAAACGTGATGGGCAGCCTCTCTGGAGTGAAGGAATGCGTGATGTTTCGGGTCGAGACCCTTCTTTAGACTGAAGAAGGGTCTCGACCCGAAACGTCACCCATTCCTTCTCTCCAGAGATGTTGCCTGCCCCGCTGAGTTACTCCAGCATTTTGTGTCTACCCTTATTTATTGCTAGGCAATTTTAGCTCAAGCATCGAGCAGATCGTACCAACAAATTCGATTTCAGTCTAAACAGAGACCTGGACTTTACCTGATAATGCAAAATGGGTTCTAGCAAGTTGGCAAAGATATGTTATATATCTTTCAATGTTTTCTAATTATCAAAGGGGGGAGCATGATAGTTAAATCATTGGAATCACAATTCAGATCCCACCAGAGCAATGAATACATTTTAAATAAACATCCATTTTAACTAGCGGTGACCATGAAACTTCATGTAGCATTAACAAAAATCCATCTCATCCTTTAGAGAATCAAATCTAATGTCTTGACCCAATCTGGCCCATATTTGACTCCAGACACATAGCAATATGATTGATTCTTAACTGCCTTCGCAAATGATCTAGAATAGTGCAAAGCCAAGTTCCAACCCAGTATTTGCTTGACATGGATTAGCAAAATGGATTCTTCTAGGAACTTAGCTTGGACTTACTGCTTAAATCCACCCATTTTAAAAACAGCTTCTTCCCCTCAGCAATAAGAACACTCAATTCCCTCCAGTGACAGACAACACTAAGGACTCTTGATTTATATAGTGTCTTGTCTATGGTCTTTGTCTGTTCCTTTGCACTATGTTCTGTTGGTGAGATTTGTGATTTGTGATGTGGTATGGATGCACTTTATTACTATGATCTGTGTTGTTATATGTGTTAATGTGACTAAAGCAGTGTACCATCATGTACCAAACCCAAATACCACCAACCCTGGTTGCGTGGCAAATAAAGATTCTATCTATCTATCTATCTATCTATCTATCTATCTATCTATCTATCTATCTATCTATCTATCTATCTATCTATCTATCTATCTATCTATCTATCTATCGTGAGTAAAATCTATGAAGAAGGTTAGGGAAATAGCTCAAAGTGTTATGGGAAGGAAGAAGGCCATTTTCTTTTTCAGTTTCTTCCTTTCCTCTCTTTTTTTTCTTTTCAAAAACTTTATTCGACACAAACATACGATACAACACATCAAATCATAAACAAAAAAATTACACTATATCGTATCATTATAATACAACAGTGCATTCATTATTTACAGTACTCTCAACCCCATGCGATGACCAGCGCCCACGGAAGGCCTCCAGTCCCTTCTGTCTCTCTCTCTCTCTCTCTCTCTCTCTCTCTCTCTCTCTCTCTCTCTCTCTCTCGCTCTCTCTCTCTCTCTCTCTCTCTCTCTCTCTCTCTCTCTCTCTCTCTCTCTCTCTCTCTCTCTCTCTCTCTCTCTCTCTCTCGCTCTCTCTCTCTCTCTCTCTCTCTCTCTCACTCTCTCTCTCTCTCTCTCTCTCTCTCTCTCTCTCTCTCTCTCTCTCTCTCTCTCTCTCTCTCTCTCTCTCTCTCTCTCTCTCTCTCTCTCTCTCTCTCTCTCTCTCTCTCTCGCTCTCTCTCTCTCTCTCTCTCTCTCTCTCTCTCTCTCTCTCTCTCTCTCTCTCTCTCTCTCTCTCTCTCTCTCTCTCTCTCTCTCTCTCTCTCTCGCTCTCTCGCTCTCTCTCTCTCTCTCTCTCTCTCTCTCTCTCTCTCTCTCTCTCTCTCTCTCTCTCTCTCTCTCTCTCTCTCTCTCTCGCTCTCTCTCTCTCTCTCTCTCTCTCTCTCTCTCTCTCTCTCTCTCTCTCTCTCTCTCTCTCTCTCTTTCTCTCTCTCTTTCTCTCTCTCTCTCGCTCTCTCTCACTCTCTCTCTCTCTCTCTCTCTCTCTCTCTCTCTCTCTCTCTCTCTCTCTCTCTCTCTCTCTCTCTCTCTCTCTCTCTCTCTCTCTCTCTCTCTCTCTCTCTCTCTCTCTCTCGCACTCTCTCTCTCTATCTCTCTCTCTCTCTCTCGCTCACTCTATCCATCTCTCCCAAACGCTCCATCTCTCTCTTAGGGATTGCCAACATGCCAATGATAGCATTTTAAAATCACACAGTCCCATAAAGAGCGATGCAGTGATTAAGTAATCAATTATCCATTTTACCCATGTTGCTTTAGGGAAAACTGTTGACCAATTCATTAGCTCAATACAAAAGGGTCATCTCTTTAATCAGGTAGGAATCAGGGCTGGCACAGTGATGCAGCAGTAGGGTTGCTGCCTGACAGCATCAGAGACCCAGGTTCGATCCTGACGATGGGTGCTGCCTGTATGGTGTTTGTACATTCTCCGCATGGGTTTTCCCCGGGTGCTCTGGTTTCCTCCCACATTCCAAAGATGTCCAGGTTTGTAGTTTAATTGGCTTTGGTAATAATTGTAAATTGTCCCTAGTGTTTAGGATAGTGCTGGTGTGCTGGGATCGCTGGTCGGCACAGACCCGGTGGGCCGAAGGGCCTGTTTCCGCGATTTATCTCTAAACATTCCAGACTCTAAGTTTAGTTTAGTTTATTGTTTATTGTCATGTGTACCGAGGTACAGTGAAAATATTTTGTTACGTGTTAACCAGTCAGCGGAAAGACAATACATGGTTATGATCGAGTCATGCTCAGTGTACAGAAAGTAAGACATTTGACTGTCGGAGTAGAGATTTAAAAGAGTGGATTGTAATGAGTGATTGCAGATCCAGGTCAGTGACCAGCACGCAAACAGTCGCCTGGGTTGGGCGCAATCTTGGATCCAACGATGCTTTAATGGATCTGCTGGAGGAAATAGTGCACACTGAGTGACACACTAATGCTCAGTACAGTTAACGCAATGGCTTTGTGGTGAAGGACTGCTGTCTAAGGTCCCACTGCCATGAGACAGAGAGAGGCTGGGCTCTGTGCAAAGGCTTTTCTGACATGAAGTTTGCACCATCCAAAAAGACAACAAGAGTAGCATTGGCCCCCTGTGCATGGAATGAGTTAATGATACAAATGTATAGAACCTATAACACTATGGATGTATCGATTTACAAACACTGTGAAGGTAAAGAAAGCCATGCGCTCCTTTTTATATTTTGTGTGTTTTCTATGAATAAAGTTTTTGAAATATATTTTTAAAAATCCTCATTTTAAATAAATCGCTTACTTGCTACATGGTGTATAACTGACTGCTCAATGAACCAAAGCTCACAGTGGCGTGAAGCAACTGACAATACAGGAGGTATTTTTGGGGGTGTTTGGTGTGGTATGGGGGTCACGTCCAGACATACAGATACCGTTGTCTTCCCGCACCATCCTTTGCAGTTTCCATCACTTCCATGGCAGCCTTTTTGCCTGCTGTACTGTGGCTGCTAACTTGATAGAAGGGTTTCGACCTGAAATGTCACCTATCCACTTTCTCCGGGGATGCTTCCTGACCCGCTGAGTTACTCCTGCACTTTGTGTTCTTTTGTGAGAATCCTATAACTTACTGTGGGCGGATGTAACAACACAGCAGCTGTGATGTCTGAATGGAGATCCCAAGGGGAAGTCCACAGGTCCCATTTTAAAGCACGACTGATCCCTATGATTCAGTTTTCATGTATTTTTGCCCAATTTCATTCATTTCTGTTTGCAGTGTGCAGTGCATGCTAAATGCATCAAAGGACAGTGAATTCCAATTTGCTGCCGTATACTTTTAAATTTTAGTTGGTAACTCAGGGACTGTTTCAGCTTTTTCACAACTCGGTTTTTCAGCGACGTTTCCCCATGACAGATATTACAGTTCTAACCACGAATGAATTGCATCGGACAATAGATTTCTAAAAGCTGGAAGTATTAGAACAATTAGCAGAGTGACACGCCAGTTCATCTCACTTAAAGTGTTGCTGCCAACTCTGTTCTCCGTTTGCATCATTCTCCTTGCGCCCAAGAATGGAGCATTGTGCCTGTATGTTAATATATATTGACGTGGTATGGATTGAGAGAGTCAAGCTTGCCTGAAAAACGACCTGCCAAAAACACGACTTGTCCCTCTAAATAACCAACTGTGCACTGATTGAGAAATGAAGCAAGACTCCAAAAACTGAGTCTTGCGTTGTAGATAACTGCAAGGTGGCACAGTAGTGCAGCTTCCGTCAGTCTGCCCCAGGGCAGCTGTGGCTACAGAAGTAGCTCACCACCAACGAGTGTGACTGAGGAGTGAATGAATAATGCGATGTAAAGCGCCTTGAGTATCTAGAAAGGCGCTATATAAATCCCATCCATCCATTAGGACATCACAATAGAAAACAGGCAACCCCCTGTAAGGCGGGCATGGGATACAGCATGAAAAAAGGCCCTTCTGCCCACTCAGTCCATGCTGACCAGCAATCACCCCGAACACTAGGACTATCCTACGCACTCAGGTCACTTTACAATTTACAGAAGCCAAATATCCTGTACTACTTTGAAGTGTGGGAAGAAACCAGAGCACCCAGAGAAAATGCACGCGGTTAGATTTTGAATTTTCAAAATCCACACAAACAGCACTCGTTGTTAGGATCAAACGCAAGTCTCTGGTGCTGTAAAGCTGCACCTACCACTGCGCCACTGTGCCACCCTCTTGTGTTTTGGTTGCTTGGCACACTTTGTTATAGCATCAAGCTGATGGCCCTTTTTAACATGCTGTTGTCTCTCTTTCCTGTGGGAGAGCAATATACTGCTAGTATACTACTCGAGTCCGCCAGCTTAGACTGGCCACTCTTTTAACAGACCACTGGAACTCTCGCAGCAGCTGGAGGGGCTAGTGTGGCTGGGAAGTGAGGGAACTATAAATAAATCATTATGCCTCTGCTGAGTGACACCTGGCACAGGGTGAAGCTCCACGATTCAACAAAAACTGCCAGGTGAAAAACTCCAGGACAGAAACACTACCTCACGGAGAGATCAGATACAGTAACACGTTGATCGGACGCTGCTAGATGTTTTTTTGTTGCTCATTTGTCGATTGGGTAGATCACGGTGCCATGGAGCTTTGTGAATTAGTGCGTTTGGGAGTTTTAGCCTGGAGGTTACATGCTTTCCTGATAGGCACAGCTGTTGCAGAGAGTATGTGTGCAAACATTTAAGCGTGAAATTTAGCTCAGGGACTTTACTATTCACGGAGTCACAGCACAATAAAAGGCCATTCTCCACATCACTTCCAGGCTGGAAGTGCTCATGTTTCCTCGGAAAATTCCGCAAGTTGTCCAGTGGCCGGCACCTTTCACCAAGCAGTAACTTCTGATCACCTCTGATCATGGCCATTTGATATGTCAAAAAAAGCTTAACAATACTGTGTGTTATATATACCAAATAACATTACCGGCTGTTACATTCGGCAGTTAACTAGCATATGCACCACTTTTATTGCCCATGATCACAGCCATCATGGCTGATCTATTAGCCATGATCTACAGGATCCTGAATTTCCTGACGGAGCGGCCGCAGGCAGTGAGACTGGGCCCCGCACCTGACCTCCACTATCACCCTGAGCACCGGCACACCACAGGGCTGTGTACTGAGCCCCATGCTCTACTCCCTCTTCACATACGACTGTGTTCCTGCATTCGACACTAACACCATTGTCAAGTTTGCAGATGACACAACGATGATCGGGCTGATCACCAATGGTGATGAAACAAAATACAGAGTGGAGGTGCAGAACCTGGCAGACTGGTGCTCAGGTAACATAGAAACATAGAAACATAGAAAATAGGTGCAGGAGTAGGCCATTCGGCCCTTCGAGCCTGCACCGCCATTCAATATGATCATGGCTGATCATCCAACTCAGTATCCTGTACCTGCCTTCTCTCCATAACCCCTGATCCCTTTAGCCACAAAGGCCACATCTAACCCTCTTAAATATAGCCAATGAACTGGCCTCAACTACCTTCTGTGGCAGAGAATTACAGAGATTCACCACTCTCTGTGTGAAATATGTTTTCCTCATCTCGCTCCTAAAAGATGAGGATCCTTAAATCCGTAACAACTTGTCCCTAAACACCTCTAAGACCAAGGAGCTGATTATCGACTTCAGGAGGACACATAATGGGAAAAACGCTCCAATCTCTATCAACGGGGACAGTGTGGAGAGAGTGTCCAGCTTTAGGTTTCTGGGCACTCACATTTTGGCAGACCTCATATGGTCCACCAACACGGCTGCGCTGGTCAAGAAGGCACAGCAATGACTGTTCTTCCTGAGAACATTGAAAAAGACTGGTCTGCCCCAACAGCTGCTGACAACCTTCTACCGCTGCACGACAGAGAGCATACTATCGTATGGCATCTCTGTGTGGTATCTCAGCTGCACGGAGGCGGAGAGGAGAGCTCTTCAGCGCGTCGTCCACAGAGCGCAGAAGATTATTGGGACACAGCTACCAGCCTTGGAGGGCATCTACTACACACGGTGCCTCAGGACGGCCGTCAGTATCCACAAAGACTCCTCACACCCATGTAATAGTCTGTTGGAACTTCTACCTTCCGGCAGACGTTACAAGGCCTTCTACGCCCGTACCTCCAGACTCAGGAACAGCTTCATCCCCAGAGCTATAGCTGCTCTGAACTGGCCCGGCTGAGCGCCCCCCACCCCCTATGAACTGTCTCCCTCGGATGGTCACGTCGCACATCGACCCGGCACAGACCTATTGGCACTTTATACTGTTTTACTGTTCTTTTTGTTTTGTATAAATCATGTTTCTCTGGGTATCTACATTTTAGTTGTTTAAGTTATGACATCGGATGGAAGCTGCATACCAAATCTCGTTGTACCTATGTGCAATGAAAATAAAATATATTATTATTATATTATTATTATTATTATTATTATTATTATTATTATTATTATTATTATTATTATTATTATTATTATTATTCCATCTCAACCCCATTCTCCTGCCTTCTTCCCGTGACCCCATATGCCGTTATTAATCAGGAACCTGTTAATCTCTGCATTAAAAAATATATATCTTGGCCTCCATAGCCTTCTGTGGCAAAGAATTCCACAGATTCACCACCCTCTGGTGAAAGAGATTCCTCCTCATCTGCATTCTAATGGTATGCCCTTTTATTCTGAGGCTGTGTCCTCTGGTTCTAGTCTTCCTAGCTCTCTTCCATGCCCTTTTACTTTTGTCTTCACCCTGAAAAAAAATCAGGTTACTCAATGGAACAGAATACTGGGTGGGCTAGTGAATGGATGGGCGGTGTGAATTATAATTGATTAAGAGGTTCTATCCTCTTGTACATGGTCATAGTGGAGAATGGATACATTTGTTGGTTACAATTACAGCATCAGTGTTTGATCCTGCATCACTGAGCTGGTATTTAGTTGGAAATAATGCAAAACCTAGTGCAATAGCCATTCATTCCTATTATATTCTAATGATTTTTAAATGGTTTTAAAATTATTTTTTAAATTTTAAAATAAGCTTTGATCTGCTGAGTATTTTTAGCACTTTTTGTTTTTTCCCCCCCCCCCAGATTTTTGCATTTTGATTGCTTTTACATAGTCCCCTTAACCTATCGAAATTCTCAAGGTGCTTCAAGTTAATTAATCAGCATGAGGGTCAACAAGCAGTTAATTAATCTTATTAATAATGTTGCTAATACCATTATAATTATGGAAGGCAAAAGAACAAAACCCGTTTAGATTAGTAAGGGAGTTAAGCCGTGTCACCTTCACTATTTAACATTAAATGGACCCTGTAATTTGTGCTTTTGGAAAAGGTGGCTCACACTTAGGATGTTAATAGCAACTCTTTGTATCACTGGTGTTCATGATGGGCTGAATCTTGTTGGATCTGCCACAACACCTTATTTTTGCCTCCAGCAGGAATTGCCTGTGCATTAACATTAGCGGCCATGAGCTTCCTACAAACTGGAAGTGTTGCTTAATCCGAATGTGGAGCGGGAAGTTGGATGTCACATTGACAGGATGTTTAAGAATTCTCTTCTTAAACATAATCATACTCTTGCTCGGTGACATTACTGTGTGAGGATAATGAAAGACCTATACCCTTTCTTCATTCTTTAATTTAAGATTATTAAGATTATTGCAAAGAAAAATGCCATTTTAATATGGTGGTGAAGGACAAAATGTGATCAATAATGGGATACTTAATTAACAAAACCTAGTTTATCACACAGCCAGTTTAGAGAAATCAGAGCCTGCATTGATTTAATGGAGAAATGTAGTTCTTTAACAACAAGCTGTGTTTCAGATTCTGAAAACGAGCATTGAAAAACGAATTCAAATTGCTGAAATTTGGTATTGTTTATGTGTGCCACTTCTTACTGAGGCTATACAAATTTTTCATAAATTTAATCTCAGACAGACTAAATGTTATTTTTAATATTCTGAACATTTGTGTATATGTTATTTGTATAAGTTGTGGTGTCAGGGTTGATGCCAGGTCGACAATGATTACACTGACACTCTCAGTAGGGTGAACTCACATGATATGATTCATTTATAATGACAGACAAAAGTGACAAAAAGGTCCGCGTTTGCTTGGGGGCGCTGTCTCTCGTCGTCAGTGAGGAGGCACTGGCTATCTTGGACTTGTCCCGGCAGTTCACTCTGGCTTCAAAAGGTGGTACTGGGATCTCCGGCTTCATTAGAGCCTGTGAGAAGAGGCACAGTTCATGATGGTCTTCCACTTTTACTCCCTTGCTCTTTCTGCCCCCCTTGCCATGCCGTTCCAGTCCCCTTGCCCTTCTCGAACCCTTGCCCTTCTCATCTCTCATCTCCCCCTCCCCCCCTCCCTTGCCCTTCTCGTCCCCCCCCTTGCCCGTCCTGGCTGGGTTTATAAAGAACGGGCTGACGAGGTGCAGGTGAGTTGATCCAACAACAGCTAATTGGACACAGCTGCCCCTCCTGTGGCCGTGGCCTCAGCTTGGTCCAGAGTGCCGCCATTTTCCAGCAGCCAGGCGCTGTTTGTGGTTCTGATCTCTGGCATCTTCTGGCCTGTCTGCTGCTGACAGGAATCGGAGCGGCCCTGAGGGAGAATGAATCGTCACAAGGTATATTTATGTTTCCATCTCAACATTCAGAGGCATTGGTCTCTGCTCAAACTTTCTATGACAGTCATTAGGTTTAGATTTATTTATGGTTACTATTGTCACCGAGGTGCAGTGAAAAGCTTTATTTTGCATACAAATCAGATAATACTAAATATAGATACAATCAAGTCAATATATAGATCAATGGGAGAGATACAGTGTAGAACGTAGTTCTCAGCATTGTTGCACATCAGTTCCAGAGACAAAGTCCAATGTCTGCAATGGGGTGGAGATGAATTGGACAGTACCCTAGCTTACAGAAGGACCATTCAGAAGCCTGATAACAGAGGGGAAGAAACTGTTTGTGAGTCTGGTGGGGTGTACTTTCAGACTTCTCTATCTCAGTCATAGAGTCACTGATAGAGTGTGGAAACAGGCCCTTCGGCCCAACCTACCCACACTGCCAACGTGTCCCACCTGCCAGTGCTTGGTCCATATCCCTGCAGGTTTAGAAGGATGAGAGGGGATTTCATTGAAACATATAAGATTGTTAAGGACTTGGACATGCTAGATGCAGGAAACATGTTCCCGATGTTGGGGGAGTCCAGAACCAGGGGCCACAGTTTAAGAATGAAGGAGTAAGGCATTTAGAACGGAAACACTTTTTCTCACAGTGGTGAGTCTGTGGAATTCTCTGCCTCAGAGGCAGGTTCTCTGGATGCTTTCAAGAGAGAGCTAGATAGGGCTCTTAAAAATAACGGAGTCAGGGTATATGGGCAGATGGCAGGAACGGAGTACTGATTGGGGATGATCAGCCATAATCACATTGAATGGCGGTGCTGGCTCGAAGGGCCGAATGTCCTACTCCAGCACCTATTGTATATTGTCTAATGTCTATTGTCAAACCTGTCCTATCCATAATAATAATAATAATAATACATTTTATTTATGGGCGCCTTTCAAGAGTCTCAAGGCCACCTTACAAACATTTAGCAGGTAGAGGAAAAACATGTAAGGGGAATGAAATAAATAGTAGAGACATGACTAGTACACAAAGTAAAGACAGAATTCAATTCAAAACACAATATGAGGCAATTAATCCACAGATGAAAAGGGAGGGGGATGTGGGGCTAAGGATAGGCAGAGGTGAAGAGATGGGTCTTGAGGCGGGACTGGAAGATGGTGAGGGACACGGAATTGCGGATCAGTTGGGGGAGGGAGTTCCAGAGCCTGGGAGCTGCCCTGGAGAAGGCTCTGTCCCCAAAACTGCGGAGGTTGGACTTGTGGATGGAGAGGAGACCAGCTGATGTGGATCTGAGGGGCCGTGAGGGTTGGTAGGGGGAGAGGAGGTCAGTGAGATATGGGGGGACCAGATGGTGGAGGGCTTTGTAGGTAAGGATCAGGATTTTGTAGGTGATCCTGTGGGAGATGGGAAGCCAGTGAAGTTGTTTGAGGACTGGGGTGATGTGATGCCAGGATTTGGTGTGGGTGATGAGTCGGGCGGCTGCGTTCTGGACCAGTTGGAGTCGGTTGATGTAGGTGGAGCTGATGCCAAGGAGAAGTGAGTTGCAATAGTCCAGTCGGGAGGAGATGAAGGCATGGATGAGTCTTTCAGCAGCGGGCGGTGTGAGAGAGGGTCTGAGTTTGGCGATGTTGCGGAGATGAAAGAAGGAGGTTTTGATGACATGGCGGATGTGAGGCTCAAGGGAGAGGGTGGAATCAAAGATCACGCCAATGTTGCGGGCCTGGGGAGATGGGGGGGACAGTGGTGCCGTCGATGGTGAGAGTGGGGTTATTGATTTTGCTGAGTGTGGATTTGGAGCCTATGAGGAGGAATTCTGTCTTATCGCTGTTCAGTTTGAGGAAGTTATGTTGCATCCAGGTTTTTATAGCTGGCAAACAGGAGTTGATATGGGAGAGGGGGGGATTGTGGGGGGATTTGGTGCCGAGGTAGATTTGGGTGTCATCGGCGTAACAGTGGAAGTCCAGGTTGAAGTGGCGGAGTATCTGACCAAGGGGGAGGATGTAGATGATGAAGAGGAAGGGGCTGAGTACGGAGCCTTGGGGAACGCCTTGAGTGACTGTGGCTGTAGCAGAGGTGTGGTTGTGGAGAGAGATGAAGTGAGATCTGTTGGAAAGGTAGGAACGGAGCCAGCTGAGTGCAGAGCCTTCAATGCCGAGGTCTTTGAGTCTGGTGAGCAGGATGTTGTGGTTCACTGTATCGAAGGCTGCACTCAGGTCGAGGAGGATGAGGATGCTGAGGGAACCAGTGTCAGCAGAGGTGAGGAGGTCGTTGAGGACTTTGAGGAGAGCAGTTTCTGTGCTATGGGGGTACCTGTCTTACTGTTTCTTAAATGTTGGGACAGTCTCAGCCTCAACTACCTCATCTGACAGCTTGTTCCATACACCCAACAGTCTTTGTGTGAAAAGTTACCGCTCAGATTCCTATTAAATCTTTTCCCCTTCATCTTGAACCTATGTCCTCTGGTCCTCATTTCCCCTGGTCCTCATTCCCCTGGGCAAGAGACTCTATGCATCTACCCGATTCATCCCTCTCGTGATTTTATACACCTCAATAAGATCACCCCTAATCCTCCTGCACTCCAAGGAATAGAGGCCCAGCTTACTCAACCTCTCCCTGTAGCTCACACCCTTTAGTCCTAGCAACATCCTGGTAAATCTTCTTTGAACCCCTTTCAAGCTTTTCGATGTACATCTTCTGCTTGATGTGAGCGGGGAGAAGGAGGAATGAATGTGATGGGAGAATCTTTGATGATGTTGGCTGCTTTTCCAAGGCAGAGTGAATTTAGATGAGTCAATGTGAGATAGCATAAAAGTAGTGAATGAGTGATCGTTAGTCATCACAGACTCGATGAGCAGAAAGGCCTGTTTCCACGCTGTATCACTAAACTAAACTAAACTGAGCAGCTATTGTATGCCAGTGGCTGAAGAAATTAATGTTTAGTGTGGTGGATGGGATGGTAACAAAGCAGGCGGCTTTATTCTGGATGATGTTGACCTGATTGATTTTCATTGGAAAAGCCTCGGGTGTCAGGAGATGAAACCATTTTAGCGTGATTGTCCAAGCCTGAATGTCATCTGCAATGTTCAGACATGGAGTGCTTCATTTTCTGAAGAGTGGTGAACAGAACTGAAGTCTATGCCAGCCCTCATAGAAAGATCTATCAATCCCACTCCCCCACCAGTTTCTCAATAACTTACTCTCTCAATCTGCTTGCCACAGACCCAGTCTGGCAGCCATGTCCTTTGTAACCTTACCAGCTTCATCAGAACTGGTGGCTTCAGAGATCTGATTGCGTGGGACGATGTATTCACGACTTTGTGAGAAGTTATTTGCTGGTAATTCATGCGTCCTTTCCCCTGCAAAATGTTCTTTTCAATTACGCTCAGGCTTTATATTATGCAGTGTTGTCAACCTGCAAAATAACAATCCGGAATTTGCAGTTGGAACAGTTTCAAAAGAGCAATGAATTTCAATTGTCGTTGTATAGAAAGGAATTGCAGATGCTGGTTAATATCGAGGATTATCTTTGGTATAAACCATCATCCACAGTACCTTTCTACACACTCTGGCTGCTCCAATGCAAGATCTCCTTAAGGTTTGCCTAATTTGAAGAAGCTCTCCTCCTCTCTTCGACAGGAGTTCTACGAGGCCCTCTCTCACCGCTCCCCCTCTGCTCCGGCCCTGCTTTGTTCTGGCCTTTTCCTACCTCCAGTTCGCTCCCTCCTACTTTCAGTCTGAAGAAACGTCACCCATCCTTTTTCTCCAGAGATGCTGCCTACCCTACTGAATTACTCCAGCATATTGTGTCTAGTCTTTGAGTTCTTAACTGTTCACTCTGAATGGAATTCCACTGAGAAAACTTCTCCTGGATAAACACAGTATGGGTAACAACAAAAGACATGACGTGCTGGAGTAGACAAAAATGTTGGAGAAACTCAGCGGGTGAGGCAGCATCTATGGAGCAAAGGAATAGGTGACGTTTCGGGTCGAGACCCTTCTTCAGATGTGCTGGAGTAACTAAGCGGGTTACTCAGGGATCATCTATAGAGAACATAGATAGGTGACAGTATGCGTTGGGCCCTTCTTCAGATTCTAACAATGTCTACCTTATCATTGTGGGCCAAAGGGCCAGTTCTTCTTTACTGTTCAAAACCCATTCATTTAAATTCAGAGGAATGGTGAGAGGGTATGGTTGGATTATTTTCTTGGATTATTTTCACCGGGGCATCAGAAGGGGAGAGGCGATCTAAAAGACGTACATAGTACATGGATAGGATAGGTTTAGAGGTATATGGGCCAAGCCCAGTCAGGTGAGAAGAGGGTAGATGGGCCACCTTGGTCGGTGTGGGCATGTGGGGCATGTGGGGCTGAAGGGTCTGTTTCCACGCTGATTGTGGAAACAGATCCTTCAGCCCACCGAGTCCACGTCGGCCAGCCACCATCCCATACACTACCACTATCCTACACACTAGGGACAATTTACAATTTACAGAAGCCAATTAACCTACAAACCTGTATGTCTTTGGAGTGTGGGAGGAAACCGGAGCACTTGGAGAAAACCCACGCGGTCACAGGCAGAATATACAACCTCCATAGAGTCACCACCCATAGTCAGGATGAAGTCGTGTTTCTGGCGCTGTAAGGTAGCATCTTTACTGCTGCACCAATGCGCCACACATTCTATGTTAACATAATGATGCGAAGTGTAGAAAAGGTAGATAATCGGAATTTTGTTCCCAGGATGGAAATGGCAAATACTAGAGGGCATAGCTATAGGGTCAGAGGGGAAAGGTTTAAAGGAGATGTGCAGAGCAAGTTTATTTACATCAAGGGTGGTGTCTGCCTGAACCTGCTGCCAGGTATGATGATGGGAAAAGAGTGCACAAGAGATTTTTAGATAGGCATGTGAATATGCAGGGGATGGAGGGATATGGAGCAAGTTCAGGCAGAAGGGATTAGTTTAATTTGGTGTCATGAACGGCACAGGCAATTTGGACCTAAGGGCCTGTTCCTGTGCTGAATGTCCTGTTCCAGTTTCCAGTATGATAGAGTTGCATAGCTAAATACAGTGGGTGGGAAAGACATGGTGAGCCAAGTTTCTCTGCTGTGATACTGAATTATATTGCAAATTAATTTAGTATTGTTAATTGTTTTTTTTTTAATTGTTTTTGGGTACTTACGTGTGTTCATTTTAAAACATTTTAATTCTTAATTTAATGTTATTATTTGTTCATTTGATGATTTTGAATGCTTGAATATTTGACTATCAGGAACAGGTGGCTAGATTGGTTTTGTGACTAGTTTGTTCAGTTCTTCCATGGGCAAGGCTATGCCACATACAGGACCTTGCTACTTTGGATTGGAATGGCTTTTGTAAGCGAGTTTCAACAAAATGCACATACATGGCTAGTGTACCTTCTGTCAAAATGCATTTGTATCTTTAAATAGACAATAGAAACTTGATGCAGGAGTAGGCCATTCAGCCCTTCGAGCCAGCACCACCCTTGACTGTGATCATGGCTGATCATCCACAATCAGTACCCTGTTCCTGCCTTCTCCCCATATACCTTGATTCCGCTATCTTTAAAAGCTCTACCTAACACTTGAAAGCTTCCAGAGAATTGGCCTCCACTGCGTTCTGAGGCAGAGAATACCACAGATTCACAACTCTCTGGGTGAAAAAGTTTGGGGTGAAAAGGTTTTTAGTCATGGTATTTGGCAGTTCTCAATACTGCCAAAGATTTAAAGCCAGTTCAGTAACTTCTGCTTTGGAACCTGTGGCATGCAATGTGATTCTCTTGCATTCTGTCACAAAGGACATTGCAGTAAAGGTGTTGATGGTTTTACTCTCTTACATATCGACAGTTTCCAATGTTCCTCTATTTGCAACTCTACTTTCAGCTTAAATCTTGCAGACTTCTAAAACTTTGCTACATTTCCAGCCTTTGTCTTCTTTCTTAACACTAAAACTTTGTCATCTGTAACTACCAAATTCCACAAAGCATCCTTGGAAATGTTTGACAGTTTCAAGTTTCAATGCACAACCAAAGACATCATAGTACAAATTTATTTTCACTAATTCTACGTGTAAATATTCATGTATTGGTTAAGAAGGCAAATCTAAAATTCTTTGTAAATTACAGTGTTTATAAAAGAATTGCCATGATATGACTGAATGGCTGAGAGATTTGCACGACTCGATCATGTTTACGGTTTGGGACAGAATATTCAACAATATATGATTATATTTTCATTGGTATCTTCAAAAAAGAACTACAGTATGGTGAAGCAAAAAATAAGTATTGTTAAAAATAAGTATTGTTAAGGTTGTCCCACCCTTCCAACCAAAATGTATTTGTCAACTAACATTAATTTGAACTAGGACAGCAAATGGAACATTCAGTTTTATTGGGAAATTGGGAAGAACACAAAAGTAAGTGACTTTTGTAACAATAATAATATATTTTATTGTCATTGCTCATAGGTGCAACGAGATTTGGTGTGCAGCTTCCATTCGATGTCATAACTTTATCAACTAAAAATTTAGAATACAGTAAAACAGTAAAACAGTATAAAGTGCAAATAGGTCTGTACTGGGTCGATGTGCGACGTGACCACCTGAGGGATTCATGGGGGGGGGGGGCCATTGGACTTTAGTGATATTATATTTGAGGTACGATTTTGGATTGCCTATTTCATAAATAATAGACTTACATTAGAGGGAGCTCAACAAAGGTACATCAGGTTTATTCCAAATCTGAAGGGGTTATCTAATGAGGAAAGATTCAGAAAAGGCATATAATCTGTGTACCTTCAAAGAGTGAGAGGTACTTTGATTGAAACATCCAAGACCCTACAATGTCTTGACACGATATTTGCTGAGATTGTATTTCCTCTAGTGGGCCAGTCTATAAATAAAAGGCCTAGCCAAAGGATCAGGGGTAATTAATACAAATCTGGGGTTCAGGTAATAATTCTTCTGCTGAGGTTCTTTGGAACTCTCTACCCCAGAGCGTTGTGAAAAGACAGTCACAGAAATTTATAGACCATAGAGGACTTAACGGGTTTTGGGGAACAGGCAAGAAAGAGGCCAATGTTAGATGTTATTGAAAGGCACAGTGGTGTAGTAGCAGAGGTGCTGCCATGCAATGCCAGTGACATGGGTTTGATCCTGAATAGGGTACTGTCTGTATGGAAATTGTATGTTTTCCCCATGACCACCTTGGTTTTCTCTGGGTGCTCGTAGCTTTGATGAAAAATTGGCTTTGGTGAAAAATTGTCCCAAGTGTGTTGGATAGTGTAAGTGTACCTGTGGTCTCAGTGGGCCAAAGTGCCTGTTTCCGCACTGTATATCTAAAGTCTAAAGGCAGATCGGGTAAATGGAGCCACAGAGCCAACTTCTGCTCCTCTTTCCCATATCCCTCTAAACCTTTCTGATGCATGTACCTGTCTAAGTGTCTTTTAAATGTTTTAATTGTGCCTGCTTCAACTATCTCCTCTGTCAGCTCGTTCCATATACCCACACCCTCTGTGTGAAAAAGTTGCCCTTCAGGTTCCTTTTATATCTTTTCCCTAACACATTAAACATATACGCTCTGGTTCTTGATTCCCTTACTCTGGGTAAAAGACTGTGCATTTATGTTTTCTATTCCCCTCATGGGTTTGTCCACCTCTACAAGATCACCACTCAGCCTCCTGTGCTCCATGGAATAAAGTCCTAGCCCATCCAGTCACTCTTTATAGCTCAGGCCTGTTTCTCTTTGATTCTATGACTCTAAATCCACTGGCAGGCTTCCTACCTGTCATGTGCAACTGTACTTAAATTGTTTGACTATGAAATACTTTTTAAGTGATGAAACCTGGCAGATGATTGCCCAGCGTCATTCCTATCATGAGTCAGAGACCAGAAAGGTCTCTGCAAAGACGATTCTGTCGCTGTTTACAGTGATGTTTGGGAATTTCATTCATTAGTAAGATATACAGTGCTATTGGAAAAGCTGTATAATTACATTTTCACTGCAATCAAACCACAAATGCTTTTCAATGTCATTACTCTATGAATCCATTCTGGGCTTTGGTCACAATTTAATGGAGCCATTAAACTGATCATTCAGAACATTTCTAATCTAAGCCTGCTTTTGTTGGCAATTTGGGGAAAAACACAAGCTTCAACAACATGGAACAAATTATTGCTAAAATTTATCCTAAAGCAGCAAATATATTCTCAACAGCTAATTAAATATAATGGTGGGGGCAATTCAAGATAATCGGTTCAATTGGCAGAATGTCCTTTTATGCCAATGATTCAATTGATCTTTCTCACATATTTCAATCACTGTCCATCAATATTGCTCAATGTTCTCGTGCATAAGTTAGTACATAAATTTCATTTATTTTTAATTTGGGCACCACGGTGGCACAGCGGTAGACCCACTGATGACCCCTTCTCTAGTCTCCAATGTACCCCCTCCTCTTGGACTCCCCCGGATGGTCTTCTACCTTCTTTAGACCTTTTCATTTCCAACTGCCTGTAGGACATCAACCGTCTCAACTTTTCCACTCCCCTTACTTACTCTAACCTTTCACCCCCTGAACATACAGCCCTCTGCTCACTCTGCAGCAACCCCGACTTGATAGTCAAATCCGTTGACAAGGGAGGTGTCGTGGTAGTCTGGCGCGCTGACCTCTACGGGGCTGAGGCCAGGCAACAACTTTCAGACACCTCCTCCTACTTATCCTTGGACCATGACCCCACAGACGAGAACCAGACCTTAATATCACACACCATTTCCGATTTCATCATTTCCGGCTCTCTGCCCTCTAAAGCCTCCAACCTTATCGTTCCCCAGCCCTGCACGCTTTTTTATCTTCTCCCCAAAATCCACAAACAGAACTGGCCTGGCAGACCTATTGTTCCTGCTTGTTCATGTCCCATGGAATTAATTTCCACATACCTCCCTACCTATGTCCAAGACACCTTGCACGCTCTTCGTCTTTTCAATTACTTCTGTTTTCCAGGCCACCACTCCCTCATCTTTACTATGGATGTCCAGTCACTCCACACCTCCATCCCACACCAGGAAGGTCTTAAAGCCTTCCGTTTCTTCCTCGACTGCAGAACATGCCAATTTCCGTCTACTAATACTTGCCTCCACCTAGCAGAGCTAGTCCTTACACTCAACAATTTCTCCTTTGATTTCTCCCACTTCCTCCAAATTCAAGGCTATGGGCACTAGATATGCCTGCCTCTTTGTAGAGTATGTCGAATAATCTCTGTTCCAGGCGTACACTGGCCCTGTCCCCACTACATTGATGACTGCATCGGTGCTACCTCCTGCACCATGCAGAACTCACTGACTTCATCAACTTCACGACTAATTTCCATCCTGCACTCAAATTCACTTCGACCATCTCCGACATCTCCCTACTGTTTCTAGATCTGACGTCTCCATTACAGGAGACAGACTATTGACCGACATCTACTACAAACCCACTGATTCCCATAGCAATCTAGACTGCACTTCTTCCCACCCTGCTTCCTGTAAAGACTCTATCCCCTACTACCTATTCCTCCATCTACGCTGCATCTGCACCCAGGATGAGGTTTTCCATACCAGGGCATCCGAGATGTCCTCATTATTTAGGAAACTGGGATTCCCCTCTTCCATTATAGATGAGGCTCTCACTAGGGTCACCTCGATATCCCGCAGCTCCGCTCTTTATACCCCTCCCCCCATATGTAACAAGGCGGGAGTCCCCCTTGTCTTCATCTTCCACCCCATATGCAGTCGCATACAGCATATAATCCTCCAATATTTTTGCTGCCTCCAACAGAAAACCACTACTGGCCACATCTTCCCATCTCCACTGCTTTCTGCTTTCTACAGACACCGTTCCCTCCGCAACTCCCTGGTCAACTTGTCCCTTCCCACCCAAACCACCCCCTCCCCAGGTACTTTCCCCTGCAACCGCAGGTGATGCAACATCTGTCTCTTTATCTCCCACTTTGACTCCATCCAAGGACCCCGACAGCCTTTTCAGATGAGGCAGAGTTTCACTTGGACCTCCTCCAACCTCATCTACTGTCAACACCTGTACATCGGTGAGACCAAGCGCAGGCTCGGCCATCCTTTTCACCTCTTCTTAGTCCACCTTAACTTACCTGATCTCCCGGTTGCTTAGCACTTTAACTCCCCCTCCCTTTCCCAATCTAACCTTTCTGTCCTGGCCCTCCTCCATTGTCAGAATGAGGCTCAGTGCAAATTGGAGGAACAGCACCTCATACCCACTGGTTCCCCAGCGGAATGAACATTGACTTCTCTAACTTCAAATAGCCCTTGGTTACCCGCTTCCACCATCTCTTCCCCCTTCCACTTTCTCCCACCAGTCTTACTGTCTCCGACAACATTCTATCTCAATCCCGCCCACTCCCCAGTCTGAAAAAGGGTTTTGACCCAAAACGTCATCCATTTCTTCTCTCCAGAGATGCTGCTGTCCCGCTGAGCTACTCCAGCATTTTGTGTCTACCTTCGATTTAAACCAGCATCTGCAGTTCTTTCCTTCCCAGCAGTAGATTTGTTACTTCACAGTGCCAGAGACCCGAGCTTGATCCTGACTACGGGTGCTGTCTGTACAGAGATTGTGCGTTCTCCCAGGGACCGCGTGGGTTTTTCTCCAGTTGCTCCGGTTTCCTCCCACACTCCAATGATGAACAACTTTGTTGGCTAATTAGCTTGATAACATTTTAAATTGTCGAGGAGAGTGTTAGTCAAGTCAAGTCACAATTATTTATATAGCACATTTAAAAAACAACTCTCGTTGGCCAAAGTGCTTTACATTTGCTATAAGAATAGTATAAACAAACAAACTACATACATATATACAGTGGCTTGCAAAAGTATTCATACCCCTTATACACGTTACAACCACAAATGTAAATGTATTTTATTGGGATTTTATGTGATAGACCAACACAAAGTGGTGCATAATTGTGAAGTGGAAGGAAAATGATACATGGTTTTCAAATTTTTTTACAAATAAAAAACTGAAAAGTGTGGCGTGCAAAAGTATTCAGCCCCCCTGAGTCAATACTTTGTAGAACCACCTTTCGCTGCAACTATAGCTGCAAGTCTTTTGGGGTATGTCTCTACCAGCTTTGCACATCTAGAGACTGAAATTTTGTGTTGGTCTATCACATAAAATCCCAATAAAATACATTTACGTTTGTGGTCGCCCCTAAGCTTATGCCTAGACCGCGGGATATTCAGCAGCCCCAAGTCGGACGATCTGAGGGACCTGTAGGTGGAGTGGTGGGTGAGAAGACTTTTAATGTAAGAGGGGGAAGCCCATTGAGGGCTTTGTAGACATAGAGGAGGGTCTTGAAATGTATACGGAACCGCATAGGGAGCCAGTGGAGAGAGGCCAGGATCGGGGTGATCTGATCCCTTTTTCGGGTGCCCATCAGGAGTCTCGCTGCGGCGTTTTGGACCAGCTGCAGGCGGGATAGGGAAGATTGGCTAATGCCAGTGCAGTAATCTAGGCGGGAGGAGATAAATGTGTGGATGATCTTTTCGAGGTCATCAAAGTAGAGGTTAGTGTGTGGGGATCACTAGTCGAAGTGGACTCGGTGGGCAGAATGGCCTGTTTCCACGCTCTCTAAACTAAACTACTGATGCGTTTCTTTTCCTGAATCTTTTCATAATTTATTCATTTTTTAAATCTGACTGTCATTGAGATGTATTGCCCATAGATTACTGCCATTTTGCCTTGTTTTGGATATGTTTGAAGCTTTCTTCTATATTTATATGGGACATTCTAAAATGAAATATGTGGTAGCTTTTTCCATAAAGCACACACATACATTGCAATATCTGTTGTAAGTGCAGGATCCATTATGGCATTGGATGTAATTTTCATCATGGGCATGGGGAAGCAACCTTGCTAAATTGAAGAACCTAACAATCATATTTTTCCAGCTATGTTAATGAATCAAATCCTATCACGACCCTTCCTTCGCTCGCCCACCCCACAACAAGCCGGAAAGAGTTTATTCCTTATCATTGGCACATCTCACACTTTCTTTCTTTAAATGAAGCTTCTCATATTCCAAACTAGCACTATGAGATTTGGAACTGCTCCATCAAGTTTGTTTATATATATATTTATTTTGTTGCTCGGTTGGAAAGTTCAGAAGTGCGGTGTGGGGAGATGTGATGGTATTTTACAAAAGCCCTGTGATACTGGTTTCTAATATCACTTTGATTTATATCACATGGTAATACACCAGATAAGAATAATCAGCAATTCGATATCCTGGGTCGTCTCACTGGGCATTGATTCCAGAGCTTTGAACAGGATCAACTCCATTTAAATATTTATAACAAACTGGAGCTCTGCAATTCCCCAAATGTAATGAAGTACAAGCTTTCTTGCACCGTCCTTCAGTTGTGCTGATAAGCAATATTGCTGCAGCACAGCTAATACAAAATACATGGGTTTATATCAGTAAGTGGGTAATGTTTAAACGTAGCAGGATAGAAATTCATCCTTCGTACATGATAAACACATGTTGTAGTAGAGAATGGACGATGGATTCCACTTTGAACATTCTGAATCAAATCACATCACTGCTTGATGTGTTCCGTACACTAAGCATAACAGACTCTAGCCCCACTGGCTTAACGCCATTAAAATTTAGGTGTTTTATCCTTTCCCGTTAACGATAGAGAAATCTCAGGTTAAAGTGAGCAAATGCATTTGCACAGAAGCGATGTTGGATTTATGACATTCATAAACACAAATTTTCTCCACCTCATTAAATGGTCAGACCATCATGTAAGACAGGGGTGGACTAATCATTCTCCATGCAGAAGCACCTCCAGAAATGACTTGCACTTAAGAAGAAACAATGCCTAAATATTCCTGGATGTAGAACTGAAAAGATTATAGTGCAGGTGGAAATTGTATCCATGCCACATTAATGATGTGCATGTTTCCCAGTGAGTTAATGCCAGCTGTTTATAAGATATAGACATTTTTGGAGCAAAGCTTTCAGATGCCTCCATGTATCAGGCAAAAGTAAAAAGGTGACTTTTGAAATCCAGCAGGCTTTAGAGATACAGCGTAGCAATAGCCCCTTTGGTGCACCGAGTCCACGCAGACCAGCAATCACTCTGTACACAACACTATGCTGCTCACTAGGGAAACTTTACAATTTTACCGATGTCAATTAACCAACACACATGTACATCTTTGGAGTGTGGAAAGAAACCGGAGGACCCGTAAGTAAACCCACACGGTCACAGGGAGAACGTATAAACTCCGTACAGACAGCACCCGTAATCAGGATCAAACCCAGGTCGCTGGCAGCAGCTCAACTGCTACGCCACTGTGCCGCCCTGATGTCATGATGTGAAAATGGCTAAGTTCGCAAAAATAGGGAAAGAAATAAGCCAATAGTAAAACATGAAGTACAAAATATAATTTGTTAATTAAGGTGGCAGAATGGCACAGCTAGTAAATGTGCTGCCTCTCAGTGCCAGAAACCTGTGCTTGATCCTGATCTTGGGTCATAGAATCATACAGGCCCTTCAGCCAAACTTGCCCATGCTGGCCAAGGTGCCCCATTTACACTAATCCCACCCGGTGCTGTCTGTGTGGACAATAGACAATAGGTGCAGGAGTAGGCCATTCGGCCCTTTGAGCCAGCACCGCCATTCAATGTGATCATGGCAGATCATCCATAATAAGTACCCTGTTCCTGCCTTCTCCCCCTACCCCCTGACTCCGCTATCTTTAAGAGCCCTATCTAGCTCTCTCTTGAAAGTATCCAGAGTTTGCACGTTCTCCCCGTGTGGGTTTCCAACAGGTCCTCTGGTTTCCTCCCACATCCCAAAGACATGTGGATTTGTAGGTTAATTGCTCCTAATGTGTGTATGGAGTGGATGAGAGAGTAGGATAACATAGAACTAGTGTAAATGGGTTATTGATGGCCAGCGTGAACACGATGTGTCAAAGGGCCTGTTTCCATGCTGTATCTTTAAAATAAACTCTAAATTATATTGATCAAATAAATAATGATCAGAACAAACATATTAAATACACTGCAATAGGAGTGGAGACACAAGAGTCCGCAGATGCTGGAATCTTGAGCAAAAACAAAGAGCGGGTGGAAATCAGTGGGTCAATCAACATCTGTCGAGGGAATGGACAAACTTTAGCACAGATGCCTTATGTCCTGCTGTGTTATTTCAGCACTTTGTGTTGTGTTTAAAAAAAAAAGTAGTGCTGTTCATCTGGTATCCAGACTACACAAATGGTGCCAACTTCTGTGCAATGCCCAAAAATTTGATTCTGGCTAGGTTTCAAATGTATTGTTCTTAATCATGACTGGTGCTGATCACTCATGGAAGCAGCAGCTTTTAATATCACCAAAGCTTCAAAAATAAAATTATTTGAAGGGTCAGACACACCTTCCCTGATGTCATGGGTAGTGCAGCACATCTTTCTGCCAAACTAAACTCAACAGTAAACAAACAGAAATGTCTGCATTGTTCTCAGTGCTAAAGTCTCTCTCAGAAACCTTGTTGGCTGCCACTGCTTTGTTGCAGAAGTGGCAAAATAGACAACTGACGTTCACTCTTGATCATGCGTACAGTGTGTGTGGAGTTTGCATGTTCTTTCTGTGACCATGTGCGTTTCCTCCAACACTTCAAAAACATCTGTGTTGGTAGGTTAACTTGTCGATTTATATTATACATGCATAGGTGATGTTTCTGTTTTGGTCCAAAAGGTCCGTGCTGACCAGCGACCACCCATACACTAATTCTACCCTGCATCCTAGGAACAATTTACAAAAGCCAATTAACCTACAAACCTGCACGTCTTTTGGATGTGGGAGCAAAGAGGAGCACCCTGAGAAAACCCACACGTCATAGGGAGAAGGTACAAACTCTGTACAGAGAGCATTCGAGTAGGTAGGTTGACGGCAGACTGAGCCTGGCAACCTGATCTCCCAGTTTCTAAACACTTTAACTCTAAAACCAACACTGACGTTTCTGTCCTGAGCCTAGTACACCAGTGCAAATTGGAGAACAGGAACATCACCTTATTTCACAATGGGTAAATCCAGCACCTATGACACACTTCTTTCTGAGTACTTCATTGACTTTTTCGAACTTTGTTGCTTTTCCATCCCGCTCCCTTCCCAGTTCTCCGATCTTACAAAAACTGTCTGTGTTGATCAATGGGGATTGCAGAAAGTTAATCTTTGTTCTTCACAGATGACAAAAACAATCTGCCATCTATTGTCAGTGCTTTCTGATGTTTAACTAATTGAATTATTTAAATGAATGAATAATGGTGAATGATTGAGAATGAATGTGCCTGCTACAAAATACACCACCAAATGAAAAAAGATTATTATCTGATTTTTTGGTTTGATAATTCACATAAGTATATTTTAAATAGTTTTTGAGCCTTAATTCCATGTGCAGGGAAAATTAAACAAATCCAGGGAAATACTGCTGGGATGAAAGAACACACAACTGAAATGCATTGTTGAAAAACTTCATATCTTTTCTGCACATTCAAATCTCTTATTTTAATTTTCCAGTGCTAAATTCACCAAGAAAACCTTTGTTGGCTGCCACTGCTTTGTTGCAGAAGTGGCAAAATAGACAACTGACGTTCACTCTTGATCATGCGTACAGTGTGTGTGGAGTTTGCATGTTCTTTCTGTGACCATGTGCGTTTCCTCCAACACTTCAAAAACATCTGTGTTGGTAGGTTAACTTGTCGATTTATATTATACATGCATAGGTGATGTTTCTGTTTTGGTCCAAAAGGTCCGTGCTGACCAGCGACCACCCATACACTAATTCTACCCTGCATCCTAGGAACAATTTACAAAAGCCAATTAACCTACAAACCTGCACGTCTTTTGGATGTGGGAGCAAAGAGGAGCACCCTGAGAAAACCCACACGTCATAGGGAGAAGGTACAAACTCTGTACAGAGAGCATTCGAGTAGGTAGGTTGAGGCAGACTGAGCCTAAATCTACCTGATCTCCCAGTTTCTAAACACTTTAACTCTCCCTCCCAACCCCACACTGACCTTTCTGTCCTGAGCCTCCTCCATTGTCAGAGCGAGGCCCAGTGCAAATTGGGGGAACATTACCTCCTATTTCACTTGGGCAGCTTACACTCCAGCAGTATGAACATTGACTTCTCGAACTTCAAGTAACTCTTGCTTTACCCCTCTCCATCCCGCTCCCTTCCCAGTTCTCCGATCAGTCTGACTGTCCCCCTTTCTTACCGTCTTGTTGATCATTGGGGATTGCAGAAAATGGCTTGACATCCTTTCTCTCAAAGAAAATTTTTAAAGAAGCATTTTCAAGCACCAGAAGATCTATCTTTGCTTCTTCACAGATGACAAACAATCTGCCATCTATTGTCAGTGCTTTCTGATGTTTAACTCATTGCATTTCCATTATTTAAATGAATGAATAATGAGTGAATGAATGAATGGATGTGCCTGCTACAAAATACACCACCAGAATGAAAAAAGACTATTAATGAACATTATTTTTTTTTTGGTTTGATATATTCACCTAAGTATATTTTAAATAGTTTTTGAGCTTAATTCACATAAGGTAGCTGCAGGGAAAATTAAACAAATCCAGGGAAATACTGCTGGGATGAAAGAACACACAACTGAAATGTGTGTTGAAAATTCTTGCATGCCATACCTTAGCCATGTTCACTTGCATCCCATTCCAAATCTCTTTGGAAAAAAAACATTTGCTGCAAAAAAAAGGGAATGATTCATATGTTGCATATGTTATGAGGGGCTTGGATAAGATAGACAGTCAGATCCTTTTCACAGGGGTGGAAAATGTCAAGAGTCAAGAGTCAAGAGAGTTTTTTGTCCTGTGTCCCAGATAGGACAATAAAATTCTTACTTGCTGCAGCACAACAGAATATGTAAACATAATACAAAACGGAAGATAAAAGTTCAGTGTGTCTATAGACCATAGACCATATACACACAATAAAAAGCTTATTTGATGTTGTGTTTAATAGTCTGATGGCTGTGGGAAAGAAGCTGTTCCTGAACCTGGATGTTACAGATTTCAGGCTCCTGTACCTTCTTCCCGATGGCAATGATGAGATGAGTGTGTGACCAGGATGGTGTGGGTCTTTGATGATGTTGTCAAAGACTAGAGGGCATATATTTCAGGTGAGGGATGCAAAATCTAAAAGAGATCCATCTGGCAAGAATTTTTTAACACAGACATGATATTGGCATTCAAGAGGCTTTTAGACAGGCACATGAATATGTGTATAGTTCATGTGCAGGTAGAGGCATTAATTTAATTTACTATCACGTTCAGCACAGGCATCATGGGATGACTGACCGGTTCCTGTGATGTAGTGTTCTACTTTGATCTTCACTAGGTGTTGTCTCCTGAATGCAAATGGTTAGCCCACTGTCTTTCTATTGTTGGGATATAGGCTGGTGGGAAATACCATTCAATCCAGAGGACAAAAAATTCTTTCCTTTCCTGAAAAGCATTTGTTTTACCATTGATCATAAACCTGTGTGTCTCAAAAAGAAACAAAAATACATATTGTTGCAAAGTGCATAACGGCGTACTAGATTGCTTCCGAAATGTAATCATTTTTCTAGCGACAGTAATTCCAAATGGCAACTTCCTATAATTTCTCCCTTGGTGTTGCATTAACACCTTGACTCACATTACATGCTGAAGTCCCCATCCTTAATACTTTACATTTGGCTGAAGGTTGAGACAGATGTCCCTAAGTTTTTCATGGTGGTTCCTTAATCCTTAAAGCTCTTTCATTCTTTGCATTAGAGGTCATGGAAGGTGCTACATGAAGTCACACCATCTGCTGGAGAGAGCAGGCAATGATGGGTCACATCTCACACTTGCTTTACACCTATTCAAATACAATAGAAGCCAAGTTTCAAAGGTGAAAACAAGCAATGTTATTGAATCAAGTGTTGCACTTATGTTTAAAGGCTATGCAATGCTGAATGTTGAAAGGTGCATTATTTGACCCATGTTTACTTTTAGATTTTGTGAGTGTTGATATTATTTGAGAAGCAATACATGCTCCTACACAGAGATGCTTTCACTGTTCAGACCTCAATTGGTCCTTCATGTTTCAGACAGGACAGCGGGATTTTTAAATCTTTCATGTTCGTTTTCTAGGTCTGCACAAAATTTGAGAGATTTCAATTTACAACAGAAGTCTTTAATGCTTCTTTACTCAATGCTGGCAGCAAGACAAGTCAAAATGGATGCACACACACACACTGTCTACAGACAGGATACACTATATACAAAACATCTCCCTTTGCCCTGTGCAGTGCCACCTGCTGTACGGAAGGAGCAACGGGTCCCCACCCCACACAGTCCACCAAACATCACATTCCCCCTTTCCAGTTTGAACGTCTCCATTTGCCTGAACCTCGCTTCACTCTTTTTTTCCCGACTTTTTTTGCGTTTCACAACTCTTGCTAAAGGCCCAGAGTTTTTCTCAGTGTTCTCTTTTGAAGATATATTTCAGTATTTACTTTATCTGTATGCTGTTCTTTCTCCACTTGGCTGTAGTTTTTCTTGGTGATTGTCAGCGTTTTGGATGTGAACGCGATTGGTTCTTCCTTGCCGTTCGGAGCCGTTTGTGAGATTACTGCACCAAGACCAGACAGCGATGCATCGGCAGCCAGCGGGATCGGCTTCAATGGGTCATAGTGGACCAAACACCACTTCTGGGCGAGCATCTCTTTCAACCTGGTGAATGCATGGTCACACTCTTTGGACCAGTGCCATTGGACATCCTGTTTTGCAGGTTGTTCACGCACTTGCTGACCATTTTGCAACCCGTGGTCGATGACAATGCCTTAGTTGATCCATCGTAGAACAAGGCGTTCATGTCAAGCTTGAGAGCATGGATCTGGTAGATGGAGCACAGGGATGTACCTTCTATACCAACGACAATCAGCTGCAACATCTGTGTCATACCATTACAGGAAACGGCGACAGTGTATTTGCCTTTCGTGGGAATTGGCTGTCGTCCGTATCCGAAAAGGCGGATGTTGGCCGGTTTCAATTTTGGTGACCCGATCCTTTCCCAGATGTCCTGACCCACGAGCAACACAGCCGCACCAGTGTCCACCTGGAACTGTAGATCGACGTTCAAGACCTGCAGCGAAATCCTCGACTTGTCGGTGATCGTAGACACACCGAGCACTTCAATCGGAATGGTCTCTGCGATTTGGTCGACTGTGTTTTGCGCTTTCTTGCCCTTTCTCAGCTTTCCTACGGATTGACACACTGCCTGGAGATGACCTCTTCGGTACAGGCATAACAAACGGACTTGATATACGCGCACTCACGGTGATGATGAGCAATCGAGCCGCACCAGTAGCAGGGTTTCGATCCTCCCCCACAGGGGGACGTCTCTTCTGAAACTGTCCCACCTTCTCCAGATTTGCTCTGGGTCGATCAAGTGGTTTCTGGCATTGCGGACGAGTCTGACGAACTGTATGCACCTCCTGAGGGAGCTTCAAAGCTGTTTCACTGGCAATTTTGTGCAGTTCTTTACTCAGCAGCTCGGCCATTATAGCACATTGCAGCACTTTCTTCAATGAGGCATCCGATTCCTTGAGAATCGCCTGCTGGATGAATGCATGCCTGCAGCCTATGACCAGTCTATCCCGCAACGCATTGTCTTGGCACTTTTCGCAGCATTGAGTTTTAAAATCACATGCCTTTGTCTTGGTGCGAAGTTCGACAAGAAATTTGGTAATCGATTGCCCTTCCTGTTGCACCATCCTGTAGAAATCAAGGCGAGCTGCGAGGAAATTTCGACTCTCTTCGAAATGCAGCTGCAAAGCCGTCGTGATTTCAGCATATGAGGCTTCAGTTACTTCTTCTGTAAGTAAATTTTGAAGCAGTGCAAAACTTTCTGGAGACATCGATGAACACAAGAAAGTCTTCTTCCTCTGGTCAGTTGTTATTGCCATACTTTCAAATTAAAACTCAGCGAGCATTTGCTTCTCTTCATCTGTCCTTTAGCAGGGGGCATTAAACTGTGGCCCCCGTCTACCTCCTCAGGTGAATGGTTGATATCTCTGTATTGTTTTAAAGTACCTTTGAACATATTAATCCTTTGACCTGTATTATCTGGTCATCAGTAAAAACTAGAGATGCAGCGTTGTTTTTGACAGATGCAGCGTTGTTGCCTCCACTGAGGTCGTTTCTAGAACCATGGATGACCGCCTCAAAGTAATAGGTCAGCCATCCAAGACTGCGATGAGAAGAAATTTAGAAACAAGGAACTGCAGATGCAGGTTTTTTGAAAAATAAACACAAAGTGCTGGAGTAATTCCAAGGATCAGACAAAAATGGATTGGTAACATTTCTGAAGAAGGGTCTTGACCTGAAACATCACCTCTACATGTTATCCAGAAATACTGCCTGACCCACTGAGTTACTCCAGTACATTGTGTTTTTAAGAAATTTGTTCCCCAAGGAGTAATGAATATCAGGAATTCTTAATGCAAGAGAGCTGTGGCGGCTGAATTGCTGAATATATTCAAGTTAGAGAGCAAACGATTTTTGGATATTACGTGAATCAAGGGATGTGGGGTTAGAGCAGGAAAGATTGTGTCTTTATTTGTTAAATGGGGAGGGCAAGCTTGTCTCTGAGTATAATACAAAGTGCTAGAGGAACTCGGTGGGTCAGGCAGCATTATTGGAAGGAATGGAATTCGAAACCACATTTCACTTGTTCATTTCCTCCCCAGATGCTGCCTGACCCATGGAGCCCATCCAGCACTTTGTGTTTTGCTGAAGATTCCAACATCTGCAGTTCCTTGTGTCCCCAGTCTATGAGTATTCCTTCTTAAAGCAATCTAAGGATGGTTCTGGGGATATTTACAGCACCTCTGTTACAATGGCTTGCTTTTAAAAAGGGCCTTGGGAGATGTTGTCAAGTCCAATTGTGTTGAAGCTATTCTAAAATATTATTATGGCAGCTTTCTACTAAACCAAGAATTATATCAATGCCCCTTGATCCTATTCCTGCAAATGATATAACTTCAGTTCAAGAGTTTTCATTGCCATCAAATCTGGGTTATCATTAGAACATTCCTCTCCTTATCTCTGATTAGACAATTCAATTTAGTCTGATGGTAATACAATAAAGTTTTCTAAAAGCCTTCTCTTCTCAGATCCCGGAGGGAATTGGATTGACTCACATCAGCTGTCCATCGCCAGATTTTATCCAGCTTGTATTTTTCACATCCTTGCCTTTAATCGAGTGAAATAATAACCCAACTTTCCTTTAGCTCCCAACATTAGCTTCCTTTCGGGTGGGGAGCAGGAGGAAGCGTAGGAGGGGGGTGTACGGGCAGATGGGGAAGTGACAGTGTTTCAGTATAGCTGAAATCCTGAACATCCTTGCAGAATATGAGCTGTTGAGCATTAACTAATGACGTGGTACAACTTTTTTAGTTTAGTGATACAGCATGGAAACAGGCCCTTTTCGAGTTCCACCCAGGCCCACCCAGTTCGAGCCGACCAGTGATCCCCATACACTAGCATCATCCTACACACCAGGGACAATTTACAATTCTTATCAAAGCCAAGTAACCAACAAACCTGTATGTCTTTGGATTGTGGGAGGAAACCGGCGCTCCCGGACAAAACCCACGTGGTCACGGGTAGAAAATACAAACTCGTTACAGACAGTACCCATGGTCAGGATCGAAGCAGGGTCTCTGGTGTTGTAATGCAGCAATTCTATTGCACCATCACCATGTCCCCACACTGAATTGAACCGGAGTGGAAGGGAGAAACCCTTAAGGATGGGGATTCAGTCATTGCTAAAGCAAGTTCGCTGGTGAAAATACCTTGGATGGTCACATGTATAAATTAATGTAATTTTCGCTGATGGTAATCAAGACTTCCTTGCCTGTCGAAACCTGGAGATTTTAATTATTGTTCTTCCCCACTTCCATATTTATCTTCAAAGCTCAATCAGCAGTAATTTCCAAAAGCAGGATGCAAATTGTCATTCCTTGCTGGATCCTTCCCGTCATTGAACCCTCCCGCCCTGATGTTCTCCAGTGGAAAGTCCTGTTGGACCTCTGTGGATCCTTATTAGTCTAGAGTATGGGTCAGAGAGAAGCCAGAGGATAATTCTCTCCCACCAGTGGTTGTACTTACCGCTTGTGTGGTGCACAGCAGGATATGACTCTTCCAAGATTGTCCCTAATGCTCAGTCTTGAATACGGCAAATATTGGCCAGGCCCAGATTGCCTTCACATTGATTTGTTTGTAATTTAGGTTTGAAAATGAGTAGTTTCCTTGATCCATTCCTTGATCCATGTTCAATGCAATGTATTGATGGTCATTTTGACTTCATGACAGGGTATTAATGTTGAAAATGTTGCATCAGATACAAAGAAACTTTCTCTCTCCTCCCCCCCCCCCCCCACCCCCCCCGGGCTCCCCCACCCGGGCTCTCTCTCTGCCCCCCCCCCCCGTGCTCTCTTCGCTCCCCGCCTCCTCCTCTCTCCCTCCCTCTTCCCCCCCACCCCCCCCCCCTCCCCAACCCCTCTCTCTCCTCCCCCAGCCTCTTTTTTCACCATCCCTCCCTCCCCCCCCAGGGCCTCTCAGTTTTGGCCGAGAGAGTCCTCTTTGACGTTACAAAATCTTCGTAATCCCTTCTGGTGGGGATGTCAGAGAAGTATGGAGGCAGTGGTCACAACATTCTGATGTTTTTCCTCTTTATAATTGCATCAGTGTGCTGGGACCAGGAAAGATCTTCGGAAATGTGCACGCCCAGGAATTTGAAGTTCTTGACGCCCTTTCCACCATTGTCCCATTGATATATGATGATGGAGTTCACATTATTGGCCACTAGGGACGCCGCATGATGGCAGCCTCTGCCTACAGTCTGTCTGTTTTTCCATCTTTATTGGTTTCTTGGTATTTTTATGTGGGGGGAGGTGGGGAGGTCCATCACCGGCTCTGACCTCCCCACCATCAAAGGGATTTTTCGCAGTCTTCCCCCCCCCCCCCCTCCCAGCCTACCAACTGGATTGGCGCGGCCTTTCCTGCCGGAGACCGGCCAGAGCTTCAGCAGCGGCAGCGCAGCACTGGATACATCGCGGAACGAGTGATGCCTTACCTGGGATCGCTTGTTGAAACTCCAGAGTGTTGGGCCTGCTGCTTCAACATCGTGGAGCTGTGGCTTGCGGAGCTCCCAGTCGTGGGCGCCACTGACTTCGATATCACGGTGTCCTGGGATCCCTTTGCTGAGGGCCGCCAGTGTGAATCTCCGCCCAGCACAGCCTGTGGACTTCAGGAGCCGCAGGCTCCGGTAAGAAGTGACTGATTCGGAAGTCCAAGCTGCTGAGCGTGTTCTTCCGTTCCGATGTCGGAGTTTCATCATCCCGGCGAGAGGGCCTGAACATCGGACCTCCCGTAGCGACGACTGCGGAGGGCTCGGGAGGCCCCGACCATGGGTGAACAATAAAGAGGAAGATGACTGAACTTTGGTGCCTTCCCTCACAGTGGGAAACTTTAATTCCGCTGTGTGGAGATGTTTATGTTAAAGACTATCGTGTTCTGTGTTCTTTTTTATTCGTATGGCTGTATGGTGACCCCAAATTTCACTGTACCAATCGGTGCATGTGACAATAAATTTCTCTTGAATCTTGAGTGTTGATTGTGGGTTTTCCCTTCCAAAGTCCACAATCAGTTCCTTGGTTTTGCCGGTGTTGAGAACCAGGTTATTGCGCAGGCACCATTTGTGCAATCGATTGATCTCACTTCTATACTCTGACTCGTCACCATCAGTGATTCATCCCACAACAGTGGTGTCGTCAGCGAACTTGATGATGGAGTTCCCATTATGTCCGGCTGCGCAGTCATGAGTACAGAGTGAGTAAAGTAGGGGGCTGAGCACGCAACCTTGAGGTGCTCCCGTGCTGATTGTTATAGAGGATGACACATTTCCATCAATACGGACAGACTGTGGCCTGCGGATGAGGAAGTCAATTGCTGACGAATGCGCAGAGACCCAGATCTGAGAGCTTGGTAACCAGCTTGGAGGGCATGAATAACAGCCTGACATATGAGTTTTTGTTGTCCAAGTGGTCCAGAGCAGAGTGGAAAGCCTGTGAGATCGCATCCACTGTTGATCTGTTGTGGCGGTAAGCGAACTGCAGTGGGTCGAGGTTCTTGTTGAGGTAGGAGTTGATATGCACCATAATCAACCTCTCAAAGCACTTCATCACCACAGATATTGTTTATAATATCTGTGGTGATAATACCACCGGAATAATTGATGCCCTTTTAAAGCAGGTGGGAACCTCAGACCTCAGAAGTGAGAAGTTGAAAATGTCTGCAAAAACTCCAGCCTGTTGGTTCACACAGGTTTTTAGAACACAACCGGCTACCATCAGGTCCAAGCGCTTTCCGAGGGTTCACCCCCCTGAAGGATCTTCTGACGTCAGCCTCTGTGACTGCAACTGAAATACCATCATGGCGAATGGGGGCTCGGGAAGGCACATCAGTCATTCTCCTCTCAAAACGTGCGTAAAACGCATTGAGCTCGTCAGGGAGTGATGCTTCGCTGACAATTGAGCTGCCTCCTGATTTCGCCTTGTAGGAGGTGATGGCATTCAAGCCCTGCCACAGCTGCCGAATATCCGTCACATTCTCCAGCTTGGAGCAGAAGTCCGTTTTGATGGCCTTACCAAGGTTGTATCTGGACTTCTTGTCGACCTCTGTATCTCCAGACCTGAATGCCCAGGATCTGGACTTCAGAAGAATGCGGATCTCATGGTTCATCCAAGGCTTCTCATTGGGAAACACTCAGAAGATTTTTGTTGGATGCAGTCCTTCACACATTTCTTTATGAAGTCTGTAACGACTGTGGCGTATTCATTCAGGTCTGTTGCCGAGTCCCTGAACATTTCCCAGTCTACAGACTCCAAACAGTCCTGGAGTTGTTCCTTTGCCCCCCCCCCCCCCCCCCCCCCCCCCCCCCCCCCCCCCCCCCCCCCCCCATGACTAGCTCTGTACTGCCCTCTCCTCTGGGAATGCGCTCTTCAATTCAGGAAGAAGCAGCACCGCAGTATGGTCGGATATACCAAAGTGAGGGCGAGCGAGAGGGTGAGCGATAGAGCGACAGGCGCCCTTGATGGTCGTGTAGCTGTGGTCGAGGGTGTTTGATCCTCTGGTTACCTGGAGCGGGGCCTTACATCACCGCCCCGCGCGGCTTGGAATGGCTGCGGGACTTTGCTAGCGCCCGCCGGGGGCTCCAACAACAAGACCCGGAGTGCGGCCTTGCACCACCCGGCGCGGCGTTAATGGCCGCGGGACAATTACCATCGCCCGCCGGGGGCTTTGACTCTGACATCGGGAGGGGAATGGGGAGTGCAGGGGAGGGATAAGTTTTTGCCTTCCATCACAGCAAGGAGGAGATGTGCTGTGATGGATGTCTGTGTAAATTGTGTTGTGTCTTGGGTCTTTTTCTTGTGTGTATGACTGCAGAAACAACATTTCATTTGAACCTCAATGAGGTTCAAATGATAAATAAAAATTGTATTGTATTGTATTGCTGCAGGAGACATGTTGGTGGAAGTTAGAGAGTGATTTTTTCAGGTTGGCTTTGTTGAGGTCCCTGGCTATGGTGGTAAATGCCTCGGGGTAAGCTGTCTGGTGCTTGTTGACCACGGCGTGCCGCTCCCTCATTGCCAGATGGAGCATGCAACTAAAAAGCTTTTCACTGTACCTCTGTACATGGACAATAAACTAAACTCAGCTAAATAAAATGTTGGCTGCTAACAAAATTATGTGCTCCAACTTAGACAATCAATATCACTACAAATGGTGTACAGAAAAGGCATTCCAATTGTTGACACCTTTCCTAAGGCGTAAAGCAAGAGTTTAATAAACAAAACTGAAGCACATGGGATTGTAATTAAAATGCACTGATGGTATTGCTGCATAAAAAATAAATGCAGAGGACCAATGAACAAATTGACCTTAGGTTGGAAGACTGTGACTGGTGGAGTGTTTCACGGTGGGGTGCTTGGACCAAGCTGTTCATGATTTGAGTGAGGGGACAAAGTGTAATATATATCCATGTTTGCTGATGAAACTAGATGTGTGGAATCCTGGAGGTTGCAGTTGGTCTTAAAAAAGATATGAACAGGTTTAGTGAATGGGCAATACCGGCACACGCAATATAAGCAGAAACAATGTGAGGTCATTCTCTTACTCGAGAAAAACAAAATATTTTTGATTAAATTCTGGGAGGCTGAAAGGTGTTGATGTTCCCAAATCACTGAAACTGAATATGCTGGTACAGCAATCAATTGGGAAAGTAATTGGGAAAGTTTGCCTCTATTGCAAGATGACTTGCAAACAAGAGGAATGACACCTTACTACAATTACCTAAAGCCTTGGTGAGACCATGCCCAGAATAAGTTTACTGGCCACAGGGGACTGATGGGAATGCAACAAAGGTGCAACTGATGGATTCATGAATGACAAGGGATCATCCTATCAAAGTACACAAAAAAGCTGGAGAAACTCAGCGGGTGCAGCAGCATCTATGGAGCGAAGGAAATATGCAATGTTTCGGGCCAAAACCCTTCTTCAGACCGTCTGAAGCAGGGTTTCGGCCCGAAACGTTGCCTATTTCCTTCGCTCCATAGATGCTGCTGCACCCGCTGAGTTTCTCCAGCTTTTTTGTGTACCTTCGATTTTCCAGCATCTGCAGTTCCCTCTTAAACACAACATCCTATCAAAGTAAGCAGGCTGGATCTGTACCCAGTCGCAATGAAGTATTGCCAATGAAGTATGCATTGGAAGAAAACTAATGTTTCCCACACATCTGCTGCCTTTATCCTGCTTGGTGGCAGAGGTAGTGGGTCTAGGATATGATGAAGCCTTGGCAAGTTGGAACTTGCAACTGGTATGCTGTACAACTGCTGTATATTCTGGTGGAGTGAATAGACCCTCTCACTGAGCTTGAACTTGGGAAGGGCGGTTGGTGGCTTTGAATATAATCCCAATATCATGCTCCATTCAAATGCCAAGCTATCCCAGTGAATAACATCTGCAGAACTTAAGGCAGCAAAGTGGCACAGTGGTCGAGTTGCTACCTCACTGCACCAGAGAACTGGCTTGATTCTTACCTCGGCTGCTGTTTGTATGGAGTTTGCACGTTCTCCCTGTGACCGCGAGTGTTTTCGCAAGGTCTTCCGGTTTTCTCCCACATCCCAAAGATGTTAATTGGCCTCTAAAATTGCCCCTAGTGCGTTGGGAGTGGATGTGAAAGTGGGATAACATAAAAATAGCGTGAACTGCAGCACTTCGTCTCCTTTTTTGTAAACCCGCATCTGCAGTTCCTCAAGTTCAAGTGCAAGTTTATGTGTCACATCCACCATAAGGTACAGTGAAATGTAATTTACCATGCAGTGTTACAATTAAAAAAGGACACAATACACAACATAATTCAACACAGGCATCCACCACAGCATTCTTCACTGTGGTGGAAGGAAATACAGTTCAGACAGTTCTCCTCCTCCTCCTCCCTTATTTGCCCATGGTTGGGGCCCTGACCCTCCGTAGTCATCACTGCGGATGGCCCGATGTTCAAGCCCTCTGGTCGGGATGGTCAGAACGCCGACGTCGGGACAGGTTGAGCACATCCCGTGGCCCGGAGCTCCCAAAACGGCCACCTCCTTACCGGAGACCGCAGCTTCCTGATGTTGTAGGCCACAGGCCGGCGGTCAGAGCTCTTCTATGGCGACCCCCGGCAAGGGATCGCCCACTCCACGATGGAAGGTCCGCTCCATGCCTGCCAGCAGCAGCTCCACAGACCGAGGCTCCAAGGTGTTGTAGGCCGCAGGCCAGCGGTCAGAGCGCTTCTCTGGTGACCCCCAGCAAGGGGGTCCGCGAAGTTACAGTCCCCGCTGAAGCTCTGGGCCTAACTCCGGGAAAGGCCGCATCAAACCAGCTCTAAGGCCGCGAGGAGGGGGGGGGGGGGGGGCGGAGAAGCGACAAGGAATGTCACATCCCCGTCGAGGTAGGTGCTTGGAAACAGTTTTCCCCCCTATTCCCCCCCCCCCCCCCACCACCTCCCACACCAGACATACAGAGAAACACTAAAACATACTTTTGGACATACTAAACAAAACAAAAAAAGTCAAAACACCAAACCTGCTGCAGGGGAGGCAGCTGACTCGCAGCGCCACTGGAACATGAATGTTTCTGCACTAAGGTTTTAATGAGTTCTTTCCTAAAATAAATCTGCAGAATCACTACTTTCACCTAGGCAAAGTTCCTGCCACTGAAATTAATGAAACTAATTTTGGACTGTTTAAAAATAAAGAAAATCAATAGGCAGGTGTATTAAGCATCTGCTCTGTCTCCTGGTGTTAAATCAGATTTAAAATTAGTCTCCCCGTGCGATAAGTATTGAATGATAACATTTGTCGCTTGAAAGGCCATTGATAAACAACAGCTTGTGGGTGGAATAAAAGATTGAATAGGTTAAAAATAGCACTGCACGTTATTCAAAGGGTGTGCTCTGCAGAGGAGTCAAGGAAAGGGACTCCTTTAAACTGTATAAACAGTGACGACATTCAGAGATACAGACCTGCTGCTGATTCTGAAATGCAACCTGTGCAGTTTGCTGATGTTACTGAAATAATCAGGGACTCTGAATTAAGATTGGAATCCATATCTACCTAGCTTGAATTTTTTACACAGGCAGTGTGTAGGGAAAAACAAAGGACTGCTGATGCTGGTTTACAATAAAAAACCTCAGGTGCTGGAGTAACTCAGTGGGTCAGGCAGCATCTGTGGAGGGCATAGAAATAGGTAACAGTTCGGGTCAGGACTCTTTTTCAGACAGGAAGGAGGAGGGTCAGGCAGTATCTCTGGAGAAAAAGGACAGGCATCCTTTTTCTCCAGAGATGCTGCCGGCCCCACTGAGTTACTCCAGCACTTTGTGTCTATCTTCAGTATAAACCAACATCTGCAGTTCCTTCTTACACAGGAAAGAGAAGGGACCTGACCTGAAACATCACCTGTCCATGTCCTCCAGAGATCTGCTTGTCCCACAGAGTTACTCCAACACTTATGGACCTGTCCCACATAGGTGACTTTTTAGGCGACTGCAGGAGACTATGCAGTCGCCACATGGTCACCACATGTTCGCGAGTAGTTGCCGGGGAGTCACCTTCATGGTCGTAAGAAGTTCCCGCATTCTGGGAACTAGTCACGTGCTCATTATGGTCACCGCAAATTTTCCAACATGTTGAAATATTAGCGGCGACCGGAATGAAGCCGCCATGGAGAGTAACAAGAATTCTTATGCTGTAGGTGGGTGGCCAGGAGGTCTTAATGGGTTGCCAGGAGGTCGAAGGTTCTCGGAGATTGTCGTAGATTGTCGCCGGTGCTGACCGGTGAATTTCATTGGCTCATTGAGGAAAAAAAAGTAAGCAGTAGTTTTCAGAACCAAGGATAGCCGACCGGTAATGTTAAATGTCCGCCGAGTTTCACAGCCATGTACGTATCTCTGGCTTCTTAAAAGTTGTCTCCAGTCATTCTCCCCCCTTCTCCCCCCTTCTTCCCCCTTCTCCCTCCTCTCCCTCCTCTCCCGCCCTCTCCCTCCCCCCCCCTCTTTTAAAGGACTTACCGTACACTGTGCTTTAGCCGTCTTAATTACAGCGCCAACCTTCCTGTTCATCGCGGTGTGTGTCTGTATCACCTTGGCTTTGCACCATGTGAATTTTTTAGACAACACTCCCCCCACTTGCCCTGTCACACGCCTGCATAATGGGCTGGTGAAGGAAGCGATGTGCTTGTGTGTATGTGTGTGTGTTCCACTCTGACAGTCACCGGCAGTCTGCTGAAAAATCGTCTAAGTGGGACAGGCCCATTAGTGTTTAGGGGATACAGTTAAATCTTGTACTGTGTAGAGTACAGTACAGCATAAAAGAAAGCCACTAGGCTAGCCTTGGCTATGCTACATCCTTTTTTACTGATGTAGGGCAAATAGATCTTGAGAGATATTACAAGACATTTATTCACTGATATACTGACTTCTGCTTTCCTCCTCACTATTATGTCGATGCAGTTAAAGAAGATGGTTTATTAAGAAAGTATTGTCTATCTCCTCAGAGGCTGTTATTTATTAAGATGCATTTCTCAGAGCAATGAAATGATCCTGTTAGTATTGTCACACAATTAACCCATTTGTACCTATAGCTGGGCAGAACTGGAACTGGGCAGCACAGTTGCATAGTGGTATACAGTAGTTGCTGCCTTACAATGTTGGAGACTTGGGTTTGATCCTGACTACGGGTGCTGTCTGTATGGAGTTTGTATGTTCTCTCCGTGACCCGTGCTTCAGATGCTCCGGTTTTCTCCCACATTCCAAAGATGTGCAGGTTTGTAGGTTAGTTGGCGCTAAGTGTGTAGGGTAGAACCAGTGTGAACGGTGATCGCTGGTTGGCGTAGACTTGATGGGCCAAAAGACCTGTTTCCATGCTGTATCTCCAAAACTAAAACTAAAACTAGAACTAAAAGCTAAAACTGAGGACATGAGTGCAAAACCATAGTTGTGTGGACAATGATATGTGTTACCTCTAATTGTAGAGGCAGAAATGGTGTCTTCAAGCGCCAATCTGAGTGTCATTGGAAGGTAAATGACAGAGACTTCAAGGTTGGCTTCAAATCTTTACCAACAGCCAGCAGCAAACTTCATAGTAGTTTAGTAGGGTTGAGGTCAAGATATATGGCTAACCTGTCCCTTCTGGCATACTGTGCATTTCCTGCCATTCAGACAGTACTGTTCAGACTTTAGACTCTAGAGATACAGCGTGGAAACACGGCCATCCAGGAACTCAGCAGGATTGGCAGCATCCTTGGAGACGATGAATAGGTGATGTTACGGATCGGGACCCTTTTTTGGACATTGTATTCTAGCACTTTGTGTCTTTTATCTTTGTGTGATCAATCCTATAAAGACTCAGCAAGTAAGGTAGGCACTTGGATAGAAATCCTTGTTAAGGTTTCACAGTTGATGATCTTTAATCAGAATATCTGAAACAGATTATCCTTCTTTAGTCCCAGTGTGAAGAAAGGTTTTGACCTAAAACATTAGAGATACAGTGCGGAAACAGGCCCTTCGGCCCACCGAGTCCATGCTGACCAACGATCCCCAAACACTAGCACCATCTTGCACACTAGGGACAATTTATAATCTTTACCGGAGCCAAATTAACCTACAAACCTGTACGTCTTTGGAATATGGGAGGAGACCGGAGCACCTGGAGAAAACCCACATGGTCACTGGGAGAACATACAAACTCCATGCAGACAGCACCCATAGTCAGGATCGAACCCAGGTCTCCTGTGATGTAAGGTAGCAACTCTACCATTGTGCCACTGTGCCACCCACATATCCTTTTATATCCTATAAATATATATGGCATTTCCGATTCAGTCAATAATAACATTGCCTGAGCTACATGGTAAGAAAAGCATTGTATTACTGTTTGCTTCCTGAAAGGATTTGAGTCAAAGCTATTTTAAAGTTACAGGATCAATCTGTGCTCTTTTTATGACTACTTTGTCATGTTTTAATTTATATTACTGTGAAACACTATCTCTCCATTGATGATATAATGTTTTTTATCAACTGAGTAAACCATAATCATAAATAATCAGGATGATGCTTGCCTCAGTAAAACACACACATAACATTGGCAGTCCAAAGCATCGATGTTCTTTGTTTGAGTCACCTGTTGCTCATGGCCTTTGCGACTTTTTGTTGTTTATGAAATGTTCTTTTTGCCCTTTACTGATTTAGAGCTAGACATTGAGATCATGGCCATATGTTGAAACAGATGATTAAGTTGTGATTCCTAGGCATAAACCCAGACCTTTATCCGAGCTATCCTGTTAGTGCAACACCATAAATGGTTACAGAATCCTTTGAGGAAACATTCTGAAGAAAGGTTCCATCCCAAAATGTCACACATCCTTTTTCTCCAGAGATGCTGCCTGACCTGTTGAGCTTCTCCAGCACTTTGTGTGTATCTTTGGTAGAAGCCAGCATCTACAGCTCCTTTCTACACAATGGGCCATTATGGGCTTTACCCTTCCTTGGTCATCTGTTGCCAGTCCTGATTTATTCTCGCCTATTCCTACATCAAGTTCCCTCCCCTCTAGTTTCAGTCTGACGAAGGGCTTCCAACCCTAAATGTCACCCATCCTTTTTCTCCAGAGATGCCGCCTGAGTCGCTGAGTTACTCCAGCACTTTGAGTCTATCTTCGGTATAAACCAGTATCTGCAATTACCTCCCACACCATAAAAGGTCGTCTTTGACTCAATTTAAATGAAAAGTTCAGTTTACTTCAGTGGATTACTGTGGAAATGTTTGAATGAGGCTTACAGGTAGTTTGTCTTTTCTACTGGATATAAAATGAAGAACCATGATGCAAAGTGGTTACAAATTCATATTGAATTTGTTGCTTTATCTTCTGAGGACAGGACTCGTGGTGAGCCTCCTTTTCGGCGACTGTGGGCTTGACGTAGCTTGTCTTCTCCTGTTGTTGGTGCTGTCGTAGGTTATCGCCAGAATGACGCAGGTTGTCGCAAGGTGACGTTGGTTGTTGCCGGGTGCTGACTTCGGCAAATTCCATTGGCAACTGCTTACGTCAACCGGCGACAGGTACCGGCGACTGAATTGTCTTCCATTGCCTTCAGTTGTCACCGTCAGGGTTGTTGCTTGTTGTAGCTTGTGGATGTAGGTTGACTTTGGTTGTCGCCTGTGTGGTCGTAGGTTGTCGCCTGTGTGGCCGTGGCTTGACTAGGTGGTAGGTTGTTGTAGCTTGCTGTAGACATTGTCATGGGGGGGGAAACCAGTCGCTGCTTTTTCGGCGACCTGCTACAACTGTAACAGTCGCCGGCAGTTGCCGAAAAAATTGCCTAAGTGGGACAGGCCTTTTACTGTGCCGGAGACCCGTGTTCAATCCTGACTACTGGTGCTGTCTGTACGGAGTTTGCAGGTTAATTGACTTCTGTAAATTGCACCTTGTGTGTAGGAAAGAACTTGTGTATGGGCGATCAAGAACTTGTGTACTTGTTGTCGGCATGCTCTTGGTGGGCTGAAGGACCCGTATGCACTCTGTATCTCTAAACTAAAGGTAGATGTGTACTTGAAGCAACAAAACCTGGAGATCCAAGAACCAAGTTTTGGACGAGGCAAGTTTTTTTTCAACTAGTGATAGTGATAGATCAAGTAACCTTTTAAAACCAAAATCATTTTGTCATTCCATGAAGGGATGTGGAATTCTTCCAATGCATGCAGCGTCCCTGAAAAAGATGATCTGATCATAATCATGTTGATGTTCATGGGATCTCTCTATGCTGTGATTCACTGTCATGTTTACCACCACCATCTGTTTATTTGTCTGCAAAGTGCTGTGGGATACCTACGGGCTATAGAACGTGCTGTTTAATTGTAACTCTTTCTTTATGCTGGTTGGGTGAGTGGGGAATTTTGGTCAGGGTTACAGCAAAGCAAAGAAACAGTCTTCGAATATCACCGTCAGATCATAGAAACCTGCAGGAACTTCCCTTACAAACATAACTCCTGTGGGCACGTAGAAGTAAAAAGTTAATGAGAACAAATTGTAAGCAGATTAATTTGTAATAAGATGGGGGCATTTCTATGAATTAATGAAAAAGGAGCCTCACATTCATAAATCAGGGCTGAGGCAGCATATCACTAGACTACATTTGGGAAGGTGATAAAAGGAGCCATACACAAATCAAACAACTTAAGTCAGTTAATGTAATATTAACATCCAATAAAAAGCTCAATAGGATATCAGAGTTAATCTGAGAAGCACAGAGTCAGAAGAACCATTGAGATATTCAAAATAATTAGCCATGCCTCATAAATTTTCTTTTATTCATGTTTCAGGACGTGCAAGGGACTGATAAGCCAGACTTTATTGCCTATACACTAACGCCCTTGACAAGGTAGTGGTGAGCCTCCTTCTAAAGGGTATTAGTCTTTCTGTTGAAGGTAATCCCACAGTATTTTGTTTAGTTTCAAGATACAGTATGGAATCAGGTCCTTCGGCCCACCGAGTTCATGCCAACAATAGATCACTTGTTTATTCTAGTTCTATGTTATCCCACTTTCTCATCCATTCCCTGCACACACTAGGGGTAATTTTATAAAGGGCAATTGACTTACAAACCCACCCATCTTTGGGAGGTGGGAAGAAACAGGAGCGGTCCCAGGGAGAATGTGCAAACTCCACACAGTCAGCACCGGTAGTCAGGATTGAACCCAGGAATCGGGTGCTGTGGGGTAGCAGCTCTACCAGTATTTGAGGAGGGATCAACTATCAAACTAATCAACTATCATAATGACATCATTGAGGGTAAGCAAACATATATTTTCTACAGACAACTGTGTGCTGTTTTGCAAAGCATGTGAGAATGCAGTGAATCATGAGAATAAATATTTTGTCTCCCAACATGTACAGACAGCTAAACATAAGTCGGCGGCAGAGAAACTGAAGGTAGAAATACGCAAGTCCAATTCAGGATTAAAATGTGCTTTTTCAATGTATGAGGCCACTTTACTCATCACCCAATCACCAAATGTGATCCTATTGTCCAGCTGTCTTTGGTGATTGGGTGACGACTAAAGTGGCCTATGTTGTTTTCCAATATTTGTTTTCAGTATTCTGACCACATGGAAAAGGTTATGAAGGCTTTGTTGTCAGTGGGATCCATTTTAGGTGGGACTTCAGAGCAGGGCTAGTTGTGGACAGGGTTTGTGAGTGGGACTATCTGTACGTTGGGGAATAAGATAATACTTTATTGCTTTCCATCACTGTGCGCGGTGGTGGATGTTTATGTTGATTTTTATGTAGCTGTGTGTCTTGTTGCTTTTTTTGTATGAATGTATGGCAAATCAAATTCCTTGTATTTTTTATATACTTGGCTAATAAATTAATTACAATTACAATTACAATTACAATAACATAACCCAATAAATACAGAAGGTCCCTGGGTGTCTAATTGCCTGTTGTGGCTGTGGACCTGATGGGAAATTATATTAAATAGATTTAAATATACAACATTTTACAGTACAGGGCCTGCCTGAAATCTGACCATTAGACTTTGAAGGCAACTTTCCAAGCCATTTGGAAAGAATACATAAAAGTTAAGTGTTCTTTGTAACTAATTCTCCATGCTGTAATGTCCAAGGCTGAATTATGACCTGTAAAAGTTTAAAATTGTTTTGGATATAGTTTGTCCTGCACTGCCTGTGTTTGATGGAGGAGATGGAGGAAGAATGTGCAGCTGCTAGTATTCTGTGCATTAAATGTAAGTGAGCAAGGAATAATATCTGTCCCTTTCTGCAGTCCCAGTGTCACATTTTCTTTACTTTGCTTTGCTGCGGTCCCCCTCCCAACTCGTTCCGTTGTTAAGAAGCACCAACTCACAATTGGCAATCTCACTGCAGCGGAGGAAAATTACAAGCATTTATATATAATTTAGGCCCTGCTCACTGGCTTAATGCAGGGGTTCCCAACCTTTTTTGTCCAGTTTACTCCTGGCAACTTTAATGGCACATAACAATGTTATTTCACGTATTTATGAACAGCTAATGGTGAACAGATACTGGTAAACCAGAATCAAACACAGTCAGTCAATGAGAAGAAATATGTACATATCCAGAATCAACAAATTTACCCTCTGGGTAGGCGAAATTTACCCCCATGGGGTTAATTTACCCCATGTTGGGAACCCTTGGCTTAATGTAAATCCAGTAAATCACAAACTCTAAATTAAGCTAGTAGGCATGGTGACAATATGAGGTTATTCTCATAATGCCAATAAATGTATTAATCCTAATCTAGGATCCTGATGGTGCTCAAGGAACTGCAGATGATGGAAGTTTGAGTAAAACACAACGTGTTGGAGTAATTCAGTTGGTCAGGAATCATCTCTGGAGGATATTGATCTGTAACATAGAAACATAGAAACATAGAAATTAGGTGCAGGAGTAGGCCATTCGGCCCTTCGAGCCTGCACCGCCATTTAATATGATCATGGCTGATCATCCAACTCAGTATCCCGTACCTGCCTTTTCTCCATACCCTCTGATCCCCTTGGCCACAAGGGCCACATCTAACTCCCTCTTAAATATAGCCAATGAACTGGCCTCAACTACCCTCTGTGGCAGAGAGTTCCAGAGATTCACCACTCTCTGTGTGAAAAAAGTTCTCCTCATCTCGGTTTTAAAGGATTTCCCCCTTATCCTTAAGCTGTGACCCCTTGTCCTGGACTTCCCCAACATCGGAAACAATCTTCCTGCATCTAGCCTGTCCAACCCCTTAAGAATTTTGTAAGTTTCTATAAGATCCCCTCTCAATCTCCTAAACTCTAGAGAGTATAAACCAAGTCTATCCAGTCTTTCTTCATAAGACAGTCCTGACATCCCAGGAATCAGTCTGGTGAACCTTCTCTGCACCCCCTCTATGGCAATAATGTCCTTCCTCAGATTTGGAGACCAAAACTGCACGCAATACTCCAGGTGTGGTCTCACCAAGACCCTATACAACTGCAGTAGAACCTCCCTGCTCCTATACTCAAATCCTCTTGCTATGAAAGCTAACATACCATTCTCTTCCTTTACTGCCTGCTGCACCTGCATGCCTACCTTCAATGACTGGTGTACCATGACACCCAGGTCTCGCTGCATCTCCCCCTTTCCCAATCGGCCACCGTTTAGATAATAATCTGCTTTCCCGTTTTTTGCCACCAAAATGGATAACCTCACATTTATGTAACGTTTCAAGTGGTGACCCTTCTTCAGATTTACACAAGGAATTGCAGATGCTGAGGTAAGGTCCCAACCTGAAATGTCAGCTATCTGTGTCCTTCACTGATGCTGCCTGGCCCACTGAGTTATTCCAGCACTTTGCATCTTAGACCTGATGGTACAAATACAGGTATGCATCTTGCAAAGTCTTATCATCGTTTTCTCTGAAATGGTGGGCATTTAATTGGCTCAAACATGCAATGAACAAACTGAGATACGATTAATTTTATCCATGCTTACAACAAAGTTTTATCTGACAGAAATATTTCTGCTAACTTTGCAGTACATAATTTTTTTCAGTACTGATCTAGGCTACACATATAAAGTGGTACGAATGTCTCTTAAGTGCACCATATGTGAAGGATAGTACTATGTCTCCATAAGTAAAACATCATGCACTTTGTCTTATTTTGGTTTTCATCTACTTCCATCAACAAAATACCATTTTGTTCACTTTGGCCTGTTTAAACATTGATACCAGTTATTTCTGAAAGTACGTGTAAGAAGGAACTGCAGATGCTAGTTTATACTGAAGATAGACACAAAATCTGGAGTAACTAAGCGGGACAGGCAGCATCTGTTCTTTCTGGAAAGAAGGAATGGATGACGTTTTGTGTTGAGACCCAAAGTATAACTGAATAGTGCCAAGTCTTGCAGGGTAAACCTCTACCACCTAATAATTACTTGGTACAAGTTGTGAACAAACAACGTTGCCCAGTAATGTCCTGGAAGTACTGGGATATACTTTTATTCTTTGATTTAAATCTTTTTATTTGAATTTCACAGCAATTTGCATACATACAATGATAACAGACAGTGACAGTCAAGGCATAATTGTGCAACAGTATGTAAGCGACCCTCAAAGCCCTTACCCTTACCCACCTTCAACCCACCCGAATCATGTCGGAACCAAACGGGGACAAACAACACTCACATACGTACACATCCACACAAATATGGTAAGATAAACAAAACAAAAAGTGCTAAAAAATAAATAAAAGGGGGTCACTAATGACAGTAAATAAGTAAGTAATGAAATAAATAAGTGTGGGGAGAGGGCGGTGGGGGTTAAAGGGAGAGCAGCTGCAGTAGAGCAGAACAATGGTGGAGAGCACTCAGTCCTCTTCCGAGTCCAGGGACAAGTTGAGAGAGTTAACAAGTTCCAAGAAAGGGTTCCATGTATCTAGGAATGTCTTGGTAGAGCCTTTGCGAGAGAACCTAAGTTTTTCAAGCTTTAAATTGTAAAGCACCTCCTTAATCCAGCGGGCGTGTGTCGGGGGACTTTTATTCTTTTTGATTTCAGCAATAAGATAAAGTGGATCTTAAAAAAAGGAAGTTGCTGGTGGAGCAGACTCGATGGGCCAAATGGCCTAATTGTGCTCCCTTGCCTTATGATGGTATGACCTAATGAACTATCAGGTTCTTGAACCAACCTGCACAACCGTAAACCTACCACAGCAATGGAACACCATTGACCACTTCCTGCACTACCAGGGAGTTGTTTATTTTTCACACAGTTTTGCAGTAATGACTTCTTTATTTGGACAATCTTTTCTCTCCCCTCTGTCATGTGGAATTTATGTATACTTTAGGATAATTTATGTTGTGTCCATTGTCTAAGTCTATGAGCCTGTAATGCTCATCTTCTTTGCTGCATCATTACCAGATGATAATGGTCTAGAGCAGTGGTTCCCAACTTTTTTTAGCTCATGGCCTCCTTGGGATCTTTACATTTTTCTGTGGCCCCCCCTGACATTATTAGCTGAAAAAAAGTACTTCAATATTATAATACCTTCCATAAAAATATCAGTGTCTATTAATTGCACATATATTCTCTTTTATTCTATTCCACAAACATCAAAAATATTTCAACTACATAGATTTAAATTTATTAGAACTGAAATTTAGGAGGCAACAGGGTGGTAGCTCCATATGGCCCCCTTCATTGAACCTGTGGCCCCCTAAATCCCAAACAAATTCTGTGGCTCCCCTGAAATTTGCCATGGCACCTTTGGGGCCATATGGCACCAGGTTGGGAATCACTGGTCTAGAGATAGACCAAGGTTTATGGGGAATACCAGCAAATTGGAGCCGAGTCCAAGATCAGATCAGTCATGATTTTAGTTACCAGGAGAGCAGTTTAAGGATCTGCATAGCCCAATTCCAGTTCCTATTCTTTCCTTTCTTAATATTTCCTTTCATTTGTCAAGTTAAGTTGATCTTATTGTCATTTGCTCATGTATGGTGAGGCAAAAGGTACAATGGAAATCTTGTTTGCAGCACCATTGCAGGCTCATAGACTCAGAATACACACAAAACATAAATGATACCTGGTTTAGATTAGGTTTAGAGTTTATAGACACAGCGCAGAAACAGGCTCTTTGTCTCACCGAGTTCCACTAACCAGCAATCACCACTTAAATTACCACCTTCACACTAGGGACAATTTACAATTTTTACGGATGCCAAATTAACCTACAAACCTGTACATCTTTGGGGTGTGGGATGAAACCGGAGCACCTGGAGAAAACCCACAGCTAGAACGTACAAATTCCGTACAGATAGCACCCGTTGTGAGGATCGAACCCAGTTATTGACAGTAAAATGAGAAAAGACAGTGCAAATAAACAAGACATGGATGCAAAGCACAATTAGAAAACAAAACAAATCCATGGCAGCACAAGAGGTGGTCCGTAGTTCTGCATTACCACGGTATGATCAGGATTGTGCGGTTTGATTCAAGAACCTGATAATGGTAAGAAGAATGCTACTCCTAAACCTGGTGGTGTGGGATTCCGGCTTCTATACCTGCTGCTCCATGTACCTGCTGCTCCATACTAGAAGCAAGAAGAGGGCATATCTTGAATAGTGGGGATCCTTGATTGTAGATGCAGTCAAGCTATGAGTAGGTGTGAAGTGTTGGTTGGGGATGGGGTGTGGGAGATATCAGGGTTAAGTTTCTGTTTATCGCACCAGCAGTAGAACTCGTTCAGGTCGTTGGTCAGCTGACGATTGTCCAAGGAGCGGGGGTTTTTCCACTTGTAGCTGGTGATTTGTGCAAGTCCTTCCACACTGAAGAAGAGTCATTTGCTGAGAACTTGCTCCTCAACTTCTCAGAGTACCTTTCCTTGACAGCTGTGATTCCTCTTCTCAACTTATACATGGCCTGCCTATAGAGGTCTGCATCCCTGCTCCTGGAGGATCTACCCCTGCAAGCGTCAAAATGTCTAAAGTCTAGTCAATGCCTTGTAAAAAACTGAACGATTTGATGAGAGTGTACAGGAGTGATATATTTTCTACAGACAACTGTGTGCTGTTTTGCAAAGCATGTGAGAATGCAGTGAATCATGAGACGAAATATTTTGTCTCCCAACATGTACAGACAGCTAAACACAAGTCGGCGGCAGAGAAACTGAAGGTAGAAATACGCAAGCTTGTCTCCTCACAACATTTACTGCTGGCTCCAGTCACAAATCTGAGTTTTTGAGTGATCTGGGCAAAGCATTCATTGATGCTGGAATTCAACTGTGGAAATTGGAAAACAAATCTCTCAGAGGTTTTTTAGGGAAATACACAGAGGATCATTGTAATTGTAAATCTTTATTGTCATTTCCTGAGTATTCGCATACCCAGAGGAAACAAAAAAACGTTTCTCAACCAGTGTCCATTCAGTTTTCGTTACAAAATAAATAGCAATTAAAGTTAAAATACTTGTCATGAACAATTTAACCCTCTAATAACATTCAATAACATTCAACAGCCGTTCCGACCGGCAGCGGGGTGTTTGTGCACGATACTTGGCAGGGGGGATAGTTCATTTAACAGTCTTATAGCCTGTGGGAAGAAGCTGAGGAGCATCCTGCTGGTTTTGCAGCTGATGCTCCTGTACCTCTTCCCAGATGGGAGGATGGTGAAAAAGTCATGCGATGGGTGGTAAGGGTCTTTGATGATGGAGATGGCTCTGTTGATGCATCTCGTCTTGTATATGTTCAGCAGGAAGGGGAGTGGAGCACCAATAATCCTGCTTGCGGTCTTCACTATCCTGTCCAGTTGGTGTCGTTCGTACGCCTTACAGCTCCCGAACCAGGAAGTGATGCCGTATGTCAGTGTGCTCTCAACAGTCCCCCTGTAAAAAGTCCGTAGGTGTGTGGTGGGGAGGCCTGCTTTCCGTAGTCTTCGGAGGGGGTGAAGTCGCTGCTGGGCTCTCTTGACCAGAGCTGTGGTGTTGGCCGTGGACGTCAGGTCATCAGACAGGTGTAGTCCTAGGAACTTCATGCTGCTGACCCTTTCCACATCAGCTCCGTCGATGTGCAGAGGTGTATGGTGTTGTTTCCCCGCCCTCCTGAAGTCAACCACCATCTCCTTAGTTTTTTTTCCCACGTTAAGAATGAGGTTGTGGGATTTGCACCAACCTGTGAGCAGCTCCACCTCCATCCTGTACGCTGATTCATCGTTGTCACTGATGAGACCCACTACTGTTGTGTCATCAGCGAACTTGCTGATGAAGTTGTTATTGAGTCTGGCAGTACAGTCGTGTGTCAGCAGACTAAACAGAAGGGGGCTTAGGACACAGCCTTGGGGTGAGCCAGTGCTCACGGCTATGGTTTTTGATGTCCTACTGCCCACCCTGACTGTCTGCTGCCGCTGCGACAGGAAGTTCAGGACCCAGCTACATGTGCCAGCATCAACCCCCAACAGCTCCAACTTCTCCACCAGCTGCTGCGGGATGATTGTGTTGAAAGCAGAGCTGAAGTCTATGAAGAGGATCCTGGCATAGGTGTTTTTCCGATCGAGATGTGACAACACGAGGTTCAGTGTTGTTGAGACTGCGTCCTCTGTGGATCGGTTGGCTCTGTAGGCGAACTGCAGTGGGTCTAGGTCGGCAGGTAGACTGTACCGAGCGAGTCATAATTACGGAAAAATTATGTTGACAGATACTTCAACATTGTTGTGCAGAAAATTAGAGACAAAGTTGCACGCAACAAAATATGGATCTCAATAGACGAGACAACCGATGCTGTGGAGAGATATGTTGCCAATGTGGTCATCGGTAAACTGGAGGCAGGTCAACCATCAAAGGAGTATTTCGGAAGTATTGGAGAAGTCAAAGAGCACAACTATTGCTCAGTTGTTTACATCTTCAATTGCTGTACTTTGTACTTAAAGTTCCTGGCGATGTAGGTAAAGACATACAAGGAAAATGTGAGAGAGTAATTTTAACTAACAAAGATCATGAAGAAATAAAACATAGCTAAAGTTCTCAAAGGTAGTTGTAATGCACAAGATATCAACATGAATGTAGAGTAGCTTGTTTCAGGTATGTACCAGTGGCCTTAGCTGGGGTAGAAAGAAGTTTTTCACAACTGAAGCATATTCTGCCTGAAGACGGCATAGGTTAACACCAGATAATTTGATTAAAATGCTAGTAGTTATGTGCAACCGTGCAACTTTGGTAATTTAATGTAGTATACCTTTATATTATCATTTTTACCCATATTTGATCAGCCATGATCATATTGAATGGTGGTGCAGGCTCAAAGGGCCAAATGGCCTACTCCTGCACCTAATTTCTATGTTTCTATATTTTGGTGATGGAAATAATTGCCTTTTTATGCCTTTTTTGACAATAAATGCCTTTTTCGTGCCTTTTTTATAATATTATTATGCCTTTATGCCTTTTTGCCTGCCTATTTCAAAGATTTTTAGCGCCTAAACATCCTGGCTCTAATGATTTCAATCGCACCATATATAGTGTACAGATATACCATTTAAAGTGAATAAGGTTTAGTGCATGGTAAATTCTGATAAAGTCCATGGATCTCAAATGAGGTAGATGCTAGCTTAATATCACTTACTCGTTGTTGATAGAATAGTCTTGTTGCCTGATAACAGCTGGGAAGAAACTGTCCCCGAGTCTGAATGTGTATGTTTTCACACTTCTATACCTCTTGCCTGATGGGAGAGTGGAGAAGTGGGAGTGACCTTGGTGAGACTCGTCCTTGGTTATGCTGGTAGCCTTGTCGAGGCAGCGTGAGGTGTAAATGGAGTCAATGGAAGGGAGGTTGGTTTGTGCAATGGTCTGGGCTATATCCATAATTCTCTGCAGTATCTTGCGGTCTTGGATGGAGCTTTTCCCAAACCATGCAGTGATGCATCCCGATAAAATGTTTTCTACATTGTCTGTATTTAATTAACAGTCGAGAGCAATAGGGGAAAAGAAACAACCTATTTACAAACAGCCGAAGATAGGGATTGCTAATAGATTAAATTCACCGAGAATTTCACCAGCAAAGCTTCAGAGACTGCCAAAAAAAAAATTCAGAACCACTTCTGTTGCTCCGAGCTCTGCTTTATATAATGAACAGTTATTTTTGCTGCAACATGTTATTGTGCAGCTGAGAATTGCTTAAAAATTATATCAATTCAGACACACTGTGTTGCCATTTAACCAGATGGTCCTTTCTTCCCTTAGAAGTGGCCGAGCAAACTGTTCAGTTACGGGCAATTAGCGCGGGGTAATAAATGCCGACCTTGCCAGCGACATCCACATCCCGAGAATGAATAGTTGTTCTTTCAAATTGCACTTTAATTCCGTGTCCTTTGTGAGCACTGGCTATAAAGAGGCCACCGCAGTGCTTTGTAACTGCAATTTTATTATCAAACTGTCCCCAGTAAAGGCAAATTAACGCCCACATTAAATGAAAATGTTTTATTTTCATAAGAATATGCAAGATTTCCAAAGATTAAATTACCAGTACCTCCGGCACTTGAGCAGCAGTGATATTATTGCCGAGAGGCATTTCATAACTGAGATGTTTAAAACTGCATGACATGCTTTTAAGATCTTTAATTTGTTGGAACAACTGATCAGTTAGCTAAATTGAATAAGCACGGAACAATAAAAACAGTTTCTGGAGCTGTATACCTCATTATTTTTAGATGCTTCATCTTTCAAAGGTTGACAAAGAGAGTCATTATACTGAATATTGATAGTCATGCCTGTAATTGCAGAAAGTCTAATAAAGCCTTTAGCTTGTAATGCAGGGGAGGTCTCTCTGTGCTTTTACTATATTGCTGGGTTATGATGAGGGAATTACGAAAGCACAACACAGCAGGAGATTACGCAAAGGATTTTCCTTTCATGGTAAGGAAGTACTGTAAATGCAGTGTTGAATATCATGTTGAAGACTTAAATACAAGTGGAACTCCCTGCTCATGTGATACTTTTGTGGAGAGGATATTTCTACTAGTGGGATAGTCTAGGACCAGAGGGCACATCCTCAGGATAAAAGGTCAGACCTTTACAAAGGAGATGAGGTAGAATTTCTTTAGCCAAACAATGGTGAATCTGTGGAATTCATTGCCACATATGGCTGTGGAGGCCGTCTTGGGGTATTTTCAAAGCAGAGATTGATAGGTTCTTGATTAGTAAGGGTGTCAAAGGTTACAGGGAGAAGGCAGGAGAATGTGGTTGAGAGCGGAAAATAGATCAGCCAATGGCAGAGTGGAATGGATGGTTCGAATGGCCTTATTCTACATGATTTATGAACTATTGGAAGAATACCTAGTGCAGGAATATTCTTTTAATGTAGGGTATTTCAGTGGGTGATCTTGGTATTAGCTTGCTTCAGTCTGAAGCCTCTTGCTGCAGTCTCAGTACATTGTACTTTGGGGAGATAGTTGGCATTCTGATTTGACGACAAGCAAGTATGGAATAAGTGCTGGAAGTGCTGCCTTTTGAACAAGATGTCCACATTGATTTTGATGCGGCCACTGTAACCTTAGTAAAATCAGATTAAATAGGCTTTTGTGATATTAACTCTTAGCACACCTTTACCGTTTGCAAATTCATTAGTGGATTTGTCTGAATGACAATGCTGGCTGCATTTCAAAAGCAATTCTTATTTTGAGATATTTAGAAAGAAATTCTTTATTTGTTTGGCCATTTGCTTTTTTCTGGAGATTGTGGGTATATAGAATTATTTGGCATCTCATTTCCGTTTCAAAGCAGAAAAGGGGCAGAGATATATGGCATGATCTTAGTGGTTTTCACTTGGTTCTGGCTAAAATATGTTTTTTGTTATCAAACATTGGAAAGAACATTTTGTTCTAATCTTGTATGTGGTGTTGAAATGAAGAACAAATAAAGCAAGTAAATGCTTTATAGTCAGATATAGAAATTATACACTATTTCATAAAAAGACACCAAGTGCTGAGCAACTCAAAGGGTCAGGCAGGAAATCTGGAGAACATGGATTATGTGAAGAACGTGGATTCATATCATGCAAAAAACAATCTAAACAAGCAAACAATAAAAGCTTTAACTGTAAAATGTTGATGGTGCTTTAGGGAAACCAGCAAAACAAAAACCCCAGGATTAATCAAAACTGTTGAATTCTAGAAAGTATTTTGCAAGGGAAAGGTATAGTGGGAACAAGAGGGGTCCCAACCCGAAATGTCACCTATCTATGTTCCCCAGAGATGTTGCTTGACCCGTTGAGTTACTTCAGCACTTTGTGTCAGACAATGGGGATTCAGAAGGGTTGAGGGAGAAAATGCAAGCCTGAGAGAGTGGAGATCGCCACCATGAATTGTGAACCATTAAGATTGTGTGGGTGGACTCAGACGCGGCATGAGCAGATTTGAGAAGATAATAAGAATAGTTTAGTTTAGTTTAGAGATACAGCATGGAAACAGGCCTTCCGGGCCAACAAGTGCATACTGACCGGCGATCCTCGTACACTCGCACTATCCTACACACTAGGGACAATTTAAATCTTTACCAAAGCCAATTAACCTACAAAACCTATGTTTTTGGAGTGTGGGTGGAAACGAGAGCACTCGGGGTAAACCCATGCAGTCACGGAGAGAATGTACAAACTCCGCACAGACAGTACCTGTGGTCAGGATTGAACCCGAATCTCTGGTATTGTAAGGCAGCAACCCTACCATTGCACCATAAATTGGGCCCAGGGAGCTTGTGCATGTCATGGAAGTGATGGATGAGCAAATTCAAAGAAAAAGAGTGACAGGTACAAATTGTTTAGACAAGCAACAGGGACATCACCAGGGTATCCCATTTTATTTTGAAGGTGCTTGACTTCCTTACTATAAACACCATTGAATTACATTCACCTGAACAGGACCAGTGGATATGTAGTAAAAAATGTTTTATTGTTCATATGAACAATAATATTCTTACTTGCTGCAGCATAACAAAAGATGTAAACATAGTGCATTAATTAGATTTGTTACATTAATAGATTGAAAATGAACCTATTATGATTGGCAATCTATAGATTATGCAACTGTTATTGATTCTCAATAGCAAAATACTACACAGATTGGATCATTGTGGTTATTTATAATTTTGCTTAAGATTACAAAATGCATCCATTTACACAATGATTGTTTTTGACACACAAAGTCCTTCACTGAAATAACAAAGCTAAAAGCATATATTACTTTCAATTAGACTGTAAGCATACGGAATCCATTTGGATTTACAGTTACCATAACAGCTACAATATGGAGCCGCTCAATGCATTTGAGAAGTTTCCTCTCTTCTGAAGCCACTTCCATTTGATTTCACCACCCAGAGTGTGACCAGGAAGCAAGCCTCCATGTGGGGGACAAAGTAATACCAGTAATTGCGGACAGATTCTCATCATCATCAGCGGTCACTTAAAACGAGTATGACTGTCCTCTCCATAGGGTCGTCTACTTGTAGGTCTGCAGATGTCCGTAGAGGCCAATCCGCGATCCACACACCTGATGCAATGTGGGCAGTGGAGACTGGCGGTGGTTGGTAGTCGTCCAGCTTCCTTACGGTGCTGTCACTTTGTCTCTGTGACATGGTGTAGTTCCATTTCGTGAAGTGCAGCTCCTTCCTGTACGGATTTCCTCCAGGAGCGTCTGTCCAGTGCAATGTGCTCTCAGTTGCTTGATGAGATGTGGATTATCTTCAGACTGTTTTCTTGATGTTGTCCTTGAAGCATTTTTTTGGCCCACCGGGGGCTCGCCGACCTTCCTTCAATTGAGAGTACAGGATTTGTTTAGGGTGACGTGTGTTGGACCTGCGGGTGACATGGCCAGTTCTACGCACAGAGCTTTTGCAGCTTATTATGGTGTTTGCAGAGTGCTATGTTTATCTGTTGTGTTGCTGCAAGTAAGAATTTCATTCTTTCATTTCAGGACATTTGACAATAAAACACTTTAGACAACTTGTTATGAGTGAAATTATATCCTGACTAGCTGCAAAAAAGATTGTCGTGCCTTAAACTAGATCAGTGGTGAGATTCAAGAAATGTTCATTCAAACTGTGCGGATTGACTGATTGAAAAATACAGCATGGAAACAGGCCCTTCAGACCAACGAGACCATGCCAACCATCGATCTCACGTTCACACTAGTTCTATGTTATCCCACTTCCCATCCACTCCCTGCACACGAGGTAATTTACAGAGGGCAATTAACCTACAAACCCCACACGCCTTACAGATGGCAAGAGAGTCAAGAATCGAGAGTGTTTAATTGTCTTTTGTACTGAAACAAAACAATGAAATTCTTGCTTGCATGTGGGAGGAGGACCGGCATCGGTGGGCGGCGGGCTCTGGCCAGCAGCGGCCTCTGAGTCTGAACCCAAGTCATGTAGTTTTTGTCATTTTTTGTTGGGGTGTGTGTGTGGGGGGGGTGGGGGGTGGGGTGGGAGGGGGGGTCAAACGTGCACTGGAGAACTCCACAGATAATACCCGAGGTCGGGGACTCTGGTGCTAATTACTCACCGTCGCCGTCGCGGGGTATCTCTGGAGCGGTGAGGAGCGGTGGAGGAGTGGGCTGCTGCTCTACCAGCGGAGAGTCGAGCTCCAACGACAGGTTGTGGACATAGGTAGCATTACGGCTCCCTTAAAAAAAACACAGTGCAGCAGTAGCTCAGTTTCGAAGAGATCAGGCAGCATCACCTGGAGAACATGCGAGGACGCCGGGGGCTCTAACACCAAGAGATGGCTTTTCGTGGCTTTAATGGACCCTTCGCCATCGCCAGCTTTCTTTGACTCTGACAAAGAGTGCTGCCTCCATCACAGCATTAGTTGCTCTGGGCTATGTGTTTTTGTGTCTTGCATTTGTTGTCAAAACCAAATGCATCTGTATCTTATCTTATCTTCCTTATATAGACAATAGTAATAGAATGAGCAATTTAGGCATTTATTTGTCATTGTAACATGAACCATGTACATGGCTTTTCGGCTTGGGACCCTTCCTCAGTTCTTCAGACAAAATTTGAAAAATGTCAGCACAGTCAGTGCACCATTCTTATATAACAGAATTTCTCAAAGCTACAACAAAACGATAGCCAGTCATACATTCAAAAGGTAAAAGCTAATGATACATAAAGATAAATATTAAAACTAAAAACTAAAATAAATATCAATACATATATTGTTAAGTTCATATTAAATCAGTATTTCATAAAATCCAAATACACATCCAGCAAATTCAACAGTCCGTAAAGGTAATGGTTAAATTCACATAGTTAATTTAGTGTAAAATAATATCAGTCTCACCTTTACAAGCAGTTGAGTTTATTACCAGTGGACACATCTATGTACAAATCCAAGTACCTTATTCCAGTCTGCTGAAGGGCCCCGACCCAAAAAGTCACCTATCCAAGTTCTCCAAAGATGCTGCCAGACTTGCTGTTGCTCTGGAACTTTGTTGTTAAACAACAGCTGCACTTCATTGATTCTCTATCTTACTCCAAGATTGTTTCCACAGCAATAAGCTATGGCTTTATGCATCCCTCTGGAAGGCGACTCCGGACTGTCAAAGCCGCCACAGCTGGACATAAAAACAGCTTTTTTCCACGAGTAGTAGCTCTACTCAAAAACTCTACTCATCAGCCCTTCATATCTGCACTGACCACAGTACGAGTTTAAGCTAATCAGATCCGTACTAGAATGTATCCATCCATTCCCTGCCTGTTCATATACATGTCTAAATGACACTTAAACATTGTTATTGTGTCTGCCCCTACTGCCTCCCCTGGCAGCGAGTTCCAGGTACCTACCAGTCTGCAATGATACTATAGAGAAGGAGAAGAATGGGGACATACAAGGAAATAAGTTCTGATAGCTAGTTGGTTTAACCTCCAGCCACAGGGAAAATGTACAAAGCTATTATTAAAGACATTATAGCAAAGCACTTAGCAGCCAGGGAAAGTCAACATGCATTTACGGAAGAGAAATGTTTGACCACATTATTAGAGTTTTATGAAGAATTAACATGTGCAGTGGAGAAAAGTGAACTGGTGGATCTGCTATAATTAGGCAGCCAAAATACACTTATTAAGGTAATGCATCAAAGGTCATTGCAGAAAATGAAATCTCATGGCATAGGAGGGCATGGATAGAAGATTGGCCGTCTACCAGAAACTAGAGAGGAGGCATGAGTGTGTCTGTTTCTGGCTGGTAGAATATAATGAGTAGTGTGCCACAGGGATCAGTGCGAGGGCCTCAAAGTATAACAAACACTAGATTAAGTGGGACCCGTTGGGTCCCATGTTCACACAGGAGGGCTGGTGCCCCCAACGCAATATTCCACCTCTCCACCAATTCCAATATTGGTGGCCAGTGGGGGGGGGGGGGGGGGGGGGGGGGAGGCTGTGGGCCGAAGGGACTGGTTTCCAGAGGGCTAGTATGGACATTGTGGGCCAAATGGATTCTCGGACTCGCAGTTCAGTCAGTCATGGCTGGTGGGCTGGCAGTTCACTCACTCACGGCTGGTGGGCTCACAGTTCACTCACTCATGGCTGGTGGGCTCACACACACACACACACACACACACACACACACACACACACACACACACACACACACACACCACACACACACACACACACACACACACACACACACACACACACACACACACACACACACACACACACACACACCACACACACACACACACCATCCATCTCACACACACACACACACCCTCCATCACACACACACACACCTCCATCACACACACACACACACCACACACACACACACACACACACACACACACACCATCACACACACACACCATCTCACACACACACCCTCCATCTCACGCACACACACCCCCATCTCACGCACACACACCCTTCATCTCACACACCCTCCATCTCACACACCCTTCATCTCACACACCCTCCATCACTCACACACTCACACAATCACACATATACTCACACATACACACGCACACACACAGGCACACGCACACGCACACGGGACATATATATATGACAGTAAAACTCTCTTGAATCTACTCAAGCAGCCTCTGGACTGAGCGGGACTTCCAGCAATCAGCGTGACCTCTTGACTACATGGGACTTCAGGAATGAGCGGGACTTCCGGAATGAGTGCGACCTCTGGGCTCAGCATGGCGCAGACTCACAGTTCAATCAGTACGGTGCAGATTCACAGTTCAGTTCACTCACGGTGCAGACTCACAGTTCAGTTCAATCAGCACGGTGCAGACTCACAGTTCAGTTCACTCATGGGCGCAGACTCACAGTTCAGTTCACGGTGCAGATCACAGTTCAGTTCAGTCACGGTGCAGACTCACAGTTCAGTTCACACACAGTGCAGACTCACAGTTCAGTTCACTCACAGTGCAGACCCACAGTTCAGTTCAATCAGCACGGTGCAGACTCACAGTTCAGTTCACTCACGGGTACAGACTCACAGTTCAGTTCAATTCACGGTGCAGACTCACAGTTCAGTTCACTCACGGTGCAGACTCACAGTTCAGTTCAATCAGCACGGTGCAGACTCACAGTTCAGTTCACTCACAGTGCAGACGCACAGTTCAGTTCAATCAGCATGGTGCAGACTCACAGTTCAGTTCACTCACGGCGTAGACTCACAGTTCTGGACTCAACTCTCACTCACGGTCTTCCGGGCTGACTGACTCATGACCGGCCTCCGGGGCTTTATTCTCCTGGCCCCCTGAAGGGGAGTTACCTTCACCATGGTGACTGACAGGCAAGAGACCAATCTGCTGATCTCACGATTTTTTAAACATTCATAACATTTCTGTTATTTTATCGATTGGAAAAAAACTTGGGGTGCTTGGAGGAGAGGAGGACGGTGAGTAAGATGGCAAAAAAATCAAAGCAATATAAAGTATCGTTTTTACTAAAATTTATTTACAACATAGGCCAGAAGTGGTCAAGGTGAGAGTCTTGTAATAGTATAGATAAATTACTTAGATGATGGCACCAAAGTCTAGTAGCTAAAATTTGATGATGACTCGCAGGTAGAAAACCCATTTGTGTAGCAGACTTAAGGGAGACTTATAAGGGCGGCACAGAGGCTCAGTGGTAGAGGTCCAGTCTTATAGCACCAGAAACCCGGGTTTGATCCTGACTATGGGTGCTGTCTGTACGGAGTTTATACTTTTTCCATGTGACCGCGTGGGTTTTCTCTGGGTGCTCCGGTTTCCTCCCACATCTCCAAGATGTGCATGTTTGTAGGTTAATTAACTTCTGTAAATTGTTCCTTGTGTGTAGGAGAGAACTAGTATATAGTTGTTTGTTGGTTGGCGTGGACTCGGTGGGCCGAAGGCCTGTTTCCAAGCTCTATCTCTAAATTAAACCAAATTAAATTGAAAAGCTACAATGGGATAGAGATAGGTTAATTGAGTGAGCAATGATTCAGCAGATGGAATATAATGTGGGAAAACATGAAATCCATTTTTGCAGGAAAAATTATTAAAGAAGAACATTTTTTAAATGGTGAGAGAGGGCCGAGTTCTGAGGTGTAGAAGTTTCTAGCTGCCCTAGACTATGATTTGCAAAAGGCTAGCAGGAAAGTAGAGACCCAAGAGACTACAGATGCTGGAATCTGGAGTAAAAAAGTGATGGAGGAACTCAGCAGGTCAAACAGTGTCTAAAATATAGAGTCTGAAGGTGAGTCCCAACCCGGAACAGTATCTGTCCATTTTCCTCCACAGATGCTGACTGACCCTTTGAGGTAGGGATGATAGAAAGTTTGGTAAGTGATAGGTGGATACAGGTACTTCAGGGGGATGGCGGGGGGGGGGGGGGGGTTGTTTGGCAGATGGCAGGTGATAATAACAAGGACTAGATGTGAAATGGAGACAAAAGGACGTCAGATATGGAAAGAAAAGTGAAGCTGGAGGGGGTATATGGTGTATCCCTCCTCTTCCGGCTTCACGTGTCACCATTTCACTCCTCGTCGTCTTTCCAAATCTGACAACATTTTTTCTCCTTTTCACCAATGAACTTTGTCACTTTCTCCACATATCTTCCAATCACCACCCCCCTCCCCCTACCTGTATCCACTTATCACTTGCCAGGCTTTGCCCCTTGCCACGTCTCCCTTCCAGCTCTTTCCTACCCCCCCCCCCCCCCCCCCCCCCCCCCCACCCATCAGTCTGAAGAAGGATCCCCACCCAAAATGGTTTGAGCAAAACACAGAGTGCTGGAGTAATGCTGTGGGTCAGGCAGCATCTGCGGAGGGAATGGATAGGCGACGTTTGGATTTGAAACGCTACCCATTTGTTCCCTCCACAGATGCTGCCTGACCCGCTGAGTTACTCCAGCACTCTCTGTTTTACTCAAGCCATTCAGCTCATATATGTTCACTCGAATGGTTTGTTAAAAGATTTCCTGCATTGCTGGTTGACTGCGCTTTTCAAAACAGATTTGCAGTACATAGAAACATCCGCACCCTGCAAGTCTCCAAGTCAATGCACCACAGTGACGAGGTAATATACCCATCAGTGTCACAACATTTTGTCAGCTTTTGATTATCTTAGTTGAGGGCACAGTGAGGGGAATGTTGCGAGATGATTTATCTGTTATTCGTCGGAGAAAGTATTTCAACATTTTGGCGGTGCTTGAGATGAACCAATGCTTACAGTCAACAATCCCGCTGTTTCTCGATAAATTACCACATAGCATTTATACAGTTGAATAAACACTGTGATTAAAAGTGAATGGTGAGAGTTCGGCCAAATGGTTCTCACTTGCTGCCAACATAAATTTACTTCTTCATATCTATGGATTTTTTTCTATCATAGAACTTCAAATTCTCCCTTGTTCCAGCATTATTTAGGCAATAGCATTTTGGCAATTGAAATCGACCCCCACATTATTGCAATTATATTGTACAGTGACTCACTGTCATTTTAATAAAGGCTGGCCTATTTCAATTTTTCTTCTTATAAAGGATTACTGAAATATTGTTTTTTACTACTGACATAGAGCTGAAATGTCACCTATCCATGTTCTCCAGGGATGCTGCCTTACCCACTGAGTTACTCCAGCATTTTGTGTCTTCCCTTGATAAACCAGGATCTGCAGTTAGACACAAAGTGCTGGAGTAACTCAGTGGGTCAGGCAGTATCTCTGGAGATAAAGGATGGGTGGCGTTTCCAATCGGAACCCTTCTTCCAACACTTTGTGTCTATCTTTGGTATAAACCAGCATCTGCAGTTTCTTTCAACACAGCATCTGCAGTTCCTTGTTTCTATCAATGCGGTGGATTGTGAACTGCCCACAGACACATTTGATCCACAATTTAGGATAGGAATTAAATGAACGATTCCTGAATGAATAACACAAACTGCTATGACAATTTAATGATAATATTAATTTATTCTTTAATAACCACCTCTTACAAAAGTAGCTATATTGTTCTGCCCTCTACACTGCTCTGCACTTTTAGGTGACTTAATTTAATGCTTACTTATCCTTCCTCATTCCGTGACGTTTCTGCAGCAGGATATTATTGAAGGACATTATTTCTGATGGTCAGCCCATTAAACTCTTTGCTGGGTACACAAAAAAGCTGGAGAAACTCAGCGGGTGCAGCAGCATCTATGGAACGAAGGAAATAGGCAACGTTTCAGGCCGAAACCCTTCTTCCTTCGCTCCATAGATGCTGCTGCACCCGCTGAGTTTCTCCAGGTTTTTTGTGTACCTTCGATTCTCCAGCATCTGCAGTTCCTTCTTAAAAACTCTTTGCTGGGTTTGGGTACAAGTAGGTGGTGGTGAGGGAATGAGGAAAAAGGGATATTTTCCAACACCTGGGGTAAAGAATTACTTCAATATCTTCTGTACTTTTGAAATACTACACATGCTATCTGTTGCACAATTCCAATTCCAATTCTGTTTGGACCAAGAATGTTGTTGAATGTATTCAAACAATATTTTAAACGTGAATGTATGCTGTTGAAAATACTGTGTAGAAAATGTCTGAAGAAGAGTCTTGACCCGAAACATCACGCATTCCTTCTCTCCAGAGATGCTGCCTAACCCGATGACTGACTCCAGCATTTTGTGTCTACCTGTTGAAAATACTGTTGCACCAAAGGAATTATTAATCGTACAAAGAGCATGTGCGTCACTGATATCAGCGGTTTGGCAGGCCTACAACACCACAATGAATGCTAAGTTACAACTGAGAATCTAGAATCTGCATTGTGTTCGGGATCATTCTGTGCATATTTTTTTATTTGTGTTTTTAGCTTGATGGATTGGAGAAATCATTTCAACATCATCTGATGTTTATCATGCAGCTGAATGTGAATCACATCACTGAAGAAATATATGTAACAACCCAACTCTAGAGCAGAGTTTTATTTTTATCGTTCTATTTTTTTGGAAACAGAGTGATTTTTCTTTTAAATGACAGAGCTGAGCTATTTTGCAGTCTTTGCTGCCTCCTCTCTCTGAGCCTGGCCATTCTGCTTTGGTCTTAGATCACAGTCATAGTATGATAGTGTGGAAACAGGTCCTTCGGCCCAACTTGCCCATCCCAGCCAACATATCCTAGCTACACTAGTCCCACCTGCCTGTGTTTGGTCCATATCCCTCCAAACCTGTCCTATCCATGTACCTGACAATACTTACCAATTAATTCTTCTAGAACTGGTCCAATATGTGTCGTGAAGGTACTTTTTGAATGTGTTATTTAGGGAATTGCAATACTTCAACCCTGTGTCATTGAAGGAACAGTGATACATGTTCAATGGGGCAAGGCATATGCCTAGTTCTGTTCACTTTCACTTGGTGCTCGTATTTTTCTAGGTGATGGAAGTGGCAATTTGGGGTCTTCTATCCTTCCTAAACATTCGGCAGGCCTATAACACCATAGTGAATGCTAAGTTACAACTTAGTGCAATTTTTTATCTAAGGTCCAATGATTATTTTCAACTTGGGTAGGTTGACCTGAAATGAGATTCTCGAGATGCTTGAGGCAAATGCTGTAATTGATATACAAGGCATTTAGTTTTAACCTTTCTGAATTCAGGTGCATACATTGGAAGCCTGATGCCTCTTGGTCCCTCTGTACCACACCAGGCCACTGGCAGTCTGACATTTATTATTTGTTTTTTTATAAATTCTTTATTTTGAACAGAATAAAAGAATAAAAAGCAAGTGTGATTGGAATCTGGGATTAGTTCCCTGCTCCTCAAGAGCTAGCAGTGAGTCAAGTCAAGTCGTGCTTTGTTACACTTGTCTGAAATAAGTGGCAATGCTCGCGGCCTTTTTGAGCAAACAATTTAAACACAATCATAACACACAGATTCTTTTTGAAATAATGGGAAAAAACGTTCTGTAGATAGTCCCTGGTGAGAAAGGGTTTACAGTCCGAATTGTGGAACCACTGGTAGACTCTCCGTTCTCACTGCATGGCAACGGAGGCGTTTGCCTGACCGTAGCGGCTGGACCAGTCCGTTGCAGGGGTGGAAGAGGTCTCTCATAATTTTCTCAGCAGTGACGGAACTGGCTGATTTCTTGTCTCCCCTCATTCTCCAGCCTTCTTGAGCTTGCAATTCCTGCAGATTGCTTTGAGAGTGGGGAGGTCAATATCCATTGGTGGCATAGTGGCACCACTGGTAGACCTGTTGTCTCACAGCGCTGATGACCCAGGTTCAATCCTGACCTAAGGAGCCGAGTGTGTAGAATTTGCACGTTCTTCCTGTGACCATGTGGGTTTTCTCCAGGTGCTGTGATTTCCTCCCACAACCCAAACACATGCGGGTTTGTAGATTAGTTTGCTTCTGTAAATTACCTTAAGTTGTAGGGAGTGGATGTGAAAGTAGGATAACATAGAACTAGTGCATTCAGCATGGACACGGCGGGCCGAAGGGCCTGTTTAAAATAAATGGGATACATAATTGATCAGGCAATGCCCACTGCTTTTTCAGGTTTCTTTATTCAAGAGTATTCGAATCTCTGAACCACTCTGTGATGCAACCATTCAGTATGTTCTCCACTGTGCACTTGGAGAGGTTAGATTGAGCATTTGGCAACACACCAAATCTTCTCAAACATCTGAAGAACTCAAGACTTTGCAAAGCTTTGTTTATGATTCTATCCATATGCTGGGTCCAGAACATCAATGATGAGTACAGCAGGAACTTGAAGCTGTTGACTCTCTTACTGCTACCCTATCAATGAATACAGGAGCATGGACCCTCAGCTTTCCTTACCTGAACTCAACAATCAGCTTCTCACTGAGAGCAAGGTTGTTGTTCTGGCAGCAGTTAAGTTCAGTTCAGACTTACAGCACGGCAACAGGCCCTTCGACCCACCGAGTCCGCGCCGACCAGCGATCCCCATACACATACACTATCCTATACATATTAGGGTTAATTTTACCAAAGTTAATTAACCTACAAACCTGTACTTCTTTGGAGTGTGGGAGGAAACCGGAGCACCCGGAGAAAACCCACGCAGGTTTACTTTAGTTTAGTTTAGAGATACAGCGCGGAAACAGGCCCTTCGGCCCACCGGGGGTGAATGTACAAATTCACAGGGGACATGGGGTGAACGTACAAACTCCGTACGGACAGCACCCATAGTCAGAATCGAACCCTAGTCTCTGGCGCTGTAAGGCAGTGACTCTAGCACTGCGTCACCAACAACTCAACCAGATTGTTAACGCTCGCCCAGACTTTGACATATTGTTACCCATTATTCGTCCAATGATGACATCATTGGTGAATTTAGAGATGGTGTTGAGTGGGTGTCTGGCTACAAAGTCATGGGTATGGAGAGGTGAGAGCAGGGAAGGAAGTCTGCAGTCCTGTGCTGAATGTTAGCAAGAAGAAGGTTTATACTGATCAAGGTCTGCTGCTTAGGAAATTGAGGATCCATTTGCCTTGGGAAGAGCAGAGACCCACTTCCCTGAGTTTGGCAATGAGCTTGGAAGGCATGATGGTGTTGTTCATATGTTGGGCTATCTTTCCATCCAGACATGCCTCATCATTCATTGTGATCATGGGTGATCTTCTGCCTCAATACCATTTTAGAGCACAACTCGTATGAGCTTAGATTCCCTTAACCACCAACAAATTATTGTTCTGTATGGCGGCACAATGACGTATCTGCTAGAGCTTCTGCCCCTCTGTGCAAGAGATCCAATAACCCTAACCCTCTAACCCTCTACATCTCACCTTGGGTGCTGTGTGAAGTTTGCATGTCCTCCCTACGATCGAGTAGGGTTCCTCCAGGTGCTCCGGTTTCCTCCCACTCCCAAAGACATGCAGGTTTGTAGGTTAATTGTTCTTTGTCAATTATCCCTATTACGCAGGGAATGGATGCATCAGTCAGATAACATAGAACTAGTCTGAACAGATGATCCGTGGTTGGTGTGGACTCGACGGGCTGAAGGGCCTATTTCAATGCTGTACTTTTCAATCAATCGATGAACAGTAGCCTGAAGTACATGTTCCTATTGCCCAAATGGTCCAGTGCAGAGTAGAGAGTCAGTGAGATAACATCAGCTATCTGTAGTTGTGGTTGGCAAACTGAAATGAACTCAGGTCATTATTGAGGCAGGAGTTGATTTGCGTTGACCAACCTCTTGACGCAGATATCAGAATTTCTTCAGGCTTCTTCTGACATGTCAGAGATTTAGTTTAGAGATAAAGCGAGCAAACATGCTCTTTCGCTTACTGAGTCTGTGCCGATCAACAATCACCCCGTACACTAGTTCTATCCCACATACTGGGACATTATAGGAGCCAATTAACCTGAAAACCTGCAGGTCTTTGGAATGTGGGAGGAAACCGGAGCACCCAGAGAAAACCCACACAGTCACAGGGAGAACGTAGCAAACTCCGTACAGACAGCACCCATGGTCAGGATCGAACCCAGGTCTCTGGCGCTGTAAGGCAGGACGCTGCGCCATTGTGCCCCCTTCAAGATTTCAGATTATGGACAATAATGCATGCATAGGCAGTTCTTATAAGGTGGATAAATTATTCCAGTTTGAAATGTTTGACACAGGGGCTTATTAATCCACCTAATGTCAATATTATTATTAGGTATAACATTTACGTTTAATTGTTGCAAGATGATTTTACATTGCATTAAATTGTGCTCTTTGGGGTTTTGGGGGAAGGAAATAATTCTGTCTAATAGTTGGCTAATTATGTTCTAATTAGTGGATTTGAATAGGAAAGAAAAGATTGACCAATAAATCCTTTATTTTCTCTTTAAAGGCTCTGTATGTAAGATTACCGATAATTACACAAAAACATTTAAGTGAGTATGAAGCTGTACTGGCTCCCATGGCGATTGCTTATCTTTGTACATTACAGATGTGAGCAGATGTGATTTCAAGGGACTGGTAAACTCAAGCAGAAACTTACCCAAAACAATAATGAAGATTTAGTGGTGTATTTAACATAACATGCATCGTCAACTGCCAAATCAGGATGGCCAGGAAAATTACCAAGCACACTTGATATCTGCACACACAAAGTAAAAATAGACCAGGGGTAGCTACCTTAGTTAAGTCACTTCGTATTTGTTCTGCTTCTAAATAACCTGAGGCTGCAGAACAGGCACAGGGCGACAGTTTCAGGTTTTGTTTTCAAAAGTTGAGAGTGTTTAATTGTCATATGTGCTGAAAGCAGAAATTCTTACTTGCAGAAGCACAACAGATATCCAAACACAGTTTATAAATTGGACAGGTTTAGAGGGATATAGGCCAAACGTAGGCAGTTGGGACTAGTGTCGCTGGATCATGTTGGTCGGTGAGGGCAAGTTGGGCTGAAGGGCCTGTTTTAGATAGATAGATAGATCCTTTATTGTCATTCAGACCTTTCGGTCTGAACGAAATTATGTTGCCTGCAGTCAAACACAAAATCAATAATAACAAAACATACAATAAACACAAATTAAACATCCACCACAGTGAGTTCACCAAGCACATCCTCACTGTGATGGAGGCAAAGTCTTAGTCTCCGTCTCTTCCCTCCTTGTTCTCCCTCTGCGCTGAGGCGATTGATCCAGGCAGAAGATGCCGCTCTCCAGTCCAGCGGACCTCCATGGTGATGTCGCCGCCGCCAAAACCGTAACGCCGTCTCCGCTCCAGGACGGCCCGCCACAGCATCAGCTCCGGGCCGCCGGGCCGCCGCCCCCGCTCCAGGTCCCTCAGTCTCCGCTCCAGGCTGCTGCCCCAGCTCCGGGTCCTGCAGTCTCCGCTCCGGGCCGCCGCCTCAGCTCCAGGCCGCTGCCCCAGCTCCAGGCCGCGCAGTCTCCGCTCCAGGTCCCGCAGTCTCCGCTCCGGGCCGCCGCCCCAGCTCCGGGTCCCGCAGTCTCCGCTCCGGGCCGCCGCTCCAGGCCGCTGCCCCAGCTCCGGGTCCCGCAGTCGCCACCCCAGCTCCGGGTCCCGCAGTCTCCACTTCGGGCTGCCGCCCCAGCTCCGGGCAGCCGCCCCAGCTCCGGGCCGCTGTCCCCGCTCCCTCAGTCTCCGCTCCAGGCTGCCGCCCCAGCTCCGGGTCCTGCAGTCTCCGCTCCGGGCCGCCGCCTCAGCTCCAGGCCGCTGCCCCAGCTCCAGGCCGCTCAGTCTCCGCTCCAGGTCCCGCAGTCGCCGCCCCAGCTCCGGGTCCCGCAGTCTCCACTTCGGGCTGCCGCCCCAGCTCCAGGCAGCCGCCCCAGCTCCAGGCCGCTGCCCCACCTCCGGGTCCCGCAGTCTCAGCTCCGAGCCCCGCTGCATCAGCTCCAGGCCGCTGCCGAAAGCCAGAACCCCGCACCAGCAAGTCGGGCCACCGCTGCCTCAGTCCCGAAGATGGCCAGCCTCTCGTTGGTAAGTCCTGGCTGGCTCTGCCTCCGGAGCCTCGGGGTCGGTCGCAGGTTGGAGGCCGCCAGCTTCGCCATTAGGCCTCAGCGCAGACGGAGGCAGAGAAGGGGGATACGACACGAAAAAGTCGCATTCCCCCGAAGGAAGAGACAGAGAACATGTTTCACTCCCTCTAACACAACCCAACAAACTAAAACTTAACCAAAAAAAGACAAAAAAAAACCAACAGAAAAAAGTAAAGACAGACGGACTGCAGGCGAGCCGCACCTGTTAACAGCGCCGCCACTTCCGGACTCACGGTGAATGTCTCTAATACTCTATGATAGTATTCATAAATAACATGACAAGCAAAAAAAAATCAATGAAGAAAAAGCAATATTAGTGCAAAGTAAAAGCACAAAAGTCCCTAGTGCATCCAAGACAGTTCAGAATTTGTAGTTTAGTTGGTGTATGTAGTTTTCAAGGACCTGATAATTGTGGGGAAGAAGGGAAGATTTGGTGAAGATCCCGTGAAGGTTGGTCTCTGTAAGCTGGGAAGACGGCACAAGGGAGACTTGCCTTGGTGTTTATGCACCATAGTAGGTTATTAGGAAGATTTTGTGATGAGCCTTTATTTCAACTGTGATGATGTATTAAGGTGAAAGATAATCATGCAAAAGACCAAAAAACCGTTTCAACATTTCCTTTAAACCAACAGAAGTGCTAATTGGCATAATTCCACAATTATAGTCATTAAGACATAAATATTTAGTGATACAAGCAGTTAAGTCACCGGCTTTTATCTGGCCATGCTGTATATTCCTGATGCACGCTCACGCCCACTCACACTGGAAACTGCACAGACCTTGATAAACAACCATCTGACGCAGTTGCCAAGGTGGTTATCTTGATGATCCTGTGAGACAACAGGAAATATGCTGCAGACCATCCCATTATCTGTTGTGACAAATCTTTCCAAAGGCACATGCTATAAATGATAATGATTCACCAAAAATTCCACTGCTGCTCCTGATGAGTAGTGCTCTGACATATACATACAATTGAAATGTAAATCAGTGCAGAAAAATCTGCACCATTTAAGGTCAGTAGGTTGCACTAAGTAGAATATGAGCGAGTAAATGTCCAAGAAAAGACATACACTGTAACTTTGATTTACAATTGATCTTTCCATTTTATTCAGGACTCGAAGTGGGACCATTGATTGTCCACTTAACTGGGGAAAATGGATGCCACTTTCAGTCAACCATAAGCAGTTTAACAGTGGCCCAAGCATCTTGCTAACTCAAACTTAAATGTCAACATGCCAGAGGCATATTCGGAAAACATTGAGGCCAGCAAAAATAAGATTCAATGTTCTTGGTTATTTCAGATTCCATTTCGAGCATGATGCTTCCTGTAAACAAACTTAGATACAGTTCTTTTCATGACCAACCTTTCTGCTGAGTGCTAATGATCAAAGGAAATTCCCCACCCTGACGAAAGTCATCCTTCTCAGTAAACTGCTGCTGCTGCTGCTGCTACTGCTGCCCATAAGTGGGTAGCCCAATATCAACTAAATTGTATTTAAAAATAAGGATGTTTTGTTATCTACTTTAATTCTCTTAACGTCAACCATTATGAAGTAATTTTTAACATAATAAGGCAACACCCCTGTCTTTTTCAGTATCTCTCCTTAATCTTTCAGTGATTGGGTTCATGTCAGAGTCACTCGAGCCATCTTTTCAATATTCGTTCCTTCCATACGAGTTAGGATATGCTTGTTGTACTCCACACTGTTTAGTTTGGAGATACAGCACGGAAACAGGCCCTCCGGCCTACCTAGTCCACACCAACGAGCGACCCACCCCCCACATTAACACTATCCTACACACACTAGGGACAATTTACACTTATACCAAGCCAATTAACCTACAAACCTGTACATATTTGGAGTGTGGGAAGGAAATGGAAGAACAAGACCCTCAGGGGTGCCGGGGAGATGGCTGCCCTGCCGGCTGTCTATTCGTATTTTCTTTCTTTTTGTTATTTTTTAGTGCGTTAAAAGTTTGTTTTAATGTTCTTCGGCTTGTTTTACGTGGGAGGGAGGGGGGATGGGATTGGGGGAAACTTTTTTTCAAGCTCTTACCTTCTTGGAGATGTGATCAATATTTGGATCACATTCTCCAGGCTCTGCGGCCTTCCATCGATGGAGCTGGAAGCCTCCTCGGTCTGTCGTAAGCCCCTCCGTGGGGCGCGGACTTAACATCGGCGCTGATACCTTGCCTGGGATCGCTCCCACCATGACCACCGTGGAATCACCATCAAGGGCTCGCAGTCTCGGGTGAGGCTAGTCGGGAGCTTCAACGCCGCAGAAGGTTCGACCAGCCCCGAAGCGAAGTTCGATCACCTGGCGTGGGGGAGCTGACATACTCCCGATGCGGGAGCTGATCGCCTCGATGCACAGGACCCGAACGCCGCCAGCTACGGGAGTCAAGATCATCCCGTAAATGGGGGCTCGATGCCCACGACTAAGAAAGAACAAAAGAAAGAGTCTTGAACTTTAGTTCGCCTTCCATCACAGTGAGGAATGTGTAGCAGTCACTATGGTGGATGTTAAAATGTGTTTTTTTGAGTGATCTGGTGCTTTTAATTGTATGACTGAACTGGCTAATGAAATTCCTCGTATGTTGCAAAATATACTTGGCGAATAAAGTGTGATTCTGATCTCGGACAAAAACCCACTCGATCACGGGGAGAAAGTACAACACCGTACAGACAACACCCGTAGTCGGGATCAAACCCGCGTCACCGTGCTGCCCTAATATCTGGAAATATGGTTTGAATTGAATTTTAGAGTACAATGCACATTTGCCACGTTGTTGCACAATTAGCATGAGAGAGTGAAAATGAATTCAAATACAGCATCTCTAGAAGTCACCAACCTTGAAACCTGGTTATAATCTGTTGATGCTAGGAATTGCAGATGCTGGAATCTTGCATAGAACATAAAGTGCTGGAGTAACAACGGGTTGGGCAGCATCTCAGGTGGACATGGACAGGCGATGTTTCGGGTCAGGATCCTTCTTCAGACTGATTGGTTGAAGAAAGCTAGAAAGGGGAGAGAAAGCTGGAAAAGAGTCTAAAATCTGGTTTCAGTTTTTTTAAATGAATAAATATTTCTTTGCACCAATCCTTTATGTCAATCTGTAAATGTAATCAATATTTGTTGAGGGTGTGCTGATAGTACAAAGACTGCATAAAACCCATTACTGCCTCAAAGCTTAAAGCATGGGAAATGACTAAAGAAGAGCAACATAGTTTCCCCAGGGATATCACAACCTTACTTAACCATTACAAAGCACAATGTGCTGGAGGAACTCAGCAGGTTCGGCAGCATCTGTGGAGGGAATGGATGCAGTTTTGTGTGGACTTGTCTTCAGACTGGTCTTTCGTCGGAAGCCCTACCTATTCAGTGATCACTTCATTAAAATCAGTATTTTCTGGTCATTATTGCATTGGTATATATTAATAGTGATTACATATCAAGATATATAATTAATTTCCAATGTATTTTTTTAATTCAGGAAGGGGCATGAAAGGTACTATATAAATGCATTCCTTCTTGCTATTTATTGGACCTAGTTATTTGAAAGCTGACTATCCCTTCTGCAGAAAGAAACACCTTCAACAATACTCTAATGCACTGGAATATTGCCAATCACTGAATTATTCCATACCGACACAAGTCTTTCTTTCATTCAACGTTCATTGTGAATGTTTGTATTGTGAGCATTTCAGCGCATTTCTGCAAGCTGCAAGATTTGATATAAATCAAAGCATGGGCTTTTTAATTTGTCTTTGGCAAGGTATAGTTAGAATGGAACACTGTGTGCAGAGAGCTCCGCTCAAAAACACTTTAGTTCCGACAGATGTGGTTAAGAAAATAAAAATACTGGGAGCCGTGATAAAGATACACTGCCTCAAACCCTCTATATCACTGCTGACTGGTGGAACTCCTTCAGCTTGCGATGCTTTGTTGCATCATGATGGGCAGTGAATAAATCTGTATGTGTCCTTGCTACCAAAGATTAGAAAATCCATTCTATTTTGAGACGAGCGTAGGCGGTGTGGGCTTTGATGTATCGAGCTCCCCTGTGTCTCAGGGCAATGCTTGCTCTTATTCCGAGTAACTTCTCCACGCACTGCTGAACTATTCACTGCTGTCTGTTTTGCATTTCCATCATGGTGTGGGGATTCCAAGCAGAAAAAGAGACTCAAAGGTTTTTCCCTCACAGAAGGCGAACGTGATTTTTTTTTCTCTTCTCTTTCACATTCAAATTAAAAACAAGCCGGGTCTTTTGTTCCAACCTCTGCCTAATTCGTTTTCTGACAGATGGAGAGAGAGTGCCTCCGTGCTTAGGGAACTGATGAACAGGTCCAAGTGATAAAACAACCGCAGAATACCAACAGATAAAAATGGACAAAATCTTACTCTGCATTTGGCTTCATAACATAGGATCCCGGAAGCATTTACCTTGAGGCTGAGAAGATGTCTCCTCTGGTGGGGGTTTGGAAAAACCCAGGGTAGACACAAGGAACCTCAGTTGCTGTTGTATTTCATTTTTAGTCACAACATGCTGGAGTAGCTCAGTGGATCAGGCATCATCTCTAGAGGACATGGGTCGGGAATTCTTCAGACAGATTGTGGTGGGAGGGAGTAGTGGGGGAAAGCCGTAAGAGAGGAGAGGCAGCACAAAACCCAGCAGGTAATAAATTGTTACAGGTGAGGGGCGATTTTGATAAGTAGGTGATGGACAAAGGCCAGAGATGTAAAGACAGAAAAGGACGCAAAGTGCCGGAGTAACTCAACGAGTCAGGCAACATCTCTGGAGAACACAGATAGATGATGATTTGGGGTCCAGCCCCCTATTGAAAACATTTACATGAGGCACTGCTTCGAGAAGGCAGCACCGATTATCTAGAGGGCATAGCTTTAAGGTGAGAGGACCAATGTTCAAAGGAGGTGTGCGGGCCAAGTTTTTTTAAATTCCTAGAATGGTGGGCGCCTGGGGTGGTGGTGGATGCAGATAGGACAGTGGCATTTAAGATATGCTCAAAGATATGCAGAGAGTTTGGGGAAGTGGATCACATGCAGGCAGAGGTGATTAGATTAACTTGGCATCATGCTCAACATGGCTTTGTGGATTGCATAGCCTGGTTCTTTGATATATTGTTTTATGTTCAATTAGGCAATTAGAATATAAAAACAGGAATGTAATGCTGAGGCTTTATGTCACTTGTCGGACCACATTTGGAGTATTGTGAGCAGTTTTGGGTCCCATATCTGAGGAAGGATGGGCATGCTTTCGAAAGAGTCCAGAGGAGGTTTACGAGTATGTTCCCAGGAATGATTGTGTTAACATATAACAAGATAGAGTAGAGACAATGTTTCCACTAGTGGGAGCGTCCAGGGCCTGAGGCCACAGCCTCAGAATAAAAGGGTGTACCTTTCAAAAGGAGTTGAGGAGGAATTTCTTTGGCCAGAGGGTAGTGAATCTGTGGAATTTATTGCCACAGACGGCTGTGGAGGCCAAGTCAATTGATATTTGTAAGGTGCAGATTGACAGATTCTTGATTAGTACATGTGCCAGGGGTTCTCGGGAGAAGGCAGGAAAATGGGATTGAGAGTGAAAGATAGATCAGATATGACTGAATGGCAGAGTAGACTTGATGGACCGAATGGCCTAATTCTGCTCCTATAATTTGCAAATTTATGATTGGAAGAGTAGTTCTGAGGTGCTCTATAGACAACTTCTTAGAAACAGAAAATAGGTGCAGGAGAAGGCCATTTGGCCCTTCGAGCCGGCACCACCATTCATTGTAATCATGACTGATCATCCACAATCAGTAACCCGTGCCTGCCTTCTCCCCATATCCCTTGATTCCACTAGCCCCAAGAGCTTTATCTAATTCATCCAGTGAATTAGCCTCTACTTCCTTCTGTGGCAGAAAATTTCACAAATTCACAACTCTCTGGGTGAAAAAGTATTTTTCTCATCTCAGTTTTAAATGTCCTCTCCTTTATTCTTAGACTGTAGCCCCTGGTTCTGGACTCCCCCCCAACATTGGGGACATTTTTCCTGCGTATAGCTTGTCCAGTCCTTTTTATAATTTTACTAGACTAAGTGGGACCCGTTGGGTCCCATGTTCACATGGGAGGGCTGGTCCCCCGACGCAATATTCCACCTCTCCACCAATTCCAATATTGGTGGCCAGTGGGGGGGGGGGCTTTCTGGAGCACTGGTATGGGTTCTTGGGGTGGCAGTTCAGTCCCTCAAGCCTGATCTGCTGGCAGCTCACTCACGGCTGGTGGGCTAGCAGTTGACTCATGACTATTCCTTTAAATTCCATTTCAAGCAGGGTGCGTCCACCAAATTCAAATCCATGTTCCTACCATTTCAAGCAGAGTTCAAGGCCACCAAATTCAAGCGCAGTTTCTTACCACTCTGAGCAGCGTGCAAGGCCACTGAATTCAAGTGCAGTTTCCAACCACTTCTAGCAGGGTCCAAGGCCACCAAATTCAAATGCAACTTCATACCATTTCACGCAGGGTGAAACCACCATACAACCACACGAAACACCAAACTCACAGTTCAATAGACATTCAGTGTGTTCAGTTGATTCACAGCTCAGTCATGACCTTTCCCTCCCCCATCATGCAGAGACCGAGCCACACTCACACCTCCGGGTTTTATAACCCCATCCACCGGAAAAGGTGTGGCTTTCAGGGCGTGATTGACAGGAGAGAGATTCTCAACATTTTTTAAACACTAATAACACTTTCATTTTTCATTGATGGGAAGAATTCTCTGCACCTGCTCAGCGGAGGGGGGACTGAGTAAGATGGCCAAAAATCACAGCCGTAAGTGTAGTGTTTTATCTAAAATCAATATACAGTGCAAACAGGAAGTAAGTGCATTTGCAGTAGTGCCTTTTACCTTCAAGCCAAAGCACCCAAGCCGCCATTTGCAGTAAGTAGTGCCTTTCAACTTCCTACCAAAGCACCCAAGCCACCATTTGCAGTACGTAGTGCCTTTCAACTTCAAGTCAAAGCACCCAAGCCATCATTTGCAGTAATTAGTGCCTTCAACTTCAAGCCAAAGCACCCTAGCCACCATTTGCAGTAAGTAATGCCTTTTTACTTCAAACAAACCATATTTTCATTTTCAAACCACATTAAGGGTACTCACAGTTGTGTAGACATTTGTTCAGTGTCATTCAGAGCTCAGAGAGATGTGACACTTGGCTTCATCCATCTTGCAGAGAGTGAGTGAGGCACACCACTTCCTGGTGTTATAGTCCCTCCCCCTCCCTCCAGCAGGTGCACCAGAGAGAATGATGATTTTTTTAAACTTCAAACCAAAGCTGCCAAGCCACCATTTGCAGTAAGTAGTGCCTTTTGAACTTTAAACCAAAGCTCCCAAGCCACCATTTGCAGTAAATAGTGCATTTCAACTTCAAGCCAAAGCACCCGCCACCATTTGCAGTAAGTAGTGCCTTTCAACTTCATGCCACCATTTGCAGTAAGTAGTGCCTTTCAACTTCAAGCCAAAGCCCCCAAACAACCATTTTCAGGCAGTGCCTTTTTAACTCAAACAAACCATATTTTCATTTTCAAACCACATTAAGGGTACTCAGTTGTGTAGACATTTGTTCAGTGTTATTCAGAGCTCAGAGAGACGTGACCCTTGGCTTCATCCATCTTGCAGAGAGTAAGTGACGCACACCACTTCCTGCTTTTATAGTCCCTCCCCCTCCCTCCAGCAGGGCCAACAGAGAATTTTTTAAAACATTAATACCTCTCTGATTTGTCATCGATGGGAAAAATCCTCTGCACCCGTAAGGCGGAGGGGGGCTCTGGGCAATGTGGCCTAAAATGACGGCCGTAGGTGGCGGCGTCCTGTCGGAAATCGCAGCACGGTAGGCCACAAGCGGTCAAGATCAGAGTTTTAGTAATATAGATAGATAGATAGATAGATTTCTACAAGATCCCATCTCACCTTCTAAATTCCAGAGAATACAAGCCCAGCCTTTCCAATCTTTCTTCATATGACAGTCCTGCCATCCCAGGAATTTTCCTCGTGAACCTACGCTGCACCGCCTCAATAGCAAAGATGTCCTTCATCAAATTAGACCAAAACTGGGCACAATACTCCAGATGTGATCTGGAGTTGGACCTCTTTACTCCTATAATCAAATCTCATTGCACTTCCCTTTTTCCTAATCTGACACCATTGAGATAATAATCTGCCTCCTTGTTCTTGTCGTCAAAGTGGATAACCTCACATTTATCTACATTATACTGCATCTGCCATACATCTACCCACTCACTCAAACTGTCCAAGTCACCCTGCAACTACCTAGCATTCTCTTCGCTGTTCACACTGCCACCCAGCTTTGTGTCATCTGCAAATTTGCTAGTGTTACTGTTAATCCCATCATCTAAATTATTAATGTATATTGTAAATAGTTGCAGCCCCAGCACTGAGCCTTGCGGCACTCCATTCACCACTGCCTGCCATTCTGACAGGGACCAGTTTATTCCTACTCTTTGTTTCCTGTCTGCCAACCAATTCTCTATCCATGTCAATACCCCTCCCCCAATACCTTGTGCTCTAATTTTGCCCACTAATCTCCTGTATGGGACCTTATCAAAGGATTTCTGAAAGTCCAGATACACTACATCCACTGCACTTTCGCATCCTCAAAAAAATCCAGAGGATTAGTCAAGCAGGATTTCCCCTTCATGAATCCATCCTGACTTGGACCAATCTGCTATCCAAATGCACCATTATCACTTATTTAATAATGGACTATAGCATCTTCCCCACCACCGATGTCAGGCTAACTGGTCTATAATTCCCCGTTTTCTCTCTCGCTCCTTTCTTGAAAAGTGGGATAACATTAGTTACCCACAAATCCACAGGAACTGATCCTGAATCTATAGAACATTGGAAAATGATCACCAATGCGACATGATTTCTAGAGCCACCACCTTGAGTACCCTGGGATGCAGGCCATCAGGCCCTGGGGATTTATCAGCCTTCTGTCCCATCAGTGTATTCAATACTATTTCTCACCTAATGCAAATTTCTTTCAGATTCTCTGTCTCCCTAGATCCTCTGTCCTCTAGTACATCTGGGATATTGTTTGTGTCTTCCTTAGTGAAGAAAAAAGCAAAGTACCTGTTCAACTCTTCCGCCATTTCCTTGTTCTCCATAATAATTTCACCTGTTTCTGCTTTAAGGGACCCACATTTGTCTTTACTAATCCATTTTCTCTTAACATACCTAAAGAAGCTTTTACTATCCTTCTTTATATTCTTGGCCAGCTTCCCCTCGTACTTCATTTTTTCACCATGCATTGCCCTTTTTGTTATCTTCTGTTGTCCTTTGAAAGAATCCTAATCCTCTGGCTTCCCGCTACTCTTTGCTGTCTTATACACCTTTTAGTTTTATTCCATCCCTAACTTCCCTTGTTAGCCACGGTTGCCTCTTCCTCCCCTTGGAATCTTTCTTCCTCTTTGGAATCCTGCATTTTCTGGATTACTGTCCCACTGTCATTCCTGCTAGGATCCTTTTCCAGTCAACTTTGGCCAACTCCTCTCTCATGCTTTCATAGTGCCCTTTGTTCAACTGCAACACTGACATTTCTGATTTAACCTTCTTCCTCTCAAATTGCAGATCTGATATTTATGTTCTAAATTGACTATGACTAGAAGCACAGACTAAGATTCTGTATTCAATGATTGATCACACCTGGGATACAGTTGTCTGTTGATCAGGAGCACGAGTCAGCCTTTTAACATGAAAACCCAATAAGACAAATAAAGTGGTCTTATTAACCAACGACTACCTTAACGCAGGATCATTAATGCTGACCATGCTAATCTAATAATGTGACCCAAATGAAACAAGCGCTTTAATCGATCAGGTTAATCTGAGTGCAGATTACCATTACTGATAAGGGACAAAAGAGCTGATGGTTTAACTAATTGAAAATGGCTGTTTCCATTGCTGATAGCATATTCTACAGAAGCTGCTCAGAAGCAAACCTTCAATCGAAATACATCAAAAATAATTGTAGAAAGAAAGAACTGCAGATGCGGATTAATACACAAAAGGACACAAAGTGCTAGAGTAACTCAGTAGGTCAGACAGCATCCCTGAAGAACATGGATAGGTGGCAATCGAGTCGAGACCCTCCCTCAGACATATTTAGAAGGTTTAAAGAAGGGTCTCGGCCCAAAACGTCATCAATCCATGTTGTCCAGAGTTACTCCAGCACTTTGATCTCGTTTGTATATCAAATATTAATGTGATTCTGGTGTATTTTTAATGAATGCTTAGAAAATATGCATCAACGGCAAGTTCAGCTTTTTTGTCGATCCCTACCTGCCCTTTGGGATATTTTGCTTTTCTATGAAAAGATCTTTTGACTAATACATTGCTTTACCTCTGATATTACTCCCAGCCCAAGATGATTGAATAATTCTTCCATTAATCATCCCTGGAGATGTTGACTAGGATTGATTTTACGCACAAAATATGTTCCATGTTATCTACAATTCACTGCATTTTGCACCATCTTTTTACTGGAGAGAGGCTGCAAGTGAGTCAATTTTAGAGTAATCTAAAGTTAGCTGGTGGGTCCAATTAGTAATTAAATGGCAAACCAGCATGTCGGCCGTTATTGCAAAGGAGGTGGAGTCCCACAATAGGGAGCTGTGGAGACATGAACTGCAGATGCCACATTCCTGAATAAAACACAAAGTGCTGGAAAACCAGAATTACATTTTTAACAATAAAGGCATCATTTAGATTTTTAGTGATATTGTACTAATATTCCTTTCAATGTCCTCTTTTACAATTGGCATATAAATGAGATCAGCCAACTCGGTGCTTTATTGGCAAAAGGACACAAAGTGCTGCTTAGGAGCTTAGCAGGTCTGAAGGCACCTCTGGAGAACATGGACAGGTGATGTTTTGTGTTGAGACCCTTCTTCAGACTGGTGTGGTAGGGGAGAAAAAGCTGGTAGTGAAAAGCCTGGCAAGTGACCCCACAGACGAGCACCAGATCTTAATAATACACACAATTTCTGAATTCATTACTTCTGGCTCTCTGCCCTCTAAAGCCTCCAAGATTATCGTTCCCCAGCCCAGCACAGCCCGATTTTATCTCCTCCCCAAAATGCACAAGCAGAACTGTCCCGGCAGACCTATTGTTCCTGCTTGTTCATGTCCCTCTGAATTAATTTCCACATACCTCCACTCCATCCTATCCCCTCTGGTCCAATCCCTCCCTACCCATGTCCAAGACACCTCACACACTCTTCGTCTCTTCAATGACTTCCGTTTTCCCGGCCCCCACTCCTTCATGGAAACTATGGATGTCCAGTCACTCTATACCTCCAGGAAGGTCTGAAAGACCTCTATTTCTTCCTTGCCCGCAGAACCAGCTAATTTCCTTCGATTAACACTCTCCTCCGCCTAGTAGAGCTGGTCGTCACCCTTAATAACTCCTCCCACTTCCTCCAAATCCAAGACTTAGCTATGGGCACTCGCATGGGCCCGAGCTATGCCTGCCCCTTTTGTAGGGTAGGTCAAACAATCACTGTTCAATGGTCCTATCCCCGAACTCTACCTCCGCTACATTGACAACTGCATCAGTGCAACCTCCTGCACCCATTCAGAACTCACTGACTTCATCAACTTCACGACTAATTCCCATCTTGAACTGAAAATTCACTTGGACCATCTCCGACATCTCCCCACCATTTCTAGATCTCACCGTCTCCATCACATGAGACAGACTATTGACTGACATCTATTACAAACCCACTGACTCCCATAGACTACACTTCTTCCCAACCTGCTTCCTGTAAAGACTCTATCCGCTACTCCCAATTCCTCCGTCTATGCCGCATCTGCGCCCAGAATGCGGTTTTCCATACCAGGTTATCGGAGATGTCCTCATTCTTCAGGATACAGGGGTTCCCCACTTCCATTATAGAAGAGGCTCTCACTGGGGTCTCCTCGATATCCCCCATCTCTGCCCTTGCTCCCCGTGCCCCCATTTGTAACAAGTACAGAGACCCCTTCCATCCCATCAGCCGTTGCATACAACATTTAATCCTCCAACATTTTCGCCAACTCCAACGGGATCCCACTACTGGCCACATCTTCCCATCTCCTCCCCTTTTTGCTTTTCACAAGGACCATTCCCTCCGCAACTCCCTGGTCCCTTCCCAACCAAACCACTCCATCCCCAGGTACTTTCCCCTGCAACCGCAGGAGATGCAACACCTGTCCCTATACCTCCCCTCTCGACTCCATCCAAGGGCCCCAACAGTCTTTTCAGGTGAGGTTCATTTGCAGCTCCTCTAACTTCATCTACTATATCCGCTGTTCCAGGTATCAACTCCTGTATATTGGTGAGACCAAGCGCAAGCTCGGGGATCGTTTCGCTGAACACCTCCGCTCAGTCTGCCTTAACCAACCTGATCTCCCGGTTGCTCAGCACTTTAACTCTCCCTCCAATTCCTAATCTGACCTGTCTATCCTGGGCCTCCTCCATTGTCAGAGTGAGGCCAAGCGTAAATTGAAGGAACAGCATCTCATATTTCGCTTGGGTAGCTTACATCCCAGCGGTATGAACTTTGACTTCTCTGACTTCAAACAGTCTTTGCTTTCCCTCTCACTCCATCCCCAGTTCTCCCACCAGTCTGCCTGACTCCAATTACATTTTATTTCTGTCCTGCCCACTCCCCTGACATCAGTCTAAAGATGGGTCTCGACCCGAAACATCACCCATTCCTTCGCTCCAGAGATGCTGCCTGTCCCGCTGAGTTACTCCAGCATTTTCTGTCTGCCTGGCAATTGATTGGTGGATACTGGTGAGGCAGGGTCAGTTTGCCAGATGAGTGGACAAAGGCTATCGAGTAAAAGGAGACAAACATGTCAGATAAGGTGCTAATAAGAATGATATGTAAAGCCAGAGGGATGGATATAGGTGAAGGGAACAAAGTGGGCATGGGTAGGGAAAGAGGGTGCAGGATGCTGGGAGAAATGTGTCAGCACTGTTGTGGAGGGAGTACAGGAAAGAGGGGGTGTTGCCTAAACTTGGAGAATTCAACGTTCATACCGTAAGCGGATGGAATATGAGGTGTTGTTCCTCCAGTTTGTATGTGGCAATGGAGGAGATCCAATACAGACAGGTTGATGTGGGAATGGGAACATTTTGTTTTACCTCTAGTTGGTGAAGTCACACCTGGAATACTGTGTGCAGTTTTTGTCCCCTTGACTAAAAATAGGACATAGTTCCATGTGAGGAAGTTCTAAGAAGATTCAGCAGACTAATTCATTGGATAAGACAATTATCAAGCAAGGGCGATCACTGTGGTTTAAATAAGTGAGTGATGACTTAATTCCTACATATAATATCCCAAAGAGTCTTGACAGATTAGATGTTTAAGAAGGAACTGCAGATGCGGGAAAATCGAAGGTAGACAAAAATGCTGGAGAAATCAGCGGGTGAGGCAGCATCAATGAAGCAAAGGAAATAGGCCTATTTCATTCGCTCCATAGATGCTGCCTCACCCGCTGAGTTTCTTCAGCATTTTTGTCTACCTTTGACATGTTGAAATGCTTTTATTAGAAATGAGAGTCACAGACAAGGAGGCTTTGTTGCAAAATAAAGGGCCGATCATTTAAAATTGAGTCATAGAGCTGTACCCCATCAAAATAAGTTATTGAGTCTTGTACCCACCTTGTACAGTACATGCTGAACAAATTGGTATAGTCCCATTTGCCCTCATTTGTTCCATTTGAACTCTTCCTTTCCACATATCTATCCAAATGTCTTTTCAAAGTCAAGGGTGAGCAGGGAAAGATCTGGGGCATTTTTTTTCACACAGAGGGTGAGTATACGGAATGAGTTGCTAGAGTAGGTAGTTGAGGCAACATTTAGAAGACATTTGTACAGCTACATGGGTAGGAAAGGTTTAGAGGGATATGAGCCAAACATGGGCAGGTGAGACTAGTGTAGATGGGGTATCTTGGTTGGCATGGGCAAAATGGGCCAAAGGGGCTGTTTCTGTGCTGGATGACTCTATGAAAGTCATAATGGTGAACAGCATTAACATTTCTTCTCTCAGAGAGCGGTGAATGTCCAGAACTTCAAAGGTGATGATGGCTATCGTTAGATATACTGTATTTAAGGTGGTTAGGTAAATATTTGAAAGATTAAGGAATTGGCAGTTACGGGGAATTGGCACAGAAGAGGTCAACATAGACCAGCAATGATCATACAGAATGGTGCTTGAGGGACCTGGTGGCCTATTCCTGCTCTTTTTTGCTTGCACTATTGTATGCATGCTGCTGTAGTTTTAATCACAAACTATTTCCTGTAGTTCATAGACACTTTTTAAATGGAATCTGTAGACTGATTGTTGCAACGTGTGAACAGATTCTGTGTTGAGTTAATAGATTTTGTCTTGTATAAGGTAAACTGTTTTCGGTGAGACTGGTTGTAAGTACCATCCAACTCATTGGTAGACCCAGTGCACCTCATTGATTGATGCAATGTTTTCAATCGAGATTCCAGCTTATTCACTGGCCACAGGCAGGGTGCATTTTTTTGTTTAGATGTGGAGTGGCGTGACTGGGCTCTGCTGCAACACCACATAATGGAGGTACAGAGCTTGTTAAATACTGACTGAATCCCAATCTGATGCTGCCACTTTCAATCCAATAACTCGAGTGAAATCCCATCTCCACCTTGTTTAACAGCTCATCTAATTCTTACTGAGCTGGTGGCTGTGGGCAAATGAAAAACAAGAGAAAAATATTCAATCACCGTGCCTGAAACTATAGCATCACCTTGACTGACCGCCACCTGGTCCGACTCAACTACCTGACAGATCTGATTGAGAATCCCCTCGTCAAGGTTTTAGCTTTCACTTCTGCCTGTGTCTCTATTATCAGACCAGATCAGTTTAGTTTAGTTTTTAGTTTAGAGATACAGCGCGGAAACAGGCCCTTCGGCCCACTGAATCTGCGCTGACCAACGATCCCCACATTCTAGCAGAATCCTGCATACACTGTGGACAATTTACCATTTTACCGAAGCCAATTAACCTACAAACCTGTATGCACACAATGCTGTTTAAATCCTCAATTTGATTTGCCGGAGAGGGCAGCGTGGGGAATGAATTGGGTGTTCCCAGCATGTAATTTAGATAAATTGTGTGTATTACTGTTCCCACTTACCATTGCATGAATATGTGTGTAAAGAGAATTGTATGATTATGTGTGGAAGGCACAGTGACACAGCAATAGAGCTGCTGCCTGACAGAGCCAGAGAGCCTGTTTTAATACTGACTTCAGGTGCTGTCTGTGTGGAATTTGCACGTTCTCTCTTGACCGCGTGGGTTTCCTCTGGGTGCTTTAGTTTCCTCCGACATCCCAAAGACGTGCGAGTTTGTAGGTTAATTGTCATTTCTAAATTAACCCTAATGTGTAGAGAGTTGATGAGAAAGTGAGATCACATGAAACTAGTTTGAACGGATGATCGATGGTTGGCGTGGACTTGGTGAGCTGAAGGGAATGTTTCCATGCTGTATCTTCAGTTTAGTTTAGTTTAGTTTACTTTAGTTTGGTTTAGTTTAGAGATACAGCGCAGAAACACTAATATAAATGACCAGTGATGGCGTCACTCATTCCCATCAAAGCCCACAAGAATTGACATCTACAGACAAATGTTCAAATTCTACTTCACAGTTAATTAACTATGTCACAGAGACATAGATTCATACAGCATGGAAACAGGCCCTTCAGCCCAACTTGTCCATGCCGACCAAGATACCCCACCTAAGCTAGTCCCGTTTACCTGCATTTGGTTAATATCACTGTAAAGGGCCTGTCCCACTTAGGCGATTTTTCAGTGGACTGCCGGCGACAGTCAAGCTCGCAGCACTAGCCGGAAAAACCGGGAACTGGAACAAGAGTGTCAAGAGTGGAACACACACACACAAACACAAACAACACACACACACACACACAAACACAAATGCATACACACCCACCCACACACACACACACACACGCACATGCAAGCACACACACATGCACGCACACACATGCAAACACACACACACACACACACACACTGCAAAAGCAGGGGCCAGGGAAAGCGGGGGAGCGCTGTCTGAAATTCACACGGTGCAAAGCCAAGGTGATACAGACACACACTACGATGAACAGGTCAGCAAAGGAGATTAACTAAAACTACCTACGGCTACCTCGACTACCCATAGCTGCATGGCGACCCCACTACCACTGCACCTATGACTAAAAGATTATCGATCGCAGAAATGTTTTCAACGTGAGGGAACTCCTCACAACCATGAAGGAGACTTACCAGAGACGACCTGCGAACATGTGGCGACCATGTGGCAATTAAGACGCGAGCGCAGAGTCTCTTGCACACGCCTAAAAAGTCGTCTAAGTGGGACAGGCCCTTAAAGCTTTCCTATCCATGTACCTGTGTAAATGAATTTTAAATGCTGTCATTGTACCTGCTTCAACTACCTTCCCTGGCAGCTCGTTCCATACACCCACCACCCTCTTTGTGGAAATGTTGCCGCTCTGATTCTTATTAAACCTTTCTCCTCTCTCAGGCCCTCATATCCTGGCAACACCCTCGTAAATCTTCCCTACACTCTTTTCAGCTTAATGATACCTTTCCTATCGTGGGGTGACCAAAACTGAACACGAGACATTGAAGATAGTGTCCTGAGAGTTTTCAGAAAGGGGGTCATCGAGGGTAATCAGAACATTCTGTGTTGGTGGAAAACATTGAAGTTTTGTTGAAGATAGGCACAAAATGCTGGAGTGACTCAGCAGGACAGGCAGCATCTCTGGATAGAAAGAATGGGTGACATTTTGGGTCGAGACCCTTCTTCAGGCAGACTGCGAGGTTTTACAAGAAGGAACTTATTCTGAAGTGTGTCGGAACTTATATCTGGTGTGTCGGAAACACTGGTGATAAAGCAGGGGCACAGATCAATGGCAATTGTAAAATTGTTGACCTTGGCAGCATTGCCCATATCCTGTGCATGGATAAACCAAATGAATACCAGGTTCCTGTTGTACTGTGCTGCTACTCCGATACAAAGGGGAAAAGAGCTGCTGTGGGGAATATTGGGAACAATTTTTAAAAGCATGGCACGCCTGTGGTGATGGACAATTCTAAAATGGTCTAGACATGTGATTATTTTTGCTATTTTACGGTTGTAAATGGGTACAATGGAATATAGATTTAGCAGCTTATGAAGGGAAAGTGTTTTATTTTCACACAGAAGGTGGTGGGGGCCTGGAACGCTCCTCCAGAGGTGATGGTGGAGGCAGATGTGATGGTGATGTTAAAGAGGCTTGTAGATCAGCACATGGGTTAGCAGGGAATGGAGGTTTATGGATCATGTGCAGGCAGAGGAGATTGGTTTAACTTGGCATCATGTTCAGCCCAGGAACAGTGGGCCGAAGGGCCTGTTCCTTCTATGGTTCTGTATATTTGGAAAGAACCAACTTGCATAAATTCCTATGAGTAGCAGTGACAAAATGAGCAGGCAATCGGTTTTTATGATGCTGGCTCAACTATAAATATTTACAAAGATACTGGAGTGAAGGTCCCTATCTCCTCTACAAAATATTGCTGTAGGATTGTTTTATAGTAACTGCCCGAACAAATGGGTTCTCAAAAGAAGGCACTTTCCTTTGCAATGCATTAGAGTATTAGCTTTGATTCTGTCGTGCAATGTGAACCTGTGACCTCCTAACTCAAATGAAGCAGAGAGAGAACTCTTTCGCCCCTATGGAAATTCTGCCATTAATCAAGTAGTGAGGATGAACAGAATGGTACCCCTTTGTGTTCAGAAATGATTCAAACTATCTCAGGCATAGTTAATTCCCACTGAGGATGCTCACCATAATTTTCAGGATGTTCAGTTTCTTCCACATCCACCTGGACTTTGATTAACCCTTGCTTAATAAAGGTCTTCCAAATTAAAGGGATATTTGATCGTCTAAATCAGTAGAACATTTTTCCACTAATAGGCAGGTCGTTAAGTAGAAGACACAATTATATGATGATTGGCATTAGGGCGCCTGGTGGCGCAGCAGTAGAGTTTTTAGAAACATAGAAACATAGAAATTAGGTGCAGGAGTAGGCCATTCGGCCCTTCGAGCCTGCACCGCCATTCAATATGATCGTGGCTGATCATCCAACTTTTACCTTACAGCGAAGCGCCGGAGACCCGGGTTCAATCCTGACTACGGGTGCTGTCTGTACAGAGTTTGTTCGTTCTCCCCGTGACCTGCGTGGGTTTTCTCCAAGATCTTCGGTTTCCTCCCACACTCCAAAGACGTCCAGGTTTGTAGGTTAATTGGCTTGGCAAATGTAAAATAAAATTGTCCCTAGTGGGTATAGGATAGTGTTAATGTGAGGGGTCGGCGCGGACCCAGTGGGCCTAAAGGGCCTATTTCTGCGCTGTATCTCTAAACTAAAGACCAATATAGAGAGAAAGAGAAGTTTTCTTTTTGTTCAAGAGTTCAATGGTTCCAGAGTGTTTACTTTAGACTTTAGAATTACAGCATGGAAGCAGTCCGTGCCAGCTAGCGATCACCCTGTACACTATCCTATAGGTCATGACCATTTTACAATCTTAACAAAGTCAATTCAATTCAATTCAATTCAACTTTATTGTCATCGCACAAATACAAGTATAGGTACAACGAAATGCAGTTTAGCATCTGGTCATAGTCATAGTGCAAGATAGTAGAAGTAAAAATAAAAATACAAAGTTGGCATACAATAAAAGTAAAAAAAATACTGGTTAACAATGTTATGGATGCTGTTGTGGATGAATTAAAACTGATACATAGGCAGATAACTGTATACAATTGGGAGAGTCTAAGGATGGCTAGCGTCGGGACTCCGAGTTCAGCAGTGTACAACCCTGCATGTCGTTGGGGTGTGGGAGGAAACTGGAGCACCCAGAGAAATCCCGTGGTCACAGTGAGATCGTACAAACTCCGTACAGACAGCACCTGCAGTCAGGATTGATCTGGGTCTCTGATGTTGTAAGGCAAGAGCTCTACTGCTTTGTCACTATGCCTGTTTAATTGTCATATGCACCAGGACCTGAACAACGAAATTCTTATTGCACTTTGTTTGGCATATTAAACACAACACAATGGGTAAATCTAAACTAAATGATCAGATATTCTGTGTAAATCAGACCATGATAGTGCAAGACAAAGTATGTTGTGCAACTCTAATGGTGAAAAGTCCATCGAGGTTGAGTGCCAGGTTGGGGTTGTGGTTAGGGGTGTGCAGATTGGTGCAAGAGCCTGATGGTTGCTGGGAAGAAGATGGTCTTGAACCTGGAGATCACGGTTCTCAGGCTCCTGTACCATCTTCCTGATGATAGCAGTGAGAGGAGATTGTGGCCAAGATGGTGTGGGTCTTTGTTGATACTAGCTATTTACTTGAAGCAGTGCTTTCTGTAGATCCCTTCAATGGTGGGGAGGTCCATACATGAGATGGACCAGGCGATGTCCAACACTTCATGCAACCTCCTTCATTCCTGAGTGTCTGAATTACCCTATCAGTTCATAATGCAACCAGAGTGTATACAGATTATTACAATGATTAGTTTAGAGATACAGCATAGAAACAGGCTCTTCAGCCCACCGAGTCCTCTCCAACCAGCGATCACCCGTACACTAGTTCAATGTCATCCCACTTTGTCATCCTACACACTCGGGGCAATTTACAGAAGCCAAGTAACCTACAAACCTGCGCGTCTTTGGAATGTGAGAGGAAACCGGAGTGCCCGGAGAAACCCCACGCAGTTACAGGGAGAAAGTACAAACTCCATACAGACAGCACTCACAGTCAAGATCGAGCCCAGTTCTCTGGTGCTGTAGGGCAGCAACTCTACCACTGCACCACTGTGCCACCCTGGTTGATTCAAAAGGGAAATTAAATAGATTTGGTTCTAACTTACAAAAAGCAATTGGAGAGGGCGAAAAATTGGAAACCTATGGGAAAGAAGCAGTTGAATTTGTAGAATCACTCTCTCAAAGGGCAGGCACATGCTTGCTGAGCTGGGCAGCTGCCTTCTCCACTGAAAGATCAGTGGCACACAAGAACTGTTGTTGGATCACACTAAACCAGTGGCTTCACCAATTTTGTATCATTGTCACATTCACTTTGCCGCATCAGGTTGAGAATCTCCTTGCAACATTTAGCATGCTGAAAGGAACTGCTGTGCTGCTAAATGTTACGCATTTAAATCTCCCACAGCACTCGAGCTACAGAAGCCCCATGTTTAACCGAGGCAGCTTTCATAAACAAATATCACGATCAGCGCAAACCCCAGAGGCCATTTGCTGTGCTGCAGAAGGAATGATAAATAAATAATTGGAATTACCTCTTCAGTGTTTCCGCTGGTGGCTATGATGCCGTTTAATGTGTGAATTTGTTGGAGTAGTAGTGTCTTCACGTACAGGGATTTCTGTTTTATTGCTGTGCTCTGAGTTCACTCACTGATGTGCTGCCTGGCAGACTGAATACAAAGTTTAAAAGTGGAAAGATGTAAAGATGCCCTCAACTGCTCGTTTTGAGAAGTCTGTAGACACCCTGTTCTAGGAAGGATGGTGTTAGGCTGGAAAGGTGCAGAGAAGATTTTTGACTTGAGGTCCTGAGCCATAGGGAGAGGTTCAGCAGGCTAGGACTTTATTCCTTGAAGTACTGGAGACTGAGGGGTGATATTATACAGACATATAAAATCATGAAGGGAATAGGCAGTCTTTCACGTAGAGCATGGGAGACAAGAAACATAGGTTTAGGGTGAGAGCGGCAAGATTTAATAGTAACATTAGGGGTTACTTTTTCCGCAGAGAGTGATGGGTTTATGGAACGAGTTGGCTGAGGGGTTAGGTGAGGCAGGTACTATAAAAAAACATTTAAAAATATTTGGAGAGGTACATGGATAGAAAAGGTCAAGAGGAATATGGGCCAAGCACAGGCAGGTGGGCCAAGCATTAATGTTGCATCTTGGTCCATAAGGACACCTTAGTCCACATGGACAAATGGGCCAAAGGGCCTGTTTCTGCTGACCCTCCAAAGCTGCCAGAGGATGATGTTTAGGCAGATACTATCATAATGTTTAAGAGCCATTTGAACAGGTAGATGGTTATGGTCCAAGTTCGGGCTGGCGGGACTAGTGTAGATGGGGCTTGTTGGTCGGCGTAGGCAAGTTAAGCCAAAGGACCTGTTTCCATGATGTTTGACTCTATGACATGCATTTTCCATGTCATGATGTTTGGTGGAACAGAGGATGTGGATGGTGAACTCTGAGGGTGCCCTGACATTCGGTCTTAGCTTTCACTTTCATGGAGACAATGAGCTACACAAGGTGAATGATTTACTACTGAAGACGTAGCAGATGGGCCATAGGACTTCTGATCAAGTTCCAGAGGAGACTGGTTGGTTCAGGTGTAGGTTTAGGTTTATTATTGTCACATACTGACGTGCAGTGAAAAGCTCCGTATTCCATGCTTTCCAATCAGATCAGACAATACTATACACAGATACAATCGAGTCAAACATTTACAATAGGTAGAGCCAAGCAGAAGATGCAGAGTATAGATCTCAGTGTTGTAGCATATCAGTTCCAAAGACAAAGTCCAATGCCCACAATGGGCTAGAGGTGAATCGGACAGTATCCGAGCTGATGGAAGGACTGTTCAGAAGCCTTATAATATAGAGGGAAAATGTGTTACTGAGATTAGTGGTGTAGGTCTGGTCTCTGTGGTGGACGTGCTACATCCACAGCTCTCTGCAATTTCTTGCTGTCTTGCCAATCACATTGTAGCTTAGATAGACAATCGCAAACGTTCGGCCAGAAGTGATGAATTTTTGATCCAGCTAGCCTTGCTCCTGAGATCCCATCAAAAACCTCAACTAATTACAGTGGCTTGCAAAAGTATTCATAACCCTTGATTTTTTCCACATTTTGTCACGTTACAACCACAAACGTAAATGTATTTTATTGGGATGTTATGTGATAGACCATCACAACGTGGCGCATAATTGTGAAGTGGAAGGAAAATGAAACATGGTTTTCAATTTTTTTTACAAATACAAATTAGAAAAGTGTGGAGTGCTGAATTATTCATCCCCCTTTACTCTGATACTCCTAAATATAATCCAGTGCAATCAATTGCCTTCAGAAGTCACCTAATTAGTAAATAGAGTCCACTTGTGTGTAATCTAATCTCAGTATAAATACAGCTGTTCTGTGAAGGCCTCAGAGGTTTGTTAGAGAACATTAGTGAACAAACAGCATCATGAAGCCCAAGGAACACAACAGACAGGTCAGGGATAACGTTGTGGAGAAGTTTAAAGCAAGGTTAGGTTATAAAAAAATATCCCAAGCTTTGAACATCTCACGGAGCACTGTTCAATCCATCATCCGAAAATGGAAAGAGTATGGCACAACTGCAAACCTACCAAGACATGGCCATCCACCTAAACTGACAGGCCGGGCAAGGAGAGCATTGATCAGAGAAGCAGCCAAGAGGCCCATGGTAACTCTGGAGGAGCTGCAGAGATCCACAGTTCAGGTGGGAGAATCTGTCCACAGGACAACAATTAGTCGTGCACTCCACAAATTGGGCCTTTATGAAAGAGTGGCAAGAAGAAAGCCATTGTTGAAAAAAAGCCATAAGAAGTCCCGTTTGCAGTTTGCCACAAGCCATGTGGGGGACACAGCAAACATGTGGAGGAAGGTGCTCTGGTCAGATGAGACCAAAATTGAAGTTTTTGGCCTAAATGCAAAACGCTATGTGTGGCGGAAAACTAACACTGCACATCACCCTGAACACACCATCCCCACTGTGAAACATGGTGGTGGCAGCATCATGCTGTGGGGATGCTTTTTTTCAGCAGGGACAGGGAAGCTGGTCAGAGTTGATGGGAAGAAGGATGGAGCCAAATACAGGGCAATCTTGGAAGAAAACCTGTTAGAGTCTGCAAAAGACTTGAGACTGGGGCGGAGGTTCACCTTCCAGCAGGACAACGACCCTAAACATACAGCCAGAGCTACAATGGAATGGTTTAGATCAAAGCATATTCATGTGTTAGAATGGCCCAGTCAAAGTCCAGACCTAAATCCAATTGAGAATCTCTGGCAAGACTTGAAAATTGCTGTTCACAGACGCTCTCCATCCAATCTGACTGAGCTTGAGCTATTTTGCAAAGAAGAATGGGCAAAAATTTCAGTCTCTAGATGTGCAAAGCTGGTAGAGACATACCCCAAAAGACTTGCAGCTGTAATTGCAGCGAAAGGTGGTTCTACAAAGTATTGACTCAGGGGGGCTGAATACTTTTGCACGCCACACTTTTCAGTTTTTTATTTGTAAAAAAATTTGAAAACCATGTATCATTTTCCTTCCACTTCACAATTATGCACCACTTTGTGTTGGTCTATTACATAAAATCCCAATAAAATACATTTACATTTGTGGTTGTAACGTGACAAAATGTGGAAAAGTTCAAGGGGTATGAAAACTTTTGCAAGCCACTGTAGTTTCACTTGGTGTGGCATCAAGAAACAATTGAGATTACTGGACTATGCTCTCACAACATTTCAGCTGTAGGATTGTAGACTAGAACTTTTGAACTGGCTGTAGTTCTAACCAAGCTCTTTCAGTACAATAACAAAAGTGACATTTAACCAGAGCTATGTTTGGGATGTCACAGGCTGGTACGGCCTCTAAAAAGTTCAAAACAAATTGATGTTCAGCATTCAAAAATATTGTCTGAACTGTTACATTAATACAGGCACCTTTTTGTCCACATAAAAGCACTGCTTCCACCCAACAATGTGGAGAATTCCCCAGATATATCATGTTCACACAATGAATGACAAAGCCAACCCAATTAAGTCTTTCCCAATAAGCCTACCATCACTCGGAAGGTACCATCAACGTTGCGATCAAATGGAATCTCTCGCTCATAACTTGCCGGTCAAGGCATAGTTTTGTTATAATGGGAGCATTCAGTTAAGCTTCGTTACTGCCTTGGTGTAAACATGGACCAAAGTCTGAATTGTATCAGTGAGGTGAGAATGACTGGCTTTGATATCAAAGGAAGCGTTTGATCAAATCTTGCATCGAGGAGGCCTGGTAAAACTAAAGTTATTGGGCATCATGTGGGAAACACTACAATCTTATGAGTAACAGCCTGCATAAACGAAGATGGAGCCACAAGGAACTGGAGATGTTGGTTTACAAATGAAAAGCACAAAATGCTGGAGTAACTCAGCAGCATCAATGGAGGGAATGGACAGTCAACATTTTGGGCTGGGACCTTCCTTCAGAAAAGAAGTTAGTTGTGGTTGTTTAAAGTCAATTAACTCAGCCACAGGACATCAACTGGTTCATTAATAACTTGAAGCAGGCCCTCTAGTTGTATGTTTCCCATCGTTAAGGCTTGACCGCCTAAGACAGAAATTACACTTTGAAATCCAAGTGTTAATGCAGCTGACATATAATTTTTGCAGCAAATTCCAATGAAAGCTAGATTTGACTCATATAAAGGAATGTACAATGTTTACAGAAAGTTATCACTTTTGCGTGTTATTAGCAATGATTTAGTTATTTTTCACGTCACAAGAATTTCCGGGTGACGACCTGTCCTTTGTATGTAAACACAAGGTTATGTGGTTAAGCTTGGGTTCATTTTGTGAATAATAAGATTGATGTAACATCATTGCAACAAATAAATAATACAAGGCAAGAAAAATACAAAGAGGAAGCATTACAACAGGAGGCTGAATGGCATTGTAAGCGAAAAGAAGATAGCACTTAGAGTAAATTATCTATCACACTTCCCTCATTTTGTAGGTTTACACAGCAGAGATAATAAAAATAATAATAATAATAATAATAATAATAATAATAATAATAATAATAATAATAATAATATTAGTAATTTATTAGCCAAGAATGTTTTGCAACATATGAGGAATTTGATTTGCCATACAGTCCTACCAATAAAGAGCAACAAGACACCCAAATAAATTTTTAACCTGAACATCCACCACAGCGACTCCCCCACATTCCTCACTGTGATGGAAGGCAAAGGAAGTTCAATCTTCTTCCCTTCTTTGTTCTCCCGTGGTCAGTTCACTCGAACCTTCCGTTGTCGGGGCGATCTTGGCTCCCGCAGCCGATGAAAATCGAGGACAAGAGCTCTCTGCCTTGGCACTGCGATCAGCTTGGATCACCATCATTGTCAATCATCCCTTATTGTGAGTTGGACTTCTTCCCTTTGATTATTACTCATTGCGTTGTGCTGAAGTCTTGCAGTTTAATGTCTCATTTTGCATTCCAAATAGAAAATTAATAGTGCACTAAATTCAACTTGTCCAAATAGAAACATGAATTGTGTACTAAATTCAACTTGCCTGTGCCTATTTTGAATGGTAAGCGATATTTTTTTCCAACGGTATAATGCATCAGCATCAGCATCATGCATTACATCCGTGCCTGGTGAATTTATGCCTCTTATAATTTCCAAATTTATAGTTTCCAACTAGGCCCCAAATTATTCCAACCAGGGCACCACAAGCGAGTCTTAAATCACAAGGGAGAACAAAATGTTGAAACGAATGTATTCTTTGTCCCGCTTTTAATTACCTCCCATATTGTCTTCGTATTTCCCCGACTGATAACCCCCTGTTGCATGGGGGTTGAAAAAAATGTTTAATGTATTGAAGCCCAAGGGGAGGTCCAAAATTGCAACCTTCACGTGGTCCGCCCTGTTTCGACTAATGCAATCAACTCGACGTGCACAAATGGAAGATCAAATAGAACAAGTTGTTCAACAACTTTAGGCTGTGCACGCCACACGAAAGAAGAAGAAGAAGCCAAAGGGCAGAAATAGAACAGGCACCCAAATCCTCAATAAGATTTGATAAGCACCTCAATAAGAGACCTGGATTCAAACTTGACTATGGATGCTGTCTGTATAGAGTTAGTACGCTCTCACTGTGACTGTATGGGTTTCTTCGGGTGCTTGAGTTTCCTCCCGCATTCCAAAGGCCTGCAGGATATGTAGGTGAATTGGCTTCAGTAAATTGTCCTTTGTGTGTCAGATAGAACTAGTGCATGGGTGATTGCTGGTTGGCACAGACTCCGTGGGCTGAAGGGCCTGTTTCCACAATGTTTCTCTAAACTAACAACTAAACTAAACTAAACTAAATTAAACTAATTTCTGTGGCTATCGGAAAAATAGCGATGGAAATCTGATTATGGATTTCTTGTGTACAAAGGTACTGCAGATGCTGGTTTACACCGAAGATAGAAACAAAATGTTGAAGTAACTTTACGGGTCTGAGGAATGGTCACGACCCGAAACATTATTTATTCCTATTCTCCAGGGATGCTGCCTGACCCGCTGAGTTACTTCAGCATTTTGTTTCTATCTAAGGATTTCTTGTCTTAACATTCCATGTCCATTCTGTGATCTTACAAACTGTAATCCAACTCCAGTTTCTTTTTGTTACCAGTGCCAGTAAAAATAACCTGACTTCATGCAGTTAAGCTGTCTGGGACGTTTGGAGAACTGGATTCACAATAACAATGAAAGGAATTTTTTACAATGTGGTAAAACTTGATCTGGAGATATCAAATAAACAACATGACTCACTGAAAGATTAGGAATGCTTGAGAAAAGCAGGTCGGACCATATATGATTTTCAGCGCATTCTAAAATGATATTTTTCAAACCTACTTAAAATAAATAAATATTGAGTTAGATAGTTTTGTCTGCACTGCTTTGGCATAAGTTGGCAATTAAGATCAATCATGTTGTTTCTTTTTCCTCACGTCCGAAAATGTCACTTTCCCCACATTTAATGATTCGTGTTTATTGGGGCAGAGTGGTGAGAAACTGTAGATTTACAGTCACTATCCATCTTTTGGTTGAGTGGGTGCATGAGAAAGGGGCCGAGAGTGAGTTGAGATTTTCATCTTCCACTGGGAATATGCGTTGACTTCATTTTGTGACACGAGTCAAGTGTATTTAATTGTCATATGTACTGATAATAGAACAATGAAATTATTACTTGCAATAGCACAACAGGCCTGTAAACACAATACGCATAGATAATATATAATAAGCACAAAAAAATCAATAAATTAATAGCCCCAATACGTGCAAAAAAACTAGTTAATATTTGAGATTAGCGTTGTATAGTATTCAAGAGCCTAATAATATTCATGATATTCAAGATATTCTTGAATCTAGTGTCAGGTTTTAAGAAAGTAAGTAAGTAAGTAAGTAAGTTTATTGACCAAGTATTCACATACAAGGAATTTGCCTTGGTGCTCCGCCCACAAGTAACAACTTGACATACAGTGACAGTTACGAATGACTCAGAAAACACTAAACATTAATAATAATAAAACATTAATGATAAAACACCATTGATCAAGCATGTGAACCAACAAAATAGCAGATCAAAGGGAGGCTACAGATTTTTGGCTGTTGAGTAGAGCAACTATTCGTGGATAAAAACTGTTAGTGTGCTTGGTCGTAATGTGGTTGGTGCAGGACAAATTATGGGTGATATTTTTGCTCAGGAATGTGAAGCTCTGAACTATCTCCACTTTAGCATCATAGTTGCTGATTGGGTCATAGACACCACCAGGCTTCCTGAAGTCAATAACTAGCTCCTTCATCCTGTAGACATTGAGGGAGAAGGTGTCGCCTTGACACCATGTTACTAAGATCCTTCCTGTCCGCCATCTCATTATTATTTGAGATTTGGCATGTTACATTGGTGTCGTCTGCAATCTTGTAAATTGAGTTAGAGCAGAATTTGGCTGCAGTCGTCCGTGCATATGGAGTATATTAAAGGTAGAGTGAGGATGCATCCTTGTGGGACATTGGAGATGAGCATTAACATGGAGGATGCTTTGTTGCATATCCCCACTGATTGTGGTGTATGGATCAGGAGTTCAAGGATCCAGTTGCAGAGGGGTGTGCTGATTCTTAGGTCCATATCCCAAACTAATAACACAAAAAAGAAATGATCTGTTCAATATCATCTTGCTGCCCGTGAGAGGTTCTTCTGCATTGGTTGGCTGCCATTTTTATTTTTATTACAACAGAACTACTTCATTTACTTTAAACCTCTGGGATGCAAAAGTTATCAATAACTGCAAACCTCCCTTTCTTTCATACAAGTTGCTATAAAGTTTGCACAGCTTCCTCTGTCACATCAATACCAGTATTTATTAGTTTTGGAATATATCCTTTATTACCCATAATCCTATTCTGTATAATTTTGTCCTCTGTATCTTTCGCCAATGTTCAATCATGCTTTATTGTGCACTGAAGACCAAAACCTGCATGTTTAGTAGAATTGGAAAGTAAAATTTAGCAATGAAATTTCCTTCAGTAAAATAGTGAAACACAACTTTCACCAAATTTTAAATGCACATATTTTTCCATGATGACTACTGTGAATTAAATGTTTCTGGGGAGACTTGCCCCACAAACAAATTAATTAACTTCATCTCCTGGTTAAGAAAAAATAAATAAACATGATCATCACCCAAGTTTAAATCAAGAGCATCCAAACAGTGCAGACTGTGGCAATGGACAATAATTAATGTGTTGGTGTCATCCACATCAATGATCAGCAAAATATAGTGTAACTTTCATTTGTGCTATGATTTTTAACCTGCTGTCTGATGAGGTGAGTGTCAATATTATCCTACATCTCAGGAATTTCTTTATTGCTTTCAAAGTGCATGCACTGATAGATGCACGCAATAGTCCTTGCCCGGTAAATTTCTTGGGGACGAAAAGATAAAACATTAAACAGCAAGATTGTACAAATCCCGGAGCATCATTTCTAATTTGCACTGTTTCTGTGATTCCAATTGCCTATTTGAGCTATGTCAGGGTTGTGGAATCACTTTGCTATTTATATCAGAACTGTTCTCAGTGCATCTGGGGGGGGAAAATGAAATTTCACTTATATCAGCAGAAAAAAATGTATTCAATTTACAGTAGGCTGCAGTAAAACCCCATTAAAAATATATTGGATTCAAAATTAACATTATTTAGTTTAAACCACTGAATTGTCCAACAGTCATGGTTACTATGCTGGATTTCTTATTATAAGTACAGCTCTTAGTGTTTCAAGGTTGCTGGTGTATCGCGCTAAGGCTCAGAGCAATTAGTGGTAATAATGAAGCATGTACAAACTTATATGTGTGAAACTGCTTTCAAATTACATGCATCACTTTAACTCACCGGGGCTGAGAACAGATAAATCATTAATGCGAGGTGTCATATGTTGGTTGGACAAGCTAGGGCAGGACTTGCACAGTGAATAGTAAGGTGCTGGGGACTGCTATAGAACAGAGAGACCCAGGAGTAAAGGTACATATTTCCATGAAGGTGGCAAGGAGGTGAGCAGGGTGATGAAGAAGACATTTGGCACGCTCGCCTTCCTCAGTCGGGGCATTGAGTGCAGAAGATAGACAGAAAATGCTGGAGTAACTCAACATGTCAGGTAGCATCTCTGGAGAAAAGGAATATGTGATGTTTTGGGCCAAATTCCTTAGATGCTGCCTGACCCATTGAGTTATTCCAGCATTTGGTGTCTATCTTCGGTGTAAACCAGCATGTGCAGTTCCTTCCTACACATGTTGAGCGCAGAAGTTGGGACGTCGTATTACAGTTGTACACAGGCACGGAAATAGCTGCCAAAACATGCGGGGGACACACTTTCTTGGCGGCTGTGAGCGCGCATGCACACGCACGCGAGGCTTCGGCCGTGGGTCCTGTGGACGGTAACATCGGGAGCTGACCTGGTTAGTGACCGACTCTGAACTCCAGCAACAGCAGCTTTGTCCGCCCCGTATCATTGGTTTTGAATCGGCCCGTTAACGGGGCCTTTCAACGGCCGGCAGGGGTTTCAACATCGGGAGCCTCGATCACCTCGATGCAGCAGTTTGATTTTAAGCCGCACCAGGTGCTGAAAGGCCCTACGAACGGGCCGATTCAGCTCTTAGAAAGCGGCTGACAAAGTCTGGATTACAAAACATTGGTGGGGAGGGGGGGGGTTCTAAGGGAGGCTGGATAGGCAGGGACTGTTTTCCTTAGATCATAGGTGTGATCGTCCCCCACCCCACTATTTTAAAGAGCAAGGGGGGGGGGGGGGGAGGGCGCCCCCCAGTATTTCCGTCCCCTGGTTGTACAAGACGATCGTTAGACCATATTTACTGTGTACAGTTCGAGTCACCCTGCTGTAAGAAAGATGCCATTAAATTGGAGTGTGGAGAAGATTTATGAATATGCCAAAGGTGGAAAAGGTAAATAATGTCCTCTCCAAAGTTTTGGCCCTTTAAAGGTTTAAAGTTAGACCCTGGCGTATCAGCCTCGGGTATTGCTTGAAGCATTCCACTCCTCTCTCCCTCCTGAGATTGGTGATCTATAATTGACACTTCAGGTTAGAACCCTTCTTCAACCCCTTCCATTATCTTTCCCTTTCCTATCACCCCAAAATCCCTCTGCATGTACTACTTTTTCATAAGCACTCTCAGCATTTGCTTTGAGCCAGCTCAGCTCTGAAACTTCACAGAAAATTAAGAGGATATTAGCCATCATATCTGTCTCACATGAGACACCTAATCTTGTCTTCAGCACTATTTCATAACCTTGCAGATCAAGGCTCTTCAAGTGCCCATCCAAGTCATGTTTAAATGTTCCTTGCTAATCAGATTCTCCCCCATGGCCGGGGGAATAGTGAAAGGAATGGAAAGAGTGAATGTGGAGAGGATATTTCCATGGGTGAGAGTCTAGGAGCAGAGGTCACAGTCTCAGACATACCTTTAATAGAAACATAGAAAATAGGCCATTTGACCTTTTGAGCCAGCTGGCATGGACCATTCAATACGATCATGGCTGATCATCCAGAATCAGTACCGTTCCTGCTTTCTCCCCATATCCTTTGATTCCATTAAGAGCTATATCTGACATATCTCTTGAATACCTCTCGATATTAAGCATTTAGAGAGGAGGAATTTCTTTAGTCAGAGGGTGGTGAATCGTTGGAATTTATTGCCACAGAACGTTGTGGAGTACATCAATATTTTTAAGGCGGAAATTAACGTATTCTTGATTAGTAAGGGTGTCAGGGGTTACGGGGAGAAGGAAGGAGAATGGGATTGAAAAGGAAAGATAGATCAGTCATGATTGAATGGTGGAGTAGACTTGATGGGCCGAATTGCCTAATTCTGTTCCTTGAACTTATGAACATATGAACTAATGACTCATCATGACCTTCCTTAATTATCAGGATGGTATAAACATTCCAATTTCATGTAACCCTTAACTCGTATATGGTTCCCCTCCCCACTCTCCTCCTCTATCTCCAGTCCAGCATCACCCTTCTCCCCTTCACCAGTAATGGTACCCATTACCTTCCTTTCTTGGCTGACCTGCTCGTTTGCTAACCCCACCATTTTGCCTCTCCTCCATTTATCATATATAGCTTCCATCTTTGTTTAGCGGTTTTACAGTTTGAGCCTAACCAGGATCCTCTCTTTGGTCTTCTTTTCATCTCTCGCCTTAGTCACTTACATCTGAAAATCACTCCCCACCCCCTTCACCTGTATCCATATATGAGGCCAGGCTTTGTCCTGCTCCCACCTCTCTTTTCCGGCTTTCTCTCCGTTAGTCCAATCAATCTAAAGAAGGGTTTAAGAAGGAACTGCAGATGCTGGAAAATCGAAGGTACACAAAAATGCTGGAGAAACTCAGCGGGTGCAGCAGCATCTGTGGAGCAAAGGAATCTATAAATCTAAAGAAGGGTCCTGACTTGAAAAGTTTTCTGTCTGTTTCTTCCACATGCTGCCTGACCTGCTGAGTTCCTCCAGCACTTTGTTTTTCATGCTGCTGAGATATGTAGAGATGCAACATGGAAACAGGCCCTTCAGCCCACTGAGTCCATGCCAGCCATCGATCACCCTTTCTAGCTCTATGTTGTCCCGGTTTTGCATCTGCTCCCTTCAGACCAGGGGCAATTTACAGAAGCCAATTAACCTACAAAACTGTATGTCTTTGGACTGTGGAAGGAAACCAATGCACCTGGAGAAAACCCACGCAGTCGCAGGGAGAAAGTGCAAACTCCATGCAGATACCACCCGAGGTCAGGATCGAACCAAGTCTCCGGAGCTGTGAGGCCACAGCTCTACCCGCTGCACCACTGTGCCACCCTTAACCCAACAGTTTGAGATCCCCCCAACAGATTATTTGTTGTTGCAGATTCTAGCATCTGCAGTGTCTTGTGTCTCCTGTATAAACGTGGTAAGCCTTCACCTCTAAGGACTGCTCAAAGACTAATCTTTTCTGGTCAGGCTTTTAGTCACTTGTCTTCATGTTTTTGAGTTGGTGTCAAACTCAGTCTGATGGTGCTCCTGTGAATCCTCTTTAGACGTTTTACTACTTTAAAAGCACTATAGAAATGGAAGCTTGCTGTTGCATTATTTAAGATGATCGATTAAATGGCAGCACAAGGAGGCAAGGAAAATAAACACATCACTAAAAGAATAAACTCAGGTTGAACACAGCCATGGTGTTTGTTAACCACAGCATGGTCAGATGATGGTTAGTCTCTGTCGATCTCCTCCATTCCCACTGCGAAGAGTCCATCAATTTGGTAGAAAGGAGAGAGAAACAAAATGAAAGGACTCGATCTTCTGTTCCCACACTAGTGCAGATACCTGTGTTTCCCGGTGGACTTTAGAGGTACAGCGCGGAACTAGGCCCTTCGGCCCACCGAATCCATGCTGACCAGTGATTACCCATAGACTATCTCTATCCTACACACTAGGGACAATATGAGTGTGAAGGAGGTTACTGACCCGAAACGTCACCCATCCATTTTCTCCAGAGATGCTACCCGGCCCGTTAAATTACTCCAGCACTTTGTGTCTATCTTAGGGACAATTTACCATTTTTACCGGCCAATTAATTTACAAATCGGTATGTCCTTGGAGTGTGGGAGGAAATCGGAGCACCCAGAGAAAACCCATGCGGTCACAGGGAGAATGTACAAAATCTGTACAGACAGCTCTTGTACTCAGGATCGAACCTGGGTAACTGGTGTTGTAAGGCAGCAACTCCTGTGCCACTGTGCCATGGAATTCTGGTGTCTACTCCACCTACACTCAGTTAGGTCTGGTTCAAGTACACTGTTCCCCTCCAAGTGAAGGGCAGAAATGGGCTACTGGGACACAGATAAGTAGATGGTTTATGATTTAATTAAGTTGATTCCATGTTTGAATTAATTTCAGTTTGAGTGTGCAATTTAGTGTACAAAATGTTAAAATGAATACATTTAAAAAATGTTTTATTAAGAAGTAATGGAAGTGACATTTTTCTCTATCAGTACACACATTGATGCAGTTGGTAGACGTGCTAGAGATCCAATTCCTTCATGACCTTTGATGATGTCTTTGTGGAATTTACAAATTGTGCCTATGACTATGTGGGTTTCCTCGGGATGCTCCAGTTTCCTCACACATCCCAAAGACATTCAGGATGGTAGGTTAGGTGGACGCTAGTATATAAATTGCCCCTAGTGTGTGGTTGAGAGGTCGAAATTGGGATGAGTTGATGGCGATAATAAAATAGAATTAGTCAAACATGGTATTTGATGGTCAAGGTAGACACAAAATGCTGGAGTAACTCAGAGGACAGGCAGCATCTCTGCAGAAAAGGAATAGATTTAGGATCAAGACCCATCTTTGGACCATGTGGAAGGATCGAGACCTAACTTCAGACTTTGATGGTCAATGTGGACTCAGTGGCAATAGGAGTCTGTTTGTATGCCTCATAACCCTAAAACTTTATATAACTTTGGGCCACAACTATATTGGAAGCCAAATGCTGCACTAAAATGAACTGTTTGGGCCAGTTCCAGGTGGCAAGGGGCCTTGGACTAACAAGAGGTCTGTCTCGATATTCAGTTCTAAAGAAAGCTCTTTGGCTCTATCTTTTTCATCATTGATTCTGGGAACTTTCAGTGTCTTTATGGTTTTAATAAAGGTGGATCTAATCACTTCATTACTGCATGGTGACTAAGATAAATGAAGACTTTGGTCGTGAGAAGCAAGCTGATTCATTGTAGCAGTGTTGAGCCTTCAGAAAATATGGCTTCTGAGTCACATTCTGCTTCGAAAATAGGAAAACAGTCATGATGAACATGTACTCTTCACTGGTTTGTTAATGGCCAAGTGTCAGGGGTGTAAACGTCTGCCTAGGATAAAATAGTAAGATTAAACCAGAACTTACCAGTTTGAAGTTTGATCTGTATTTTATGAGGAGTTACGATGAGGGATTACGTGAAGAACCCGCTCAGCGCGCATGCGCGGCATACTTCCAAGCAGCGGTGTGGAATCACAGATAGACACAGTTATTTGAAGTAAACATAGTAAAGAAAAGGAGACATCAATTATTAGTTTGATCCATATAATGAGGGTGGGAGTGGAGGGCACGTAATCCCTCATCGTAACTCCTCATAAAATACAGATCAAACTTCAAACTGGTAAGTTCTCGCTTAATCTTACTGTTTTACTTCGGAGTCACGTGAGTGACTACGTGAAGACTTCAAAGCTCTGGGATTTCAAACCATGTAACAGTTTTATTTCTCTCAATGCCGAAGTTCTTGAGGGAGGAAATGTGTTATCGTAACCAACCAATGAATCTGTTTTTTTTCGAGAAACAAAAATAGTATTTAGTAACAATAACAAATTAAATTGCTCCCCCGGGCTGAAATTAAATATTTGCAGTTTGTAAAAAAATTCTGCAAACAAGTCATGTTTCGTCAACGGCTTATTGTAAACATTTCTGAATGTCGTTTCCCTCGACCATTCTGCTGTCGTCAGAATATGGTCAATCGATACGTCCATTCTTTCGGCCGTTGATGTAGACGCTGCCCTGGTGGAATGAGATTTGAAAAAAGTTAGTGTCTATTCCGGCAGCCTTCAGTACCTGCTTGAGCCATCTTGCAATGGTTTGGCTCGTTACCCGGCCATGAGGCCATGTGGCTGATCCATAAGGCTTTTTTCACTCCCACTGATGTTATAGGTTGTGTCTATATAATATAGTAGATAGGTCAAGACACACAACCGCGGCTCTGGCGGGTAAGCCCGGAACACCACAACTGGATTGGCTATACCTGGCCTGCTCTGTTCTACCAGACCCTGGATGATGAACGAGATCTGGTCTGGGGTGGTCACCATGTTGTCCAGTCGCAATCGATGTAGTGATTGGACCCTCTGAGTGGATACAACATGAGCGTTTTTATGGTAGTTTGTTCGAGGCTGAGGGATCTGGCTGGTGGCCATCCCCTGAGGTACGTCAGGACCACACTGACATCCCATAAATGGGTATACCTTGGTCTAGGGGTTTGATGTTATAGATGCTCTTCATTAATTTGACCACCAGTGGATGGGATCCCATCGGCTGTTGTCCTGGTGCTGGTTTCAAATAAGCAGACAGGGCACTCCTTGCTGTGTTGACGGCACAGTAGCTGATTCCTCTTTGTGGTGTAGGTAGGCCAGGAACTCCAGTGCGTTGGTGACTGTTGCTGTTGTGTACGTGGTCCCTGTTTCCTGGCAGTACTTCTCCCATTTCTTGATGCTGGTTAAGTACTGCTTCTTAGTGGATGTTCGAAAGGGATGCTGACATGGTGTTGATGGTTTGTTCTGACAACCCCAGTTCCAAATAAGGTCTGTTTAAAACCCTGCAACCCATGAGTTTGATTTTCTCATGGCATGGGTGGCTTATGCCTGATACCGGGTGAGTTAACAACTCTGGGTCACTGGGGAATACCATCGATGTTTCACAAACATGTCATGCAGTACTGGGAACCATGGCTGTGTAGGCCAGTCGGGTACTATCAAACCCTGATGCAGAGTCCATCTGTATTTTTCGTAGTACCTGACTGATGAGGCAGAAGGGAGGGAAAAACATAGAAGAAGGAATTTCCCCAATCCAGCGTGAAGGCATCTACTACCGCTGCTGTCTCTGGGTCTGGTTCCCAAGCGACATGCATAGGTATCTGGTGATTTAGCCTTGATGCAAATAAATCGATATCTGGCGTGCCATATAGCTTGATAATTTTTGAAAATACTTTGGGTTTTACATCCATTCGATGTTGTCATTGAATTTGCGTGACCTGGTGTCTGCCACTATATTTAGCTTACCTGATAGGTAAGCTGCTGACAGCCAAATATGTCTTTTTGACACACCATTGCCAAATTGTGTTGACCAATTTGTCGCATGATAACGATTTTATGCCTCCCATATGGTTAATGTAGGCCACCACCGTAGTATTATCCATTTGTAACTGTACATGCAGTGATACATATTTGATGTATATGCTTTTAATCCATAAAAGGCACCCAACATCGCTAAATAATTCATGTCCCGTGTAAGTAGTAATGATGACTTTAGGTTAGTCCATCTACCACCTGTTAGATAATGACAGGGCTGAAACTATGCCAACTGTTTTGATATAGTTTCAGTGGGTAATTTCATGACCTGATCATAATGACCTGTATGATATTTTAATGCCTGTACCTTTTGTCTTTGTAGATTTTATAATGCAATGGTCCGAATTCTGTAGCCCAATTAATCTTGCTACTTGTCGAATAGTTGGTTGCTCGTTGACCATTAAATTGTGGCATAATTGTGCCAATTCAACCCGTTTTGTCTTTTGGCAAAGTTACAGTCATATCGACTGAATTAATTGTGAAGTCTAAGTAGTCCATGATAGTGGATGGCTTCAACTTTGGTTTATCTGTAAAACAAATCCCAGGGTTTTTAAAACTGTTTTGTAGCTGAAAAACAGCTGACATAGCCAATTCCATGGTCTTCGTATTAGTTTTGCCAGGGTTGGTTTTAGTATCTTTATGAATAACCTTGAGCTGACGTTACCCCATGGGGTAATGCTTTAACTGTCATAGTTGCCCCATCCAGGTAAATTTTAGGTATCTGCATAGATCCTTTTGAATGGGTACTGAATAGTAAGCATTTGAGGTCAATGCTTGCCATAAAGTATCCTTTGAAATGAGATTCCTTATTTTACAGATTCTTGTAGGCACCAGACCCACCTACCTCCATGGATATGAGCATTTCTTCTGTCTCTTCCCAGACCAGCGAGTCTGGCGTGTTGTCTGACGTGGCGGTGAAGTTGGGGGGTGGCGCATTTTCCATGGGGTCTTGCTTTGGGCCGTGGTCTAAAAGACTCCCGGGCATAAAAAATTGCGGTCCCCGAGCTTTCACAAGTCCCATATGGTAGATGTCGACTGGTGGACGCAATGGGGTGCTGCCGCTTGGGTATTGTATTTTTGGGGTTTGCTCGTCCTGGGGCCTGCCCTCATGAGGCCGAAAGTTTTTATTCCATGAGGTTTTTTGCCAAAGAGCAGCGAGTCTGACTCAGTGGCTGGGGTTTAGCACAACCCAAATTCTGGATTTAGGGCAGGTCTTATGATTTATATACAGAGGTAATTTATCCTGCTCTGCGTGTTGCATAACAGTGCGAGAGTGATTTGTTAGTTAGTGGTCATGTCCGTATTGTCCACAGAAAAACGAGCAAATGGTGTGATGGCTGACGTCAGGAGCCTGAGGATCCGCTGCATTATCAGCTCCTGGTCCGAGTATTTGTCCCGACGTGCCCCCAGATTTGGCTGTTCACTGCCGGCACTTTGAAGGACTATAATTTATTGGAGCTGTACATTTTAAAGCCTCATTAACCACCTGCTCCTGTAGGTGCCTGTCGGAGAGGTGGTCAACGCTGGCCGTTAGTTTTTAGGCTCTAATGGCCTTCCTGCACGTGGGGTAGCCACATATCGGTCCACACACACCAACAGCTCTTCCTGTTCCTGCACACCTGGCATACTCCCGAATTTTTCAGCCAGCGACCCCCTCTTCATGACCAGCCCAGCCCTGGTCACCCCAAAGCTAACCACACTAAGGAGGAAGCGATGGGCAGTACCTAGTCACTGTGGAGGGTATGCCTGAACCCTCCAGCGAGACTGCCCCTCACGTAGCGTGTCTCGCAGGAGCTCCTGCTCCAGGAGCCGCTCCAGCGGCTCAGGCGTGTGTCTCTCTCCCATGCGGGTGGAGAGACATCGCCTCCGACAAGTCGGAAGCCACCGGCCGGATGCCTCTTCGGATGGCTAAACATCCAGCCCTCAGCTCAGGCACTAGCGGGACTCGGCTCAGCGCGTTGATGGGGATAGCGGAGCGCCCGGTAATTGTTCCTACCGCCTGTTGCTGCCCCCCTTGCAATGGAACGCTCCTCCGCTGGAGTCGAGCGGGGGACAGGTTCTTCTTAGAGCTTTTGTGCCTTGTAGAAGCGAGAGCGCCCCTCAAGCAGCGCGTCTCGCAGGCACCTGCTCCGAGAGCCGTTCCAGCGGCTCAGGCGGCTCTCTCTCCCCCCGTGCGGGTGGAGAGATGTCCCGTCCGAAATCGGGAAAACACCTGCCGGGTGGCTATGCGCCCAGCCCGCTGCTCAGGTACTAGCGGCCTGGGCTCGGCACGGTGTCGGGGAATAGCGGAACACCGGGTAAACGCTCCTACCGCCTGTTGCTGCCCACCTCACTGACGGAAAACGTTCCTTCGAACGGGGGACAGTTTTGTTCCAGAGCCTTTTTCTCTGCCTGTAAAACACAAGCAGAAAAAAGGCTCCCCTGTAATAGAAACCCGACCTCAGGGTACTCACCTGAATGTCCGTCTCATTCTGTAGCGGGAGCGCCTAACTCCCGTTGCAGCCGCTGTTGCACTGCTGGCGTTAATGCCACTCATGCGCGTTGAGCGGGTTCTTCACGTAGTCACTCACGTGACTCCGAAGTAAAATAGCAAGGCATCAAACACAGCCTAGGATGGCATGGTGGTGCAGTGGTAGAGTAGCTGCCTAACACCACCAGAGACCCGGGTTCAATTGTGACTATGGGTGTTGTCTGTATAGAGATTGTACATTCGACCCATGACCTGCGTGGGTTTTCTCCGGGTGCTCTGGTTTCCTCCCATACTCCAAATACGTACAGGTTTGTAGGCTGATAGTCTTGGTAAAATTGCAAATTGTCCCGTGTGTGATAGGATAGTGCTAGTGCGTGGGGTTTGTTGGTTGGCGCAAAGTCGGTGAGCTTAAGGGCCTGTTTCCACGATGTATCTCCAACGTCTAAAGTGTAAATTGAATTGAAGCACTGTTGATGTTTCTTTCGTTGCTCCGAGTTCTTTAGCTACCTACCTCTGACCCATGTTTTTCCAGAGTAACTCCTGACACAGTATTAGCATGGCACAGTGCTAGAGTTATAGATTTATACTGCATGGTGCCACGAACCTTCAGCCCACTTTGTTGTTTAGTTTAGTTTAGTTTAGTTTAGTTTAGAGATACAGCGCAGAAACCGGTCCTTCGGCCTTCCACATCGACCAGTGATCCCCGCACATTATAACTATCCTACACACATTAGGGACAATTTACAGTTATACGAAGCCAATTAACCTACAAACCTGTACGTCTTTGGAGTGTGGGAGGAAACCGATCTCTGAGAAAACCAACGTGGTCACAGGGAGAATATACAAACTCCGCACAGACAGCGCCTGTTGTCAGGATCTAACCCGTGTCTCTGGCGCTGGAAGCACTGTAAGGCAGCAACTCTACTGCTGCTCCACCGTTTATTATGTGTTTTACAGTGTACTATGTTTACATATATATCAGTTGTGCTGCCGCAAGTAAAAATGTCATTGAACATTAAAATCAAGTCAAAATCCGGTCTTCCTGAAATGCTAGTTTTTAAATCAAACCACTTCCCCCCCACTGCTCCTGGTCTATTCCTCAGACAATGCTTCATTTTGCTCAAAATTCAGTGAGAGAAATTGAGAACAAAACATCAGCTGTGAGTTTTTGGAAGTTGTCTTTGTATATTTTCATTTTGCAGTCAGTAGAATCACGAATCCACTCGATGCCAAGGGTATTGGTGACAATTTGACTTCAACGCTGCTTAATCTACTGGAATAGGTCATTCTCTCTTATTAATGAGCCATCAGAACTAACAGACTGTGATCGGAAAGGATACAATTGTTGCTACTCAGTGTGAATTAATAATAAAGACTAACGTGAATCCAATGATCGCTGTGCTTGGTGAAAAATTTGGGTTGGTGGGAACTGCTTGTTCCTGGTTTGAGATTTGAACGATATTTGTAATATTTGGGTGCTACTGTGCACTGTTAAGTGAGATGAGCTCTAATCAGGAAATTACCACTTTGCTACTGAAGATTAAAAGGACAGAATGTGCTCAGTGACTAATACGTTGACTGCTTCTTGGAGTCAAGGTTGGTACATCATAAATCTCCAAAATATTCAGTGCCAGGGTGGCACAGTCGCACAGGGGCGGCACGGTGGCACAGCGGTAGAGTTGCTGCCTTATAGTGCCAGAGACTCGGGTTCAATCACGACCACAGGTGCTGTCTGTATGGATACATTTATATCCGTTTATACATCCTCCCTGGTTTTCTCCGGGTGCTTCAGTTTCCTCCCACATTCCAAAGATGTAGAGATTTGTAGGTTAATTGGCTTTGGTATAGATTATAAATGATCCCTAGTGCGGAGGATGGTGCTAGTGTACAGGGATCGCTGGTCAGCATGGACTCGGTGAGCCGGAGGGCCTGGTTCCGTGCAGTATCTGTAAAGTAAACTAAAGTGCTCTCTGTTGCTCAAGCATTGACTGAGTGATGCCAATTATATGTGAATGTCAATGTCATAAATCTCAGTGACTGCACATTTTACACTGTGATCCCCGTCTTGCCCAGAGAATAAAACCTGACAACATAGTTCACCAAGGTTGAAAGTGAAACGCTCACTTACCCAGCCCGATGCCTTGGACTCTACCTGAGTGGATTGAAAGAGTGGATTGAAAACCTCCCCCCCCCCCAAATACTTTTACCTCACAGTAGTAATGGCGGGCCATTTGACATCTTGTCATAAGCAGTTCAACGGGTTAAAGCTAAACCAACACGTTTTCTATGGAAGAAGGGTTTCACCTATCCATTTTCTCCAGAGATGATGCCTGACCAGCTGAGTTACTCCAGCACTTTATGTCCTTTCAAATTTTAAATTGTTGGTGCTGCGCAAGAGAGTTATTTTACAAAAGCTTTTCCTTCAAAAACATTTGCTCCTAGAATGAGGGGGCTGTAGACCTGAGAGGGATTGAGCGAGGAGTGGGATTACTTATCACATTCTCAAAGAGCCAATACTTTCGCAATGGGCTGAATGGTTTCCCAACTGCTACTAAACTTATTCCCAACCATTAACCACAATCTTCCTTATCACTCCCACTTTTACTTTAATGGTCAGACTAAGGGCAGGGTGTCCTACACTCATCTTTGGAACACCTGGATAGGTGAGACACCTATGTCATACTTATATTCATAGACTAAGCTCTGCTTTCAATACCATTATCTCATCCAAGCCCATCCCCAAACTCGTGGAACGTGAACACTCACCTCTGCAAATGGATCCTGGATTTACGAACCAACAGACCCCAATCCGTGAGGATAGGTGACAAATCATCCTCTAAAATAATCCTCAAAACAGGGCCCCGCAACTAGAGAGCAGTCCTGACCTACCATTTATTTCATTGGATGCCCTTGGACTATCTTTTATCGGACTTCACTGGACTTTATCTTGCACTAAACGTTATCCCCTTTATCCTGCATCTGTACAATGTGGCCGGCTTGATCGTAATCACGTGTTCTGACTGTCTACCCAATCTATGCCTCATAATTTTATATACTTTTATCAATTCTCTCCACAACCTACGGTGTTCCAGAGAACACAATCCAAGTCGGCCCAACCTCTCTTTGTAACTAATTACCCCAAATCCAGGCATCATTCTGGTAAATGGAAGATGGACACAAAGTGCTGAATTAACTCAGCAGGTAAGGCGGCATATTTGGAGAAAAAGGATGGATGACATTTCGGGTCTGAATGCTTTCTCAGTCTCTGACCCAGTTGGTGACAGGATGGTTCATTTGCCTGATAACAGCTGGAAAGAAACTGTCCCTGAATTTGGAGGTGTAGGTTTTCACACTTCTGTACATCTTGCCTTGTGGGAGAGGGGAGAAGAGGGAGTGACCAGGGCAAGACTCGTCTTTGATTATGCTGGTGGCCTTGCCGAGGCAGCGTGAAGTGTAATTGTAGTCAATGGAAGCGAGGTTGGATTGTGCAAATGATGAGCAGATCAAAGCAACAAAAAGATAAGCAAATGAAAGGCCGACTATTAGGAGGTGAGGGTGATACCTCAACTAACGTGCTCCACTGAGCTCAATTGAATTGTAAAGACTGTTGACTGTGGCAGATGTGGTTTCCACTTTTAAAGAGGGAGGCAGAGATCATCTAAATAGTTATAGGCCTGTTAGTTCAACATCTGTGGTCAAGAATATGTGAATCTTTAATTAAGGATGAAATTACCACGTATTGAGAAAAAGTGAAAGAATTGGAAGTAATCAAGGATTTCAAAAGCTGTGATCAAGCTTGACAAACCTCATAGAATTCTTGATAGAACAGGAAATAATAGGCCAGCTAACTTGGTATCAGTAATAGAGGGAGCATTATATTCTATTATTAGAGACATGGCTCTCAGAAAAGAAATGCTTTACACTATATAGTGTAATTCACTTCTATTTCAGATCCTTTCAAGAAGATTCATGAGGAATTTATGAAAAGGGAAATTTGTTGAAGTTTCTAAAGTATGACATTAGCAAATACTGCATGACCTGCACTGAACTCTGCACTGAACTATGGTTACACCCTACCTAGAGTAGTTTCTGCAGGCGTCTTTTATATCGAAGAAGGGACATAAAGAAACTGAAGTGGGTGCAGAAAATATTTACAAAGTGGCAAAGTGGTGTAGCTGATAAAACTGCTTCCTCACAGTGCCACAGATCTGGGCTCGATCCTGACCTCCTGTGATATCTGTGTGGTGTTTGTCAAGGGTCTGCCCCACTTACGCGACCCTTACAGGCGACTGCCGACACCTGTGATAGGTCGCCGAAATTTTCAACATGTTGAAAATTCAGTGGCGACCAGAAAGACGCTACGACTCTTTGGAGACCTCTCACGAACATAGGAGACCTCTAACGACCATACAGCCTGTAATGGTTGCGTAAGTGTGACAGGCCCTGAAGTTCTCCCTGTGACTGTGGGCTTTCCTCCGGTCCTCTGGATTCCTCTCACTTCTCAAACACGTGAGGGTTTGTAGTGAATTGGCCATTGTAAATTGCCCCGAGTGTGTAGGGAGTGGATGCAAACGTGCGATAACACAGAACTAGCGTGAACTAGTTGGGTCGGGATTGTTGTATCTCTAAAGTAAACAACGGTGATACAAGAAATGGTATACGTTACAAGAAACAGGTTTTGAACTTTTTTTGAGAAAAGGAGGCTGAGGTGATAGATCTTTAAAATAATAAATGTATTGAGAACAGTGGATTGAAACAGAATGTTTATACCAGTCAGGATGAGCACAACTAGAGCTTATCAGCACAACCAGAGACCATCGCCATCGCCAAGAAATCCAGTACAGAATTCCAAAAACTTCTGTCCCTAAAGATGATGAGAATGTGAGATTCATTACCACAATGGCTGAAGTAAGTAGTATCATGAGAGTGAAGGGAATAGATGTGATGCAGATAGAGTTAGAAGGCAATAAAACAGGATGAGTCATAGTCATACAGGAAACAGGCCGTTCAGCCCAACTCGTCCATCGCAACCAAGATGCCCATCTAAACTAGTCCCATTTCCCACGTTTGGCTCATATCCCTATAAAGCTTTCTATCCGTGTACCTGTCCATGTTTTTTTTTTAATGCTCTTATAGTACCTGCCTCGACTGCCACTCAACCCACCACTGAACCAAAACTGAACCCAGTATTCCAAATATACGGCCTCATCAATGTCTTGTGAAACTGAGGCACAAGTTGAGTTCCATGGATATGCAGGTAATGGAGGGATATTGTTCATGTGTAGGCAGAGGAGATGAATTTGATGGCATCATATTCAGCATGGTCATTGTGGGCCAAAGGCCTGTTCCTGGTGTGTAATGCTGTATGGAGTATAAATTTTGAACTACTTCTGTATAAATCCTGTATTCTGTATATATATTTGAAAACTAAGAAACTATATTTACTGACTACCATTAGTTATATGGGACCCAGTGAATATAGGTTTTTGGCTTTCAAATGGCTTTCAGTAAAGTTCCACTCAAGTGTCTGCTATGTGTGATGTATGAGCAAGGACAGAAGACAGACAGTCGGAATAAATGGATTGATACACTGCCCCTCGGCTCAGTGGTTTGGTCTGGGACAGATACGACCTGTACCAGGGAAGTTAAATGAGGTAGACTCTGTAACGTATCTATGTTGACACAAATCTAGACAGGAATGTAAAATGTGTATCAGAACTGAACAAGGAGGAGGACACAAATGCAGGCTCAGACACAGGGCAGATCAGTCTTCAGAGTTTAATCGGTCCAAGTCGGTACACAGGTAAGCAAAACAGAGGCAACAGTACAATCTAGGAGCAGGCAAAAAACAGAGGTCGAAAAACAGGCAATGGTCGAGGTCACAAGATTTCTAGAGCTGGAACGAGGTGATACCAAGTAGCATACACAACGAACTGGCAATGAGAACTAAAACACAAAGGGCTTAAATACAGACTAGCAGGGGATAACGAGACACAGGTGAAACACATCAGGGCGGGGCCAATAATCACATGAGGGTAAACGACCTGACAGGAAATGGGACCTGAAACAAGAGGAGATGCGAGACACCAAAATAAAACAAGAATGCACACTCTAATACTAAAAAACAATAAGAAACAGAAACTAGATCAAACCCGAGACCTGACAATGTGAGGAGGTTGCCAAATAATAAAATATTAAGGTGATGTCAGGGAAATATAACTGTCCACTCTGGTCTGACTGACCCAGTAAATGTCACAGAAAGCTTATGTTGTAGGTTCAGAAGGAATTTAACAGGGAAATTGTGTGTTGACCTTTATACAAAGGATCGAGGGCAAAAACAAAATAAAGCAAAATTCAGGCTGAGAGGCAGCACCTATGGATGGGGCATTATAATGGTAGCATGGTGGCACAGCAGTAGAGTGTCTGCCAGACACCCAGGTCTGATCCTAAATACAGGTACAGTCTCTACAGAGTTTGTACGTTCTCCCTGTGGGTTTTCTCCGGATGCTCCAACTTCCTCTCACAATCCAAAGGCATGCAGGTTTGGAGCTTAATTCTCTTCTGTAAATTGTGTCCAGTGTGGGGGATAGAACTGGTTACGGGGTATGACTGGTCAGCTCGGCCGAAAGTCCTGTTTCCACGTAGAATCTAAAAAACGAACACTATAACGAGTTATCACTCAGCACCGCCATAAGAAATGAGAACAGCTAATGAAAGCATTTTCAGTTGTTACTTTCATGAACAATTAAAAAAATATCAATAATTAAATATCAATAATTAAAGCTCGTTGACCTCGTTGACCTCGCTCGTTGACCTCTGTTGAGCAGACTCATTCTTCATATATTCTTGTACATATCAAGCAACTTTTAACAGACTTTCTTGTGAGAATTGTTTTTGCCATTGTTTTGGTATTGGTCTTGTGTTTTTGTTTTTTTCCACTATTATTGTTTGTTTTTATGTGTATGTGTGTGTGTATATATATGTGTGGGTGTGTGTATATATATATGTGTGTGTGTATATCCGCACTGATATTTTCTTCTCGTTTATCATATTGTTTACAGTGTATTATGTTTACATATTCTGTTGTGCTGCAGCAAGTAAAAAAAATCATTGTTGTAACTGGGACATATGACCATAAAACACTCTTGACTCTTGAGAATCAGCGAAATAAAAAATAACCCAAGTATCTCACGTACTTCTGCAATAACTTCTTGGCCAGACTGCCCCTTCTCCACCTTCAGGATCTGACCTCAGCTACTAATTTCCAGGCACATCTAACAATTAGAAAAATATAAAAAATTCAGATAGTTTGATTTTCGAAGAAAAGGGATGGGTGACGTTTCGGGTCAGGACTCTTCTGAAGAAGTCTGAAGAAGGATCCCTACCCAAAACATCACTGATCCTTTTTCTCCAGAGATGCTACCTGATCCAATGAATTACTCCAGCACTTTGTGTCTATCTTCGGTATAAACTGTTATAAACTGTTATAAACTATAGTTTGATCTTTATTCACTATGTTAATTATAATAATAATATAATAATCTTATTTATATAGCACATTTTTAGTCAACTTGCATTGACCCCAAAGTGCTTCACATAATTACATTACATTTACACACAGGCAAAGGTGGGTGAAGTGTCTTGCCCCAAGGACACAACGACAGTATGCACTCCAAGCGGGATTCAAACCGGCTACCTTCCGGTCACCAGCCGAACACTTAGCCCATTGTGCCATCTGTCGTCACGTTAATTGGGGGATAAATGTTGACAACCTGAATCTTTTCCTGAAATAGTGTTTTTCTTCTGCATTCACTAAACAAAGCAGATGGGAACATTGTTTAATATTTTATCGTGAAGGATTGGGACTACTCTGCTAATACATCACTCCTCTCATCTCAGATTCTGTGTTCTTGTGTCAACATTGGGTCTTGAACTAACAGCCCTCCAGTTCAAGGGCAAGAATGTTATCCATTGAGCCAACCTAAGAATGGTCCCAAATCGACGAGAAAGGGAATCAGGGCCATCTATCTCAAGGGCATGAATGAGGGATATGGGCCAAAGCAGGCAGGTGGGACTAGTGTAGATGGGACGGGCATGTTGGTCGGTGTGGGCAAGTTGGGCCGAAGGGCCCGTTTCCACGCTGTATGACTCCATAATTCTATGATTCCCAATAGTCCAGAAAAGAAGAGGAATGGGATCAGGTAGGGAAGCCGCGTTAAGGTTGGTTCAGAAAATGGAGTAAAGCTTGCCCCGTGACCCAGCATGAATTTTCCCTCACGGCTCGGGGCTGTGGCCCATAGTGAGATCCAGTCGGCCCGTGCTTCCCGCTGTTTTAAGACTAATGCAATCCCTCAGTGCCTGAAATTCCAGTCCAAACCTCAACAATGAGCGTAATAAAACTACACAACTCATCAGAAAACGGACTGCTCTATCGGAGGCTGATTTATCACTTCACTAACAGCATGTGACGCAGACAGAAGCCTGAGTTACAAATGTTTACATGGATTTACACACATACAAAAGCCATGATTACATTATCCATTGTATAAATCACCCCATCCTCTGTACTGGAAAGCCTCATTATTTACTGGGCTCCATTTGGAAGTTGCTTCATAAGATCACCAGTGGCCGGAAGCAATCATCTCTATCCCTAGTTTTCATGCCTGGAATGGGAAAGTGTGTGCCAGATGCAACAACGATGGGTCAGAGTTGATACTTTGGTTCTGTGGAAGAAGAATGACACAGAAAACAGGAACCATATGTTGGGCCATAAACCGATGCAGATTGATGTCAGAGTTGGAACAACTTGCCCCTCCCATGGCTCATGAATTATTAAAAGCCTGTCACTTTTATAGATCTAATCTTTACATTCTGCGTCTGGAAATGATGGCTCTGATTCTAACGCGGAAGTTAATGACAGTGCAAGACCCAGTGTGGTCACCTGGGACCCGAATGCTCTGCCTCAGGAATGCAGGAGTAGGAGGCTGTTGGGGATCCTGGATACGATGCAGGTTTGGGAGTCGAAGATAAGGAAGGCTGAAGGTTTCCCTGTGAGGACTGAAAGAGGAAATGCTGCCCTGGATCAGAAATAAGACTCTGCCTCATGAGAGTTTAGTTTAGTTTACTTTATTGTCACATGTACTGTGAAGTGTTTTTTGTTATGTGCTATCCAGCCAGTGGAAAGACTATACGTGATTACAATCAAGCCATCCACAGTGTACAGATATAGGATACAGTGTATAATGTTTAGTGCAAGATAAAGTCCAGTAAATTATGATTAAAGTTAGTTTGAGGTCTTCAATGAGGTAGATGAGAGTTCATGACTGCTCTCTAGTTGGTGAGAGAACAGTTCAGTTGCCTGATAACAGCTGGGAAGAAACTGTCCCTGAACCTGGAGATGTGCGTTTTCTAACATCTGTACCTCTTGCCTGATGGGAGAGGGGCGAAGAAGGAGTCTGGTTTGAGAATCATCCTTGATTATGTTGGTGGTCTTCCCGAGGCAGCGTGAAGTGCAAATGGAGTCAATGGAAGGGAAGTTGCTCTGTATGATGGTCTGGGCTGCATCCACAACAGCAGCTCTAATCATTGCCAATCAGGACCTGGTGACATCATCAAACGCTATCTGCATATTTTAAAGAATCCCACTACCCTTCTGCGCACTTCCCCCATATTGCAGATTAAGATGGGGTAATGGCGTTAAGGTTTGGGTATCAGATGTGTTAATTGAGGAGGCTAATCGTAGGAGATTGTGGTGAGTCTTGACAGAAGTATATAACATTCTGCGAGGCATAGATAGGGCAGACAGTCAGAAACCAATTTCAATATTGGTGGCCAGTGGGGGGGGGGGGGTGTTCTGGAGCGCTAGTATGGGTGTTGTGGGCCGAAGGGAATGGTTTCCAGAGGGCTAGTATGGGTGTTGTGGGCCGAATGAATTTTTAGGCTGGCTGCTCAGTCACTCAGGCCTGGTGGGCTGGCAGCTCAGTCACTCAGTCACTCAGGGCTGGTGGGCTGGCAGTTCACTCACGGCTATTCCTTGAAATTCCATTTCAAGCAGTGTAGGCCACCAAATTCAATTTCATAGCATTTCAAACAGAGTGCAGGCCACCAAATTATATTTCATAGCATTTCAAGCAGAGTGCAGGTAAAAGTGACATTGGTAGATAAGATAAAAGTGACATTGGTAGATAAAAGACAATAATAAATAAAATAATCAACATATATGATGTGTTTATTAGTTCAGGCGCCTGATGGCATGATGATAAAAACTGTTTTTAAGTTTAGTGGTACTTGCAGCCATGCTCCTGTATCGTCTGCCTGACGGTAACAAGGAGAACAGTCTGCGTGCTGAGTGGCTGTGGTCCTTGATGTCGCTGTGTGCCTTCCACAGGCACCGCCTGTGGAAAATGTCCTGAATGACTGGGAGACAGTTGCCAGTGATGTGACAGTTGCCAGTGATGTGCTGTGCCACCTTCACTCTCTGTAGTGATTTGCGGCTGTGGGCAGAACAATTCCCATACCGGACTGTGATGCAGCCCGTCAGCAGACTCTCGATGGTGCAACTGTAGAAGTTTGTGAGGATGCCGGCGTTCATGCCAAACTTCCTCAGTCTTCTCAGGAAAAAGAGCCGCTGGCGGGCTTTCTTAGTTATTGTGTCCGTGTGCAGTGTCCAAGAGAGGTCCTCAGTGATGTGCACACTGAGGAACTTGAAGCTGCTGACCTTTTCAACCTCAGCATCACCAATGTGGATGGGGAGGTGTCCACTCCCCTGCTGTCTCCTGTAGTCCACGATCATCTCTTTAGTTTTGCTTTAGTTTGAGAGAGAGGTTATTCTCCTGGTGCCAGCGGTTTAGTGTCTTTACCTCCTCTCTATAGGCCATCTTGTGGCGGCTCCCAAGGGTCGTGCCATCATACTGTCGAACCCCTCGGCAGGGGAGTGGTTCAGTCCGGAGGCGGCCCTTAGCCAGAGGGTTTAAAGGCCCCAGCGCCATGTCCGTGCGCCTCTCCAGGAATTTGGTCTACCTCACCGGCGATTCGACCATCTCCACGTAGATATTGTGGGGCCTCTCCCGCCGTCCCGGGTCATCACCCACCTTCTTCAATGGTGGGCCGCTTCATGCGATGGCCGGAGGCCATTCCATTGGCCGATACTTCAACGGCTATGTGTGCGCGTGCGTTGTCCGCGCACTGGATTGCTCGCTTCGGGGTGCCGGCGCACATCTCCTCAGACCGGGGGCCACAGTTCACCTCCGAGCTGTGGTCAGCCATGGCTCGCTTGCTGGGGTGCGGCTACACCACACCACGGCTTATCACCCGCAAGCTAACGGTCTGGTGGAGAGGTTCCACCGGCAGCTAAAGGCAGCGCTGAAGGCACGAATCTCCAGCCCGGACTGGATGGACGAGTTGCCGTGGGTCATGCTGGGCATCCGGACTGCTTCCAAAGAGGACTTGGCCTCATCATCGGCGGAGCTCGTGTACGGGTAGCCACTCACGGTGCCCGGGGAGTTCGTGCCATCGGCGCCGGGGCAGCAGGGAATGCCCTCATCCACCCTAAAGCGCCTTCACGAGCGAGTTGGCAGGCTCGCAACCGTCCCGACGTCCCGCCATGGTACATTTCGCCCTCACACGTGCCATCAGCACTCAGGGACTGCCCATACGTCTTCCTGCGCCGTGATGTCCACCGGACGCCACTCTAGAGGCCATACCGGGTGCTGGAGCACGGGCAGTCGACTTTTGTCCTGGACATGGGGGGCCGGCCGGAGGCCGTGTCGATTGACCGTTTGAAGCCGACACACCTGGACATTGACCAGCCGGTGCTGGTTGCCCAACCTCGGCCTCGAGGGTGCCCCCCTTCACGGCTCCCTCCACCTGTCACTCCACCTGTCCTCCCGCTGGTCCCTCGACCATTCCCTCGACCTGTCCCTCCACCTATGCCTCCGCAAGCCCCACGATCGGCTGACTTCCGCACGTGGGCCGGCCGGGTCGTGCGCCCGCCAGTGCATTTCGTGCCTCTAGTTCTTGGGGGGGGGGGGTCCTGTGGCGGCTCTCAAGGGTCGTGCCATCATACTGTCGAACCCCTCGGCACGGGAGTGGTTCAGTCCGGAGGCGGCCCTTAGCCAGAGGGTTTAAAGGCAGGGGTTTTGAGAAGCACCTTTTATTATGTTCCTCCCGGTTGTAGGGAAGACCAAACAAGAGAAAGATGGCACCCAAACCCCTGTCTTTAAACCCTCTGGCTAAGGGCCACCTCCGGACTGAACCAGTGATCAAAATGAGACTTTTAGTTATATATAGATGAGCAGGGCCCATTTTTTTTACACAGAGAGTGGTGGAGGCATGGAGCGCATTGTCAATGGTGATGCTGGAGGCAGATAGGACAGTGGTGTTTAAGAGGCTTTGGGATAAGCACATAGAAGTGTAGGGAATAGAGGGATATAGATCATGTACAAGCAGATTATATCAATTTAACGTGGCATAATGTTCGGCACAAACATTGAATGCTGAAGGGTCTGTTCCACTGCTGTACTGTTTTATGTTCCATAAACGATGCCGGCGAACTTCCATACAGATGGATGGAAGCACCAACGTCTCTTTACCCATTGTCCTTTACTCAGATTGTTGACTGTGATTGGTGCATTTGCCTGGTTAGGTGGAATCTAATTAGTGCAGGAGTCTGGTTAAGGTACTAAGTGATGCAGCAATCTGAAATCCATCACAGTTTATGTTTAAAAAAGGCACAAAGTGCTGGAGTAACTCAGCGGGTCAGGCAGCATCTCTGGAGAACATGGATTACCCTGCTCCATTACCCTGCAACTGGAATCACAATGAGACCAGCAGCACAGTGACATTTTGGATTGGGACTACTGCTTAAATTCATAGGTCTCTGGGTGACAAACTTACTTAACTATTCAAGCTACTATGATTCATAAATTGCCATACAGAATAAGGAAACAAATGCTCTCACGCATAAAATAATGTCCCCTAATTTTCCTGCTCTTCCCTAATGGTTTGTGGGTTAATTGGCTTCTGTAAATTGTCTCTGGTGTGTGAGATAGTGCAAGTGTTCGGGTGATTGCTGGTCGGCGTGGACTCAGTGGGCCGAAGGGCCGGTTTCCACGCTGTATCTAAAAACAAAAAAACTACAGTTGGTGCTGTTCATGGTGAACCCTCCTACACATTGTTGAAGCATTGTTTGGTTTCCTGGCTTGGTGCCAAAGTCAGAGTAAAGGATATGCTGAGCATATATTACAGGAGAGTGGCTCAAGTACCTCAAGGCCATCCAGTTTTGAACTGCAGGATCTGTTCTGAATCTACTCCATTTAGCTTGTCATAAGCCCCATGCAACACAATGGAGGGTATCAACCGTGTCAGACTAACATTTTTTTAAACTTGCTGGGACTTTCCTAATCCAGTGTCTTTGATTAATTCAATCTGCTGTTCTTTGTTATTACATGTTTAGTGCAACAAATGGCTCATTAGGTTACTGCAAGAGTCGACTCCATTACCCTGCAACTGGAATCACAATGAGACCAGCAGCATAGTGGTGTTGCTGTATCATAGCATCAGAGATCTGGGTTCGATCCTGGCCTCGGACGCTGTCTGTGCGGAGTTTGCATGTTATGCCTGCGAAAGCATGGGTTTCCTCTGGTCCTCCAGTTTCTTCCCATATCCCCAGGACGTGCGAGTTGGTAGGTTAGTTGGTCTCAATGTACATTGCCCCTAGTGTGTTGAGAGTGAATGAGAAAGTGAGATAACATAAAACAAGTTGAACGGGTGATCGATGGTCCACGTTGACTCAATGGAGCAAAGGGCCTGTTTCCATGCTCTATCCTTCATTCAAAACCAACTGTTGGAAGAATAAAATGCATCCCATACTCTTCCTCTCCCTCACCTCCCCCCTTCCCCAAAAACAAACACTCTGTTTTTTCCAGGCAGGTTGAGTTGTCAGAAGTTAAAATAATTAACCAATTCTTACTCTCTGTCCTGCCCACTTTCCCATTGGACTCCCACCTCCCATTCCCGTATCCCAAGCTAAACCCAAATATTTAATATGTCCCCGGGTAGAATCATAATCATAATCATAATCATTATCATATTTCATTAGTCTAGTATGTTTTGCAACATACGAGGAATTTGATTTGCCATACAGTCATACCAATAAAAAGCAGCAAAACACACAAAATACATTTTAACATAAACACCCACCACAGTGACTCCTCCACATTCCTCACTGTAATGGAAGGCGAACAAAAGTTAAATTTCTTCCCTGAAGACGAAAATGGAAAATAATTATGTCCCTTATGGAATTACTGATCCTTCATTTCTTTGAGAATTGTTATTCTGGGTGTAACTTCACCACCACTGAATTATTTGACAATTATCCAATTAATTAAACTGATATTGAGTTTCTTGATATGCTGGTCTGATTTATCAGTTTCCATTGCCATCGGCAATATTACCAGTGCAAAGTATTTTAACCTGTTTTAATGATATTGATGATTCAGGACAGAGGTCTTGTTGATTTATTAATAATTGAGAATCACAAGGTTGTTGATGACTGATTTATTGAACTATCAAATCCAACGGTTCATCCAAGTGGCTAATGAAGTGAGACAAAAACTCCAATGAACTAATTTAAAGTGGAAACAATCATTTGATTTGTTTTGAAGCAAACTTACTTCTCATATACATACTTGATGTTGTTTTATGAGGATTTGCCAGGACTTGTGGGCCTGAGCTAAAGGGAGAGGTTGAGCAGGCTAGGACTCCATTCCTTGGATCTCAAGAGGATGAGGGTGACCTTATAGAGGTATAAAAAATCTGGAGAGGAATAGATAGGGCACAAAGGGAATCAAGAACCAGAGGACGTGGATTTAAAGTGAGGGGGGAACGATTTAATAGGAACATTCCTTGGATCGTCAGTAGAGTTAAGAGGATTAGAGGGGTGACCTTATAGAGGTGTGCGACTTTTTCAAAAATCTGGAGAGGAATGGCGGAGATGGGGCACAAAGTCTGTACCGACTCATCCGGAGCAAGCCAGGAATCAAGAGACCTGAGCAGAGCAGGGTGGCCCGAGGAGCGGGATGCAGAGGGGGCCAGAGCTGGGCTGGGGCAGCGGGAGCGGAGCTGGGGGAGCGGCAGCGGAGCGGAGACCAGAAGCTGGGCGCGGCGAATAGCCTGGACTGCTGCAGGCGCAGACGCGGGGACCAGGAGAAGCGGGACCAGAAGCTGGCGCGGCGGCCTGGAGCTGGGGCAGCGGCCCAGAGGCAGGACCCGGAGCTGGGGCAGCGACCTGGAGCTGGGGCAGCGGCCTGGAGCTGGGGCAGCGGCCCGGTGCGGAGACTGCAGGATCTGGAGCTGGGGCGGCGACCTGGCTGGGGGCATCGACCTGGGAGAACAGCTGATGCTGTGGCGGGCACGGCGACATCACCACGGAGGTCCGCTGGAGTGGAGAGCGGCATCTCCGGCCTGGATCGACCCGCCTCAGCGCAGAGGGAGAACATCGGAGCATCAGTCCATCACAGTGAGGATGTGCTTGGTGAACTCACTGTGGTGGATGTTTAATTGGTGTTTATTGTATGTTTTGTTATTATTGATTCTGTGTATGACTGCAGGCAACATAGTTTCGTTCAGACCGTAAGGTCTGAATGACAATAAAGGATCTATCTATCTATCTATCTATTGCTGCCATACAGCGCTTGAGACCCAGGTTTGATCCTGACTACAGGTGCTGTCTGTTCAGAGTTTGTACGTTCTCCCTGTGATTGCATGGGGTATCTCCAGTTTCCTCCAACACTCCAAAGGCGTATAGATTTGTATGTTAATTGGCAGGAGAGTGTTGGTGTGTGGTGTGATCGCTAGTCGGCACAGATTCAGTAGGCCGAAGGGCATATCGTGTTGTATTTCTAAAGTCTAAAGCAGTGGTTCTTAACCTCGGGGTTGAGACCCCCATATGGGGGCCGTGTGGGGCTTTGCCAGGGTTCATGAAGGGGACACAAATAATATATCAATTTGTTGAGCCCATGTTTAGGAACCTAACAAAGTTAGATACCACATATAGTATTTTGTTTGTGTATCTGAGTACTAGCAGGGCTGCCCACATCGGGTGAGAGTTGAGAAATTGCGAGGGAGCGTAGCGACCGAGGGGGGTGGATGTGTTCCCCCTCACACCATAGGGAGCTTTTGCATTTTTCAGCTTGAAATTGTGCAATCTGGTGCATACTGTAGTGAGTCTTTTAACTTACACTTGAATGCAACATTTATGCTTTCAATTGGATTAGGTATGAATAAGGTTAGGCTAATTACATTCCACAGTAGATGCCTAATTACATTCCACAGTAGAGCCAGGCTCTGATCAATAGGTGTAGCACTTGAATGACCTTAGTATATTCATGTATGGAAATCAGATTATAATTCATGCTGTTATGCATATATATAGAGGGAAAAAACAGAGAAACAAGGCAAGTCGGACTTCCATCACTGTTCTGCACAGATAGATCAATCAACCTTACCCTTTGACTACAGAAACAAGACTAAAATAATGCCACATATTCAACCTTATATGGTTCAATGAAATTAAGATATATATGTAAAACATATATATATGGAAACAGGCCCTTCAGCCCACCAAGTCCACATCGCCCAGCAATCTACCATACACCAGTTGTATCCTACACGACAGAAGCCAATTAACCTGCAAACCGGCACTTCTTTCGGATGTGGGAGATCCAGAGAAAACCCATATGGTCATAAGGAGAATGTACAAATTCTGAACAGACAACACCTGTAGTCCGGATCAAATCTGGGTCTGCGGTGCTGTAAGACAGCAACTCTACCGCAGCGCCAACGTGCCACCCCATTACATTATTTTTTCTGTAATATATTTATGATGGTGTCACGTCAAATATAGATGAACACATGATTCTGATTTCTGCCCTCAGTTGGATAACACACATCTCCAGTCATTGTGTTTTATGGCTGGTTTTCAACCTCTTCAGTCTGAAGGTCCCATTCTTTCTCTCCAGAGATGCTGTCTGCCCTGCTGAGTTATTCCAGTTTTTAGTTTCTACAGTTTAAACCAGCATCTGCAGTTCCTTCCTACACTCTTTGTTAAGCGAAACAGGTCCTATTCTCAGAATATTATTCACCTCAACTAAGTATTTTCTTCACCTCCGTTGCTGCAGAGAATATCAAATCTTTCTTCAAAGTGAAAAAAAATTCCAGTCCTGCCAAGATCTTCATAAATTGCCCCTGGATCCTCCCTAGAGCAATTGCACCCTTTCTACAATGTGTCATAGTCTTACAGCATGGAAACATCCCAAATTGTGCATGCAGATGCAAGATGCCCCATCTAAACTAGTCGCATTTATCCGCATTTGGCCCATGTCCCTTTAAACCTTGTGTGTGCCAGTGTGTGTTCGGTTATGTGTGAGAGTGTGTGTCAGTGAAGCGGCAACAACACCCGGAGTGAGCGGACATTTGGAGACTTGGCGATGTCCGTGAAGTGTTTCCCTCTCCCCCCCTCCCGGAATGTGGGCCGGCCCAGGTGCTCTGTGTCCAGCTGAGGTCAGGGGGAGGTGAGGGTCAGTGACCCGGGGGTCGGACATCGGAGCGGAGCCTTAGCCCGAGATTCATCCCCGTGGCTCCGGAGGCAGCACCGACTCCCCCACTCACCCGGTCCGCTCCTGGCTCCGGCCCGGAGTTAAAACTCCATGGGGTGTGGACAGAGCGGCCGACGGACACAGAGCCGCCGGAGGTGAGAGTGGGAGGTGTGAGCGCTGTCTCAGGGGTCAGTGCTGGGACCACCGCCGTGTCTCACCTATCACACCATCTGAAGGGGAGAAACTAAACTACTTTTTTCCCCCAAAAGCGGGCTGGTAGTTTGACTCCCCTGCTTTATACCAATGCCCTCTAGTTCTTGAATCACATATCCCTGGAAAAATACTATGCATTCACCTTATATATTCCCCTCGTGGTTTTTACTCACCTCTAAAACAATTTTTGCTTTATTTCGAATTTCCAGCCCCTGCAGATTTTGGTTCCATGAATGTCAAATGTACTGCAGTTTGCCATTTTAAATAGTGTGCTTAAGAGTCTAAGACATTGCTCGTTCTTTATGGGAAACCCACCAACAGAAAACTATTCTCATTGGTGAGTGTGGGGGAGATCTGGAAGCCTTGGGCAAATTGATTTGTTCGTGACTTTATTTTATTTTATTTTTTTAATTTGAGCGTGAGAAATTTGTGATCAGCGTGAGGTCGTGCGAATTTCGTGAAATGCGTGAGTCTCACACTCATTGCGTGAGTGTTGGCAGCCCTGGTACTGGTGCCAAAAAAGGTTAAGAACCACTGGTCTAAAGGAACACAAAGGTTGGTGGGTATATAGAACGAGCTGCCGGAGGAGCTAGGTACTATCACAACATTTAAAAAAAAACATTTGGACAGGCACAATGATAGGACAGGTTTAGAGGGATATGGGCTAAATGCAGGCAGGTGGGACTAGTGTTGATAAGACTTGTTTGTCAATGTGGGCAAGTTGGGTTGAAGAGCCTGTTTCCAAACTGTATGACTATATGAAAAAAAACTAAAATCTTATTTTCCGTAGTTGCCACCTATTTGGAGAAAAATGTCACTTTGAATTCTAGCTTCCTTTGCTATCAATGAGTAAAAGTAAGAGAGTGACTTCAAAGTAGTCATACTAGCAGCACTATCAAGGATAGTTAGTACTTGGTGGGCTAAAGGGCTTGTTTCTGTACTGTACGTATCAATGTACGATTGCAACCTTTAAGCAGGTACTATCACAATGTTTAAGCTGGTACATTTAAGAAACATTTAGACAGGAACATGGAAAGGACAGGTTTGGAGGTATCTGGGCCATATGCAGGCAGGTGGGACTAGTGTAGGTGGGACATGTTGGTTGGTTTGGGCAATTTGGGCTGAAGAGCCTGTTTCCACATTCCATTACAACAGTACAACACAGGAAGAGGCCCTTCAGCCCACAAATGTCTGTATTGAACATAATCTCCTCTACCTGCATGTGATCCCTATCCCTACATTCCCTGCATATCCATATGCCCATCTAAACAGCTTGAATGTCACCATCGTATCTGCCTCCACCACAACCCCTGGCAGTCGGTTCTAGAGGCATCCACCAAAAAAAAAACCTGCCCCGCACATCCCCTTTAAACGTTACCCCTTGCATCTTAAAGCAACGACCTTGAGTCTCTGACATTTCCACTCTGGGAAAAATGTTCAGGCGTCACAAATGCTGCCTGGCCTGCTGAGTTCCTCAAGCCCTTTTGTTCTTTTTTTCTGCTCAAGTTTCCAGCATCTGCAGTTTCTTGTGTCTCTGCGAAAATCAATGCCAGCAATTCAGTTATAAAATGAAAGACGTGGGATTCCGTGAAACAATATCAACACTTCATATCTGTTCTGCACACCCTTAAACATTTGATTATCATTGTGGTTTCGAAGCAGTCGTTTACAATGTATAACTTGTATATCAAGCAGAGATTCTGACATTCAGTAAACCAGCAACACTGAAAATGGTGCAATCCATTTCCGAAGAGCGAATACATCTTAAGGGTTTTTACTATTTCACGAGCCGAGCTCTGCATTTCAATCTCGTCATCAGCTGGGCAATCCTTAGAATTACATATTTCTCAAGCTGTCTGTCTACTGCCCTGAAAGGATTTCACAGTCTCAGATTGCAATGACAGTTGCTGTCAGCAGCAGAGACCTGTGTCTCTGCTTCCACTCTGAACTGACACAATTGCTAGTCAGAAACCAATATCAGGGGAGAATGCTGGGGTTTTACAAAATGAGAGCATAGAAATTAATTTTACCATCTATTCACATCCGACCACAATGCCACCAAACCCAGATAAATGTCTTGTTCTCCATTTATCAGGAAGGATTTACTTACTTTGTGAGCCAAAATGTATTAGATTGATTTCTAGGCAAGGGAATTGCTCAGTGGGGAGAGATTGAATGGAAGGGGTCTAGGTTCTTTGGAACATAGAGGTCTGGGAGATGATCTAAGAATTGTTTAAGATCAATGTGAATTATTTAAGGTTTGAAAGGGTCTAAGGTGGATGGATGCTGAGATGTTGTATCCCCTGCTTAGTGAATGCAGAACTAATAGCAAATACTCAGGAGATGGGGCTTAACGTTAACGAATGATGTTAGAATGAAAAACAAGGAACTGCCGGCACTGGTGTAACTCGGTGGATCAAACAGCATGCCTGGTGAATATGGATAGATGATGTTTCGGGCCAGGACCCTTCTCCAGACTGATTACATCACGTAAAGGTATTCCTGTTTTCCAAAGATGTTGCCTGACTCACTGAGTTAATCCAACCTTATGCCCATTTTTATAAACTAGCATCTGCAGTTCCTTGTGCCTTCACTTCAGTCAATAGTCGTTCTGAATACACAGCTCGGTAAACTGCCTTCACTCCCATCGGAGAGTCGCTGTGAATAATTTCATCTTTCTCTCCACAATCTCATTTCGCCGATGAGGAAAGCAGGAAGAGGGGAGGGACAGGACAAAGTGTAGCAAGTTATAGTGACCACATGCAAAGCGGTTTTTTGATCAGCAGACGGTTGGACAAAGGCCAGAGACGATATAAATCAGGTGTGTGACAAAAGGAGTGAAGTGTTGCAAATTCTGAAGCCAGAGGATGGAATGTAGGTGGAGAGGGAGGGGAGGGGAGAAATAAGCTCAGGTGGAGCATGGGGGTGCGAAAAGGGGGTTGTGGGGGAGAAAGGGGAGAGGGAGGGAAGATTGTTAGAGGTTACCTAACATTGGGATATTTATACTGTTAGGTTGCTTTTTCACTGAAAATGTAATGAATCTTTAGAATTATCTACAGTACCTGGAAACATTGGTATACTCGATTATTATGTATATTCAGACATGAGGTCGTTAAGTTTTTGGTGACTCAATGGGGTGATAATTGGGCAGCTAAAAGAAAATGATGTGAAAATGTTAGCCATGACCTTGCTTAATGGTGGAACAACTGCAGGGAGATGTGCACTGCACCACTGATCCTGTCGCTTAACCTTATCCACATTCAGGTGAAGCATGTAATCCAATTTATCGTATCTACACCCAAGCAGTATTTTCTCTTGGTTCAATTTCCATCACTTTATTTGGTGGATTCTGTCTCGGCACTGTATGTTTACATATTACGAAGCTGGAAGATGGTTGATTATTTGACCCAGATTTTAAATGAAAGAAGTTACATTGTGCAAAACAGCCTGTTACAGCTTTAGAAAACTTTGGTTAGGCTGCATTTGGAGTATACTGAGCACTTTTGGTCACCACATTACAGGATGGATGTTGAGGCATTGGAGAGGGTGCAGAGGAACTTTACCAGGATTCGGCCTGCTTTAGAGGGTGTTAATAATAAGGAGAGGTTGCACAAACTCGGATTGTTTTCTCAGGAAAGTCAGAGGTTGAGGTTGATACTGATAGAAGTATGTAAAATTATGAGAGGCATGGATTCATAACCTTTTTCCCAGGCTATGCCAAAGCCTAGAGGCAGAAAGGAAACGTTTAACAAAATTTGCACGCCAGGTTTTTTATACCTGTCAATAAATTTTGTTAAACATTTCCTTTCTGATAGGTGCCTGGAATGTGCTGGCAGAGGTGGCAATGGAGACAGATACAATAGTGGCATTTACGAGGTTCTTAGATAGCAGGGCTGCCAACATTGGGTGAGAGTTGAGAGTGAGAAATTGCAATGGAGCATAGCGACCAAGGGGGAGTGGTGGGGGGGGGGGGGGGGGGTAGGGTGTGGGAGGGGGGCGTAGGGGTGGGAGGGGGGTGTAGGGTGTGGGAGGGGGGTTGGGGGTAGCATCAAGCAGGAAATTAGGGATGCGTTTAGCAACGGTACAGCAGTTATCATTGGTAACTTTAATCTACATATCGGTTGGGCCAACCAAATTGGTAGCAATGCTGAGGAGGAGGATTTCATGTAATGTACACTGGATGTTTTTTTAAACCAATATGTAGAAGAACTCATATGAGATGGGCATTGACTCGGATAGACTGGCAAATTATACTTAAAGTGTTGAAGGTGGAGATGTAATGGCAAAGATTTAAAGACTGTATGGGTGAACTCCAAAAATTGTTCATCCCTGTCTGGCGAAAAAATAAATGGGGAAGGTGGCTCAATCGTGGCTAACGAGGGAAATCGAGGATAGTGTGATATCCAAGGAAAAGGCATATACATTGGCTTGAGGAAGAAGCAAACCAGAGGACTGGGCTGAAATTTAGAACAGGGGAAAACAAAGGGGTTAATTAAGAGGGGGGGGGAAAAAGAGCATGAATAAAGGCATGAGAGACTCAGCGGGTGAGGCAGCATCTATGGAGAGAAGGAATTGGCGACGGTTTGGGTCGAGACCCTTCTTCAGACTGATGTCAGGGGAGGGGGTAGGACAAAGAAAGAATGTAGGTGGAGACAGTGGGACTAGTGGGAGGACTGGGAAGGCGGGGGAATGGACAGTGAGAGCAAAGGCTACCTGAAGTTAGAGAAGTCAATGTTCATACCGCTGGGTTGTAAAATATGAGGTGCTGTTCCTCCAATTTACGCTGGGCCTCTGGGGGAGAGAAAGGGGAGAGAAAGAAAGAGAAGGGGGAGGAGGGGAGGTGAAGGGAGGGGGGGGAGAAGGAGTGGAGACACTTTTAAGAAGTTTAATACAGTTTAGCAGGCAATTTACCTGCCGGTAGGTCTTCCTAGGCCGTGAAACTCCAATGAGCCAATCGAAATGCCCGGTCAGCGAAGGAGATGGCCTACGGCTGCCCTCGAGTGCCTGTAAAGAGCGACCCCACTCCACTGCACTACGAGTGAAAAAGACCCATGCCGACCAAATTTTACTCGCGGAAATCTTTCAGCATCCTGAAATTTTTTTCGCGACCTAGATGAGGCCGGGAGTAGGCGGGAACCTCCTTCGAGCATGAAGGGGCGTTCTAACCACCTCATATGACCTCCTAGGACCTCGTGTCAACCATGCTGTGAGTTTGAGTCCAAGGCAAACTCTTTTAAACTCAAAGCTTAGGTCGCCCAAGTGGGACAGTCCCTTTAGTGTAGATGGAGCAGTTTGTTTGTTTGTGTACTAGTTGGTCCTAAGGTGTATGACTGTATGACTATCTCTGACCTTAATTCCTCCCTGACCAGTAGTGCTTGGCGCACCATTAACAGTGGTGGCACAGTGCATTCTGCCTCTGCATTCAGTTTCATGGACTTTAATGCAATGCAATGGTATAATTGACCACCATTTTGGTGGCTTTAGCACATCATGCTGGGGGTGAATGTCTAACGGAATGGTTTCCTTTCTTGAATGATATGTGAACCAAACAGATTGCAATGACAGCTGATGACTTCATGGCCTCTTGGTGTCAGGAATTTTTCTTTCCATATTTCCAGACTTCTAAAACCTTGTAAAATTCTAATACTGCCATCTTGAACATTGAACCATTGATGGTAAAAGTAGCCATTGCACACATATAAAAGAAGTCCTGCTCATTGTTCACTCTGTATAAAATGGGACACGGTACAAAAATCAATAAAATACGACTTGGTCAGATTGTAAGTTTCAAACCATTTATTTCACTAAGTGCAATGTGACATGTTTTCATGTTGCAAATGTGAAGCAAGCAATCAGTTTAAATAAATAGCCTAAAGAATAACAGAAAAGTCCAACGTGATTGATAGCTGCATGCTTTGAGTTTTGGAAGGTGACAAATATGTGAACAACTGTTTTGGACAATCTTGGTGCTAAATACTGGCACAGTTACATTTCTATATATATATTCCTAGGCATTATTCAGTAACTATTCACAGACATTTTATTCAATGAATTCAAGGTGATAACAGGCCTTATGTCAGTTAAAGTCCCATTGTTGGTTTTAACTAATTATGAACGCTTTAATTTAAAGCTAACAGTAAAAGTATTATTTTTTCTGCAAAGAGGAATTCCCTGCACAGGGCGGCACAGTGGCGCAGCGGTGGAGTTTCTGCTTTACAGTGGCAGAAACCCAGGTTTGATCCTGATTACGGGTGCTGTCCGTACAGACTTTTGTAAGCTCTCGCTAGGACCGCGTGAGTTTTCTCTGGGTGCTCCGGTTTCCTCACACATTCCAAAGACGTGCAGGTTTGTAAGTTGATTGGCTTTGATAAATAAAAAAAGTAAATTGCCCTTAGTGTTTAGGATTGTGCTAACATACGGGTGATTGCTGGTTGGCGCAGACTCGGTGGAACAAAGGACCTACTTCTGTGCTGTATCTCTAAAGTAAAATAAAGTCTAAAGATGCTACATGATTTGTTAAGTTGCTCCAGCACTCTGTATTTTGGTCAAGGTTCCAGCATTCATGTTTCTTGGTAATTGTTCTTATATTATTTGAAAGAAAATAGAATATCTCTTGCCCTCAGCTGTGGAATTGCTCAGATAGCTCAATGTAAAAACAGGTTTGAGTATGCTCATGTGTGGAGCACCTTATTCTATTCAGTTGCCAGCCATGTTAACCTCTCTCCTCAACCCTTCCAGCACTGTAAAAATCCTTTTATTGCCTCATGTGGTAGCGTGCAGTGAAATCATTTTCTTACATACAGTCCACTAACGTATTGCCATACCTAAGCACATCTCTGATTAGCAAATCGTACAGAAGTTGTCTAGGGAGGCCGCAAGCCGTTCTGGCACCATTTCCAAATTCCAGTCCGACCTCTAGGTCTAATGCTCTTTGCCTGTCCCGTCCTTCATTGTCATCATCGCCGGCTCCATCCTCTTGGTGTCTGGTCTTCGTAGGACGAGCAGGGGTCAGCTGGGCAGCTTTCACCATGCAGGCCGTGGTCCACCGGTCTTCCTTTAGACCACATGGGGCGAGCAGGAGCCTTCTGCCATGCGCTGGTCTCAACCACATATTCTGCCAAAATCTCTCTCAGTCTCCTCATTGTATTTCAGTTGCTCTGTCAAAGCTGCACTGTTGTTCACCATCAGTTAGTAGGTCTCCCTCGGTCATGACTAACCCTGGGTGATACATCCTGGTTGGATGCAAGCCTGGGTGATGTCATATGGAGGACAGGCTGTTGCCCATGCAGCACATCCCCCCTCTCCACGTCGCTGATCGATCCAAAGGAACAGCAGGGCCGTTGCAGTTTGGCACTAGCGCCATCGCAGGAGCTGCCAGAGCAAGGTTGTAGACAACGACAAACTACCTTTGGGGCTCCGTGTCTGGATTTTCTTGAAGTTTACTCCTGGAGCCTTTTCCATGACTGGATATGGCCACAATGCAGTGGAGGTTTTAAATCAGAGTTTTCCCCCTCCTAGATGGACTGCCTTCCCAGGCTGAAGAGCCTGAGACTCGTGGGAGCTGGAGCGTCTACCTTCCCGTGCAGGTCTATAGCACCTGCCCACTGCCCAGGATTAGTGGCCCTTAAAAGAGCCATTTGTTCTTGGTGGAGAGGTGGAGTTAGCCGTGCTCCCCGTGGATGTGGCGGGCCAGCTGGATGTCTTTTGGCATGATGGTGACTCGCTTGGCATGGACTGCGCACAGGTTGGTGTCCTCAAAGAGCCCCACCAGGTAAGCCTCACTGGCCTCCTGCAGGGCCATGTCGGCCGAGCTCGGGAAGCGCAGGTCTGTCTTGAAGTCCTGAGTGATCTCACGCTCCAGGCGCTGGAAGGGTAGTTTGCGGATGAGCAGCTCATTCTGGTCGTGCCGGATCTCCCTTAGAGCCACGGTGACGGGCCTGTACCGATGAGGCTTCTTCACTCCGCCGTGCATAGAGCGCTCTTCCGCGCAGCTTTGTTCGGAAACTGTTCACGAGGAACTTTCCCTCCGGAAAAGTACAGCTGTTATTTTTTAGGCCATTAAAAGTGTTCTGACCTGAATTTTGCAGCTGTAATGATGATGAGATTTGCCATGAGTCCAATGCACAACTCTCTATTTCTGCTCATGCCCACTTTAAGGTGTAATTTATGCTGTTGCTAAGTAACTTAGTGGTTCTCCAGAGTTAGGAGTGTTTTGCAGATTTCCACAGCAAAGGGCTATCAGTGAATTAATAAATTCAGACATTTGGAGATCATCTCAATTGTAAAATACTTTGTAATCTAGCACTTATTACACTTCGTTGCATGAAGGCTAAAGCAGTTTCAGTGGCCACAGAGCTGTCATAACTGATTAACAAACATGGTGGTCTTAATAAACTAATTTTGTATATAAACTAATTTTGTATATGAATTACAATTTCATCGTGGAAATATCTGAAAATAATAGGTGTTAGAATAATATAATTAATGGTTTGATTCAGACATTTTCAGCATTCAAACCAATCTTATGTTTGCTTAGCTACTTTGTACTTTCTCTTCCCTTCATAAGTTCATATGTCATAGGTGCATTCGGCCCATTTCGTCTACTCAACCATGGCTGATCCATCTTTCCCTCAATCCCATTCTCCTACCTTCTTCCCATTCACACCCTTACTAATTAAGCATCTGTCAAGCACCGTCTTAAAAATACCCAATGACTTGGCCTGCACAGCCATCTGTGGCAATGAATTGAATGAATGAATGAATTGAATGAATGGATGTATGAATTAATAAGTTTATTGGCCAAGTATATTCACATACAAGGAATTTGCCTTGGTGCTCCGCCCACGTGACAACTTGACAGACAGTGACAGTTAGGTATGACACATAAAACATTAAACATTAATAATAAAACATTATAGATTAAACATGTGAATTAAATAAAATACCAGAGTAAAAGAAGGCTACAGACTTTTGATTATTGAATAGAGCAACTACTCGTGGAAAAAAGCTGTTTTCATGTCTGGCTGTGGCAGCTTTGACAGCCTTCCAGAGGGAAGTGATTCAAAGAGTTTGTGGCCAGGGTGAGAGGGGTCAGAGATGATCTTGCCCGCACACTTCCTGGCCCTTGCAGTGTACAGTTCCTCAAGATTGCAGTCAATAACCTTCTCAGCTGATCAGATGATTCACTGCAGCCTCCGGATGTCGTGCTTGGTGGCTGAGTCAAACCAGACCATGATGGAGAAGGTTATGTCAGACTCTACGATGGCCATATAGAATTGGACCATCATTGCCTGTGGCAGATTGTGCTTCCTCAGCTGCCGCAGGAAGTATATCCTCTGTTGTGCCTTTTTGACTGTGGAGTCGATGGTGACCTCCCATTTAAGGTCCCTGGAGATGATGGTTCCCAGGAACTTAAAATACTCCCCAGATGTACCTGTGGTGTTGTTGATGGTGAGTGGGGGAAGGGGAGGAGGAGCTCTCCTAAAATCTACAATCAATTCCACCGTCTTAAGAACATTGAGGTCCAGGTTGTTGCAATGGCACCAGGACGCCAGCTGTGACTCTTCCTGTCTGCAGGTAGATTCCTCCCCATCCTGGATCAGTCCAATCAGGGTTGTGTCATCTGCAAACTTGAGAAGCTTGACAGAGGAGTCAGTGAAGGTGCAGTCATTGGTGTAGAGAGAGTAGGGGAACCTGAAGATTTCCGGATTTTCTGTCTTCTGAACAGCCTCTCCATCTCCTCTATTTTTATTCTTGATGATGGAGAAGTGGCCAGATTGATGCTGGGCAGCATGGAGGGGGTGGGTCATGGACGAGTTCCCAGTCTTTTGCGGTCAGGCTGTAATTGGGTGTTAAGTGGTGACTGGAGAGGGGTGGGTGGGAAAGGGTCCAGTCTTTTCAGACTGGAGTCTTGCTTTAAGTAGGTGTGGTAGTGCTTTAGGAGGAGTGGGTGTAGAAAGGTCCTGTCTCTGCAGACTGGGGTCTGGCTGTGTTGGTTGGGGAGGGGGTACCAGGGTTACATTTCATAGAAACATAGAAATTAGGTGCAGGAGTAGGCCATTCGGCCCTTCGAGCCCGCACCGCCATTCAATATGATCATGGCTGATCATCCAACTCAGTATCCCGTACCTGCCTTCTCTCCATACCCTCTGATCCCCTTAGCCACAAGGGCCACATCTAACTCCCTCTTAAATATAGCCAATTAACTGGCCTCGACTACCCTCTGCGGCAGAGAGTTCCAGAGATTCACCACCCTCTGTGGGAAAAAAAGTTGTTCTCATCTTGGTTTTAAAGGATTTCCCCTTTATCCTTAAGCTGTGACCCCTTGTCCTGGACTTCCCCAACATCGGGAGCAATCTTCCTGCATCTAGCCTGCCCAACCCCTTAAGAATTTTGTAAGTTTCTATAAGATCCCCTCTCAATCTCCTAAATTCTAGAGAGTATAAACCAAGTCTATCCAGTCTTTCTTCATAAGACAGTCCTGACATCCCAGGAATCAGTCTGGTGAACCTTATCTGCACTCCCTCTATGGCAATAATGTCCTTCCTCAGATTTGGAGACCAAAACTGTACGCAATACTCCAGGTGTGGTCTCACCAAGACCCTGTACAACTGCAGTAGAACCTCCCTGCTCCTATACTCAAATCCTTTTGCTATGAAAGCTAACATACCATTCGCTTTCTGAGTGTTAAACTTGCAGTAGAACTCATTCAGGTCGTTGGTCATTTGACAATTGTCCAAAGAGCGGGCGTTTTTCCTCTTGTAGCTGGTGATTTCTTGAAAGACCTTCCAAACTGAAGAAGAGTCATTAGCAGAAAACATGCTCCTCAACTTCTCAGAGTACCTTTCCTTGGCAGCTCTGATTCCTCTTCTCAGCTTGTACTTGGCCTGCCTGTAGAGGTCTGCATCCCTGCTCCTTCCTGTAGGCGTCCTGTTTAGACTGTCAGAGCTGTCTGAGTTCTGCTGTAAACCAAAGCTTGTCATTGTTGAACCTAATGCGGGTCCTAGTTGGAATGCAACTGTCCTCACAAAAGCTGACATATGAGGATACGATGTCTGTATACTCATCGAGGCTTGTGGTTGCTTCCCCGAACACATTCCAATCCGTGTGGTCAAAGCAGGATTGCAGGTTTTCAATGCCATCGCACGTCCATCTTTTCGTTGTTCTGACCACAGGCTTAGCAGCTTTTAGTTTCTGCCTGTAGGTCGGAATAAGGTGAACTAGACAATGATCAGAGAGGCCCAGACCCGCCCGGGGAACAGAGCGATATGCGTTCTTGATTGCCGTATAACAGTGATCGAGTGTTCTCTCCCCTCTGGTGGGGCAGGTAACATGAAGTCTGTACTTTGGAAGGTCACCGCTGAAGTTAGCTTTGTTAAAGTCCCCCAAAACAATGACCATGGAGTCCGGGAAGTCACTCTCTACCCTCATTACCTGGTCAGCGAGTTGCGTTTGTGCCTCACGTACGCAGGTTTGGGGGGGAATGTAAACTCCAGCGAGAATAAAGGAGTTAAATTCCTTTGGAGAGTAGAAGGGTTCACAGTTTATAAAGAGGGATTCTAGGTTGGGAGAGCAGAAGTTTGACATTACTGTGATGTCACTGCTCCAGTCATGGTTGGTATAGAATCATATTCCACCGCCTCTTGATTTCCCCGCTGCCTCCACTTCGCGATCCGCTCTGTGAAGTTGGAAGCCAGCCAGTTGCAGCGCGCTGTCCGGGGTCGACTCACAAAGCCAGGTCTCGGTGAAACACAGGGCAGCAGCTCGAGAGAAGTCCTTGTTTGTCCGATGCAGGAGTTGCAGTTCGTCCACTTTTTTATTGAGATAACGTACGTTTGCCAGGAATATACTTGGGAGTGGTGTGCGTGATCCTCATCGCCGGAGTCGTGTGAGTGCTCCAGAGCACTTCCCACGGGTCCTCCTCCATCTCAAGACCTTGAACGCAGCCATAACCCTGCCGATGAGTATGTCCAAATAATCCAGCGAGTGAGAGAAATCCGGAACGATGTTTGGAGGTATCGTATGTCCGATGTTTATGAGTACCTCTCTCGTGAAAGTAATCTTTGTAGCGTTTTCACAGACGACACAAATGAACAAACACATACAAAATAGCAAGGAACAGTACACCGTGGCAGAAACATCACCAGTTACTCCAGTCCTTCTGTTTCTATGCTATATGACTCCGTGACATCCCTTCGTATTTAAAGGTTAAGCAGGAATGCAAGATATGCTTGTTGCTAAATTATTTGAACATTGTTTGGCTCATCGAGAGTGTGGTTCTCAGTTTTACCAAGGTGCTACCGCTGTGTGGAGGACACCACAGGTGAGGAGGTCTGTGGATAAATGTGAGGTTATCCACTTTGGTGGCAAGAACAGGAAAGTAGACTATTATCTGAATGGTGGCCGATTAGGAAAAGGGGAGATGCAACGAGACCTGGGTGTCATGGTACACAAGTCATTGAAATTAGGCATGCAGGTGCAGCAGGCAGTGAAGAAAGCGAATGGTATGTTAGCATTCATAGCAAAAGGATTCGAGTATAGGAGCAGGGAGGTTCTACTGCAGTTGTGCAGGGCCTTCGTGAGAACACACCTGGAGTATTGCGTACAGTTTTGGTCTCCTAATCTGAGGAAAAACATACTTGCCATAGAGGGAATACAGAGAAGGTTCACCAGACTGATTCCTGGGATGGCAGGACTTTCATGTGAAGAAAGACTGGATACTCGGCTTGTACTCGCTAGAATTTAGAAGATTGTGGGGGGATCTTATGGAAACTTACAAAATTCTTAAGGGGTTGGACAGGCTAGATGCAGGAAGATTATTCCCGATGTTGGGGAAGTCCAAAACAAGGCGTCACAGTTTAAGGATAAGGGGGAAGTCTTTTAGGACCGAGATGAGAAAAATATTTTTCCCACAGAGAGTGGTGAATCTGTGGAATTCTCTGCCACAGAAGGTAGTTGAGGCCAGTTCATTGGCTATATTTAAGAGGGAATTAGATATGGCCCTTGTGGCCCAAGGGGATCAGGGGGCATGGAGAGAAGGCAGGTACAGGATACTGAGTTGGATGATCAGCCATGATCATATTGAATGGTGGTGCAGGATCGAAGGGCCGAATGGCCTACTCCTGCACCTAATTTCTATGTTTCTATGTTTCTAAGTCTGTTTCCCATACGCATCTTCACAGACAGACAGTGTCATTACAGGATGCACAGCGATCCACAACAAGGCCGTTGCTTTCAATTTGAAGGAGTTTAGAAGGATGAGGGGCCACCACATTGACACTTACCAAAAAGTGAAAGGCCTGGATAGAGTGAATGTGGAGAGGATGTTTCCACTAGCCAAAAGGTGGTGAATCTGTGGAATTCATTGCCACAGGTGGCTGTGGAGTCCAAGTCAATGGATATTTTTAAGGCAGAGATTGACTGGTTGTTGATTAGTATGGGTGTCAGTGGTTATGGAGAGAAAGCAGGAGAATGGGATTGAGGGAAAGATAGATCAGCCATGATTGAATGGTGGAGTAGACTTGATGAGGCCAAATGGCTTAATTCTGCTTCTATAACTAAGAACATGAAGGGGAACAGCATAAGATCCCACTGAGAGCTCTGCATGCTGCTTTCATCGCCTTTTTAACTAAAGATTTACTCCGTTAAAAGCAGTACCATGAAGTTTCCGTTGTTTTCAAACTTTTAGAGACTGTGTTACAGAGAAGGATTGAGTATAAGTACCGATGCTTCCCAGAGTTTAAAGGAATGGGAAGTGATCTCACTGTAAAAAATTAGATTCTATGAGTAATGCTTTGACTGGATTTTTAATGTCTAGAACTGGGGAAAATAGTCTAGGCATCAATCATTAAGCCAGGTGAAATTTCTTCTTTCTGTGTCTTTGAAAATCAAACTAAATTTGCAGCTGAAATAGATCTCTGGACTGCAGTGGGATCAAGGATCAAGCTTAGGTTTATTATTATCATATGTCCAAGATGTTGCAAAAAAACGTTGTTTTGCATGTTTTCCAATCAAATCAGATAACTATAATGAGGATTATGAGGATCACTCTAAAATGTCGGTTTGGGAAAGTTGGGCATAGTCACAGCGATATTAAATGGCAGACTCAAGAGAGGGAAGGTGCTGAATTATGTAACAAATAACAATCTGCTGGAGGGAGGAATTAGTGGGCAAGCAGCATCTGTGAAGGAAAATGATTGATTGATACTTTATTATCACGTGACATGTCACAGTGAAATTCTTTGTTTTGCATACCATACACAATGTATGCAAAGAGGGCGCAGACAGTTACAAAGTGTTCAATGTAGTCCCAATAGTTCCTCTTTGTTCTCACCTTTGTCTAACCCCTGCCTGTCTTTTCCAGCATTCTCCTCTCTACTACAATCAGCCTGAAGAAGGGTCCCGATTAGAAATGTCACCTGTCCATTCCCTCCACAGATGCTGCTTCACCTATTGAATTATCCCAGCATAGAAACATAGAAACATAGAAAATAGGTGCTGGAGGAGGCCATTCGGCCCTTCGAGCCAGCACCACCATTCATTGTGATCATGGCTGATCGTCCCCTATCAATAACCCGTGCCTGCCTTCTCCCCGTATCCCTTGACTCCACTAGCCCCTAGAGCTCTATCTAAATCTCTCTTAAATCCATCCAGTGATTTGTCCTCCACTGCCCTCTGTGGCAGGGAATTCCATAAATTCACAACTCTCTGGGAGAAAAAGTTTTTTCTCACCTCAGCCTTAAATGACCCCCCCTTTATTCTAAGACTGTGGCCCCCTGGTTCTGGACTTGCCCAACATAGGGAACATTTTTCCTGCATCTAGCTTGTCCAGCCCATTTATAATTTTATATGTTTCTGTAAGATATCCCCTCATCCTTCTAAACTCCAGTGAATACAAGCCTGGTCTTTTCAATCTTTCCTCATATGACTGTCCCGCCATCCCAGGGATCAATCTCGTGAACCTACGCTGCACTGCCTCAATCACAAGGATGACCTTCCTCAAATTATGAGACCAAAACTGTACACAATACTCCAGATATGGTCTCACCAGAGCCAATATACAGCTGCAGAAGAACCTCTCTACTCCTATACTGAAATCCTCTTGTTATGAAGGCCAACATTCCATTAGCTTTGTATTTTGCTCAAGACTCCAACATCTGCAGGCGGCACAGTGGCGTAACGGCGGAGTTGCTGCCTTACAGCATCAGGGACCCGGGTTTGATCCTGACTACAGTTGCTGTCTGCACAGAGTTTCTACGTTCTCCCTGTAACTGCATGGATTTTCCTGGGTGCTCCAGTTTCCTCACAATTTCCAAAGACATACAGATTTGTAGGGTAATTGGCCTTGTAAATAATCCCTTGTGTGTAGGTAGAACTAGTGCATGAATGATTGATGGTCAGCATGCACTCCATGGGCCGAAGGGCCTGTTTCCACGCTGTATCTTTAAACTAAACTAAATTTGAAGTGTCTATGACTCCATTGAGGCTCTTCCTCCTTTTTGTTGTTCGATTCCTGTGAATAAATATGCACCATTTTCTTTGGTTACAGCTAAACGTATTACATTTACAATGACTGTTTGTCTTCGAGTTTAGTTTAGCTTAGATATACAGCACAGAAACAGGCCTTTTGGCCCATCGAGTCCATGCAATCCGACGATACCCGCACACTACCTGTCCTACATACTGGGGACAATTTGCCATTTACAGAAGCCAATTAACATACGAACCTGTACATCTTTGGAGTATGGGAGGAAAGCGGAGCGCCCGGAGAAAACCCACGCAGTCACCGGGAGAACGTACAAACTCTGTACAGACAGCACCTGTAGTCAGGATTGAACCCAGGTCTCTGCCAGTGACGTGCGCTGAGGTCAATGGCTGGGGAGGCACTGGCTAGTATCAGTGACCCGGCCCTCCCTGTATTGATCACCGTGTCTCCACCAGGAGAGAGAGGGGTGGAGCCGTGGCTGGGAGGAAAGATTGAGAAGAGAAGGGAGAGAGAGGGAGAGATTGGAGAGAAAGGGAGGGAGAGAGAAGGGATGGAGAGAGAGAAGGGGGGGAGAGAGAGAGAGCGAGAGGGGAGGGAGAGAGAGAAAGAAAAGAGGGAGAGAGAGAGAGAGGGGAGAGAGAGAGGAGAGAGAGAGAATTGAGAGAGTGCGAAGGGAGAGAGAGAGAGGAGAGAGAGAGAGAGGGAGAAAGGAGAGAGAGAAAGTAGAGAGAGAGAGAATGGGCAGAGAGAGGAGAGAGAGAGAGAGAGAATGAGAGGGAGAGAGAGAGAGAGAGAATGGGGGTAGAAAGAAGGGAGAGTGAGAGAGAATGGGGAGAGAGAGAATGAGGAGAGAGAGAAGGGAGAGAGGAACGATGACACGTTATAACTCACAGCCGTCCCATTCTGACCGTCGCCGAACCCCCACCGCACTATTGCACCCTTCTTCACGGCGGCCCAGTGATGTCTCGGCTCTGACAATTCGAGGGATCTAACTGGTAACAACACTAAGAGCAGCCCTGGGTCGCCGCGCTCCCCGACGAATCTGAGCTTGAAAAATCAGGTGGTGGGCCTGATGTGTCCCGCGGGACATATTTTGGAGACTCCTGCCTTACACGAACTAAACAAAAATGTAGAGAAGTACAAAAATTGATGACTTTATTATTGTGATAAGTATAGATCTATTTTTAAAAAATCTAATAACTTTCTAATGTACCGACTATGTCTACCTTCCCAAGTGACGTATCTTGTTCCGCTCCATGATCTTTGGTCTGCGCCGCCGCTGCTGAAGCTAGTTAACATGGAGGGAGAGCGAGGTAGTGTCAATTACGTGGACTGAGCCTACATAATTGACACTCGCTCTTCCTCCACTGGGCTCAAGACACGCCCCCTTGTGAGGCAGATGTGATCACTGCCTCCCCTGGAGCTTTTTCAATGCAGTTTTATGTGAGACCAGCGAACACAAATTTAATATCTTTATATGTGAAATACGTTACCTGGATTATGGATGGTAAGGACATGTAATGAAGGGGTTTACACACATCACATTGGCGACATACAGAGTGATAGTAACAGGCACACGCTTATTGCCCGTGTTCCATGCAGTTTCTAAGGGGCTGCGCAATCAGAGGGGAGGCTCAGCTCGCCGCTGCCTCACCTCTCATCTCTCCCTGTATTTGCAGCGGAGCTGCAAAACTTTTGAGATTTTTATTATAAAAAATGATTAGATTTATATAGAAATTACATTTATAACAGATCAGTGGAAAATTCTTTATATTTATTTATTTTTTTATTATTTTTCTTTACTTTTCTTAACAGCTATTTTCATTAGGAGTATGACAGGTGAGGCTCTGACTCCCCTAACCGCACGTCCCTGGTCTCCGCCGCTGTAAGGCACCAACTCTACCGCTGCACAACTGTGTCGCCTTTATTGAAATACCCTATTATTTAAGGAGACTTTTAAATTCAGAGACTGCAGCAAGAGACTAAAAGATTGTTAATTTCAACTGGATGTTATGTGATGCAATTTAAAATTACTTGTATGTTTTAATAAGTTCTCCCTGTGGATAGGCCCTTAATCTTTAGTTGATTTATTGGAGGAATCAGCAGGTGCCTTCAAATGAATGAAGCAAACTGTTTGTTGCCTTCAGCCTATTGTACTATGAAGCTATGTGGGTGTAACTCATGAATGCTGTGCTTAATTTTGTAGGATCAGAAAACCAGTGGTTAATCTGTACTCAGCAAGAACTCATTTAAGGGAATGTGCCAATTATCAAGTTTTCTTAAATATAGCTGGTGGGATTAATAATTATCAGAGTTTTAGAGATTTTACATGGAGATTTTAAAGATGGAAATAAACCCTTTGGCCCACCTAGTCCTTGCCGATCTGTTCACATTATGTTACCCTGCTTTCTCATCCACTCCCAACACACGCGGGCAATTTACAGAGCCCAATTAACCTGCAAAGCTGCTCGTCTTTGGACTGTGGGAGGAAACCAGCGGGAGGAAACCCACACAGTCACAGGGAGACCGTGCAAACTCCACACAGATGGCACTCGAGGTCGGGATCAAACCCGTGTCTCTGGCGCTGTGAGGCAGCAGCTGCACCATTGTGCTGGCTAGTTGGCTCAGACACTCGGAATAAGTCACCTACTTAAATAGTGTCATGTGATCTCTTTCATCTTTTGAGAGAGTAAAGTGGGCCTCATTTGATAGGTGGTACCTCTGACAGGGCAGCACCCCCTCAGGAAGATGATCATTCCTGTTATTGAGGGAGTGCAGTGTAGGTTCACGAGGTTAATTCCCGGGATGGCAGGACGGTCAAATGATGAGAGAATGGAGCGACTGAGCTTGTATACACTGGAATTTAGAAGGATGAGTGGGAATCTTATTGAAACATATAAAATTATTAAGGGATTGGACATGCTAGAGGCAGGAAACATGTTCCCAATGATGGGGGAGTCCAGAACCAGGGGCCATAGTTTAAGAATAAGGGGTAGGCCATTTAGAACGGAGATGAGGAAAAACTTTTTCACCCAGAGCGTTGTGAATCTGTGGAATCCCCCGCCTCAGAAGGCAGTGGAGACCAATTCTCTGGATGCTTTCAAGGGAGAGTTAGATAGAGCTCTTAAAGATAGCGGAGTCAAGGGATAGGGGGAGAAGGTGGAAACGGAGTACTGATTGTGGATGATCAGCCATGAACACAGTGAATGGTGGTACTGGCTCGAAGGGCTGAATGGCCTACTCCTGCACCCATTGTCTATTGTCTATTGTCTAGGACTGAGTTTTGTGCTCTTAGGGTGAAGCTGGAATGTCTGACAAAGATGAAGATGGACCTGGGCTCCAACCAATGTGAAAGTTAAGGTGCCTTTAAATAACACAGTTTGTTACTACTTCGAACCTGCTCTCAACTTCAGCTTCTAGAATGAGCCCACACTCCTAAGGAACTGAAGCATGAATGATTTTTATAGAGGTGCATAAAATCATGAGGTGAATGCACCACTATCTTTTTCCTAGGGTTTGGGAACCAAGAACAGAAGGACATAAGTTTGAGATAGGGGAAGATTTTGTAGGAACCAGAGGGGCAACATTTTCACACAGTATACGGTGGGTATATGGAATAAGCTGCCAGAAGAAATGGTTGACGTTGCAACCTATAAAAACATTTGTGTTTAAGAAGGAACTGCAGATGCTGGAAAATCGAAGGTACATAAAAATGCTGGAGAAACTCAGCGGGTGCAGCAGTATCTATGGAGCGAAGGAAATAGGCAACGTTTCGGATCGAAACGTTGCCTATTTCCTTTGCTCCATAGATGATGCTGCACCCGCTGAGTTTCTCCAGCATTTTTGTGTACCTATAAAAACATTTGGATAGGTACATGGATGGGAAAGGTTTTGAGCGATATGAGTTAAATGTAGGTAAATGGGTCTATCTTAGATGGGCATCTTGGATGGCATGAATGAGTTGGGCCAGAAGATCGGTTCCCTTGCTGTATAGCTCGAAATCATGGGGAAAAGTTGAGAAGGAGATATTTATTCTGGGCATTCACCCAGCAGAAGTTACAGAACTTTCTTCTACACTGTCTAATTTCTTGGGCAGATGATGATCTGTTTCTCCAGGGTAATGTTACTTCATAATTCATATCTTGGCAAACACAACGAAGAACAGAAGAGAATAGGTTTGCCAACCATCACTTGGCTATCATAATGAGTTACAAGACGAATAAATGCTGTGAGTTTCCCATACAGAATACGCAGTAATAAATTCAGTTTATATCTAATGTGTGCTTTGCTTTGCCTTGACTTCCCTTAGGCAGCCATGTCATCAGAAGTCGTGGGCTTTTAATCTCTGGAGTTCTCTTTCAAAATCTCTTTGCATCACTTCTTCTCTCTCCCTCTATCCTTTAAGATGGTCCTTAAAGTCTATCTCATTAACAAAGCTTCCATTCACCCACCCTAATGTATGATTCACTGGTCTAGTCTCAGTTTCTGTCTGATTATGATTCTGTGGAGTGCTTTGGGGCACTTTACTGTGCTAATGATGCTTGTATAATTGAGAGTTTTTGTTGATGTATATACATTGGCAACTAATTGCTCAATCTGGAAACAGTGTCTTCCAACATGTGAGAGGACTTAAAAAAAAATCCTGTTTGAATAATTATTTGTTTTCTGGGTAATCAATCTCTACAATGATAATTGAGATAGAAAAATGAGTGCATTTTACTATAGCCCCCGCCCTTCCTGGGGTTAAGTCTCATGTGTGGGTAGAGCAGGATCAGACATAGTGAGAAGCTGGAAGATTGATGTACTAAACAGGTGCAATGCTGACATTCAATTAAATCGTCCATACCAAAACCAAAAATCATAGTGGGCCGAAGGATCTATTTTAGCTTAGTGATGCAGCGCGGTGGAACAGCGGTAGAGATGCTACCTTACAGCGCCAGAGACCCAGGTTGGATCCTGACCACGGGCGCTGTCTGTACGGAGATTGTACAAGAACTAGAAGGCAGATTATTATCTGAATGGTGTCAGATTAGGAAAAGGGGAGGTGCACGAGACCTGGGGGTACTTGTACAAAAGTCACTGAAAGTAAGCATGCAGGTACAGCAGGCGATGAAGAAAGCAAATGGCATGTTGGCCTTCATTGCGAGAGGATTTGAGTTTAGGAGCAAGGAGGTCCTACTGCAGTTGTACAGGGCCTTGGTGAGACCGCACCTGGAGTATTGTGTGCAATTTTGGTCTCCTAATTTGAGGAAGGACATTATTGCTATTGAGGGAATGCAGCGTAGGTTCACCAGGTTAATTCCCGGGATGGCGGGACTGACATACGATGAAAAAATGGGTCGACTGGGCTTATATTCATTGGAATTTAGAAGGATGGGAGGCAATCTTATAGAAACATTTAACATTCTTAAGGGATTGGACAGGATAGATTCAGGAAAAATGTTCCCCATGTTTGGGGAATCCAGAACCATCGGTTTAAGAATAAGGGGTAGGCTTTTTAGGATTGAGATGAATTTTTTTTTGTTACCCATAGAGTTGTGAATCTGTGGTATGCTCTGCTACAGAAGACAGTGGAGGCCAATTCACTGGATGTTTTCAAAAGAGAGTTAGATTTAGCTCTTAGGGCTAAAGGAATCAATGAATATGGGGAAAAGCAGGAACGGGGTACTGATTTTAGATGATCAGCCATGATCGTATTGAAAGGCCATGCTGGCTCGAAGGGCCGAACGGGCTACACCTGCACCTATTTTTCTATGTTTCTAAGTTTCTATGTCATTTCTAATTTCATTTGCCTCTTATTTACACCTCTCCCCAACATCCTTTACGTCAGCTTTCACCACTCTCTGTCATCACTTGCATCACAGTTCAACACCCTATTCCAGTCCTTCCCTTTGCTCCTTCTCCCTTTCTCTGCAGCTAAAACCTTCTTTTATCTCTATTGTTATTCACATCTCCAATGAATGGCCATCACCTTCATTATTAAGTCCATTAGCTCTCTAACTCTTGCTAAAGATGCTATTTCATTTCCTGAGTGTTTCCTGCATTCTCTAATGAAATTTTGTTGGAGTGTTCAGAGCTCAGTAATTAGATGAGATGCTCTTCAAATTCATGCAAAGAATTCAAAACTAAGCAACAGGTTTCACTTATTTAAATCAAACTGATTTTCCCTTACTCAATGTTGAGAAAGGGACTACCTTTAATCAGACTCCATCGGACTTTATCTTGCGCTAAATGTTGTACCCAAAGATCCTATAGCAAGCAAGATAGATTACTCGACGAAAAAGACGTAGTACGGTCATGGGCAGATTCATGGGTAATGTTCGGCCCCATTTCCGTAAACGGCTTCCGTCTCGGCACCAAAGATCCTATAGGATACTCGTGCGGAGACGGAAGCTGGTTACGGAAACATCCTCGTAAAAATAAAAGTAATTTGGGAAAAATCTTCTCCTCATTTTCAGAATAATAATTTATTAACACAAACTGTTCCCTCGCAACGCTGATTACACTGCGAGTCAGGTCGGGTCGGGTTACTGAAATGGATGAAAAAAAGGCCCATGTTCCGCTCCGTTGCATACTACACGTCAGCCCATTGCATTTCGAAGGAGTGGTCTATCTTGCTTGCTATAGGCTCTTTGTTTGTACCTTTCATCCTTTTATGTGTAGACTGTGCACGGCTTGATTGTAATCATGTATGGTCTCTTCTTTGACTGGATAGCACACAACAAAAAAAGCTTTTCACTGTACCTCGGTACACGTGACAAAAATAAACTCAACTCATCTAAACTAAAACCCCTGTCCCACGGTACGAGTTCATTCCAAGAGTTCTCCCGAGTTTGCCCTGATTCGAACTCGGAGATTTACGGTAATGGCCACTCGTCAGTACTCGGGGCTCGTGGACATTTTTCATCATGTTGAAAAATATTCACGAGTCTTCCCGTGCTTACCTGCAGTTAGCGAGCCTTCCCGAGTACCTGCCGTTAGCGCTAAGAGACGTTCCCGAGCTCCGACGTACCCGCTACGTTCATTCTCCGTGCTTACCACGAGTTTGATTTTTTTTTAACTCGGGAGAGCTCTTGGAATGAACTCGTACCGTGGGACAGGGCTATAAGTACACACCAATTTCATGCAACTGTACGTTAGAGATCAGTAATGCCAAATCCCAAAACACCTTTACATTTCTGAGCCACTTCTTCAACTATATTGTAACGATTTTCAGAGTTACATTCTGGCATCTCTTACATTGCAGATCCTTAATTTCCTCATAAACCCAAGGAGCTCAGTAGAAAAAGAACACCAGTGTAACTTGACACCTTTGGAAAGCTGCCAGTCACAGAAGCACTGAATTAACAACATTCGCAAGAAAAATATTTAAAAAACAGTAAAGCGGGAATTCACTTTTTGTAGATTTTTTCCTTTTATTTATGAAACATTATTTCATTCCTACCAACAAATCTAATTTTGATGATGTTTGGCTGTGTGTCTGCTATTGAAATAAACATCTAGTCTTTGTAATAATGACCATAAAACTACGAGGTTCTCATAAAAACAGATCTGGGCACTAACTGACATCAAGAGTCGAGAGTCAACAGTGTTTAGTTATCATATGAACTGACAAACAGAATAATGACATTTTTGCTTGCAGCAGTGTAGCAGGCCTGTAAACACAATACACACAGATTTAAATAACTCCAATTCTAGAACAAAAATACTTAGTTCAACCAAAAACAGTCCATTTAGTTAATTGTAGAAATAATAGCATATTCAAGAACCTAATGCTTGTTGGGAAGAAGCTATTCTTGAACCAGGTGATCACTGTTTTCAGACTCCTGTACCTTCTTCCTAATGATAGGAGTGAAATTAGAGCATTTTCAGGGTGACAGATCTTTGATGATATTAGGTTGCCTCCTATAGCTCCTTTCAATGGTGGGGAGGTCCGTACCTGGGATGGACCAGGTAGTGTCCACCAGTCTTTGTAATCTCCTTAATTCCTGGATATTCGAATTGCCAAAGCAGGCTGTGATGCAACATTCAGTTAGCTCACTGCTGTGCTCTTGTTCAAGAGGGTATTCACCGACATACCAAATCTCTGCATTATAGACAATAGACTATAGATGCAGGAGTAGGCCATTTGGCCCTTCGAGCCAGCACTGCCATTCAATGTGATCATGGATGATCATCCCCAATGTACCCCGTTCCTGCCTTCTCTCCATATCCCCTGACTCCACTATCTTTAAGAGCTCTATGTAGCTCTCTCTTGAAAGTATCCCAAGAACCGGCCTCCACCTCCCTCTGAGGCAGAGTATTCCACAGACTCACAACTCTCTGTGTGAAGAAATATTTCCTCGTCTCTGTTCTAAATGGCTTACCCCTTATTCTTAAACTGTGACCCCTGGTTCTGGACTCCTCCAACATCGGGATCATTATCCTGCCTCTAGTGTGTCCAAACCCTTAATGATCTATATGTTTCAATAAGATCACCTCTCATCCTTCTAAACTCCAGAGTATACAAGCCCAGCCACTCAACTCTCTCAGCATATGACAGTCCCGCCATCCCGAGAATTAAACTTTTAAACCTCTGCTGCACTCCCTCAATAGCAAGAATGTTCCTTCCTCAAATTAGGGAACCAAAACTGCACACAATACTCCAGGTGTGGTCTCATTAGGGCCCTATACAACTTGGACTTCTTTGCTCCTATACTCAACTCCTCTTGTTACGAAGACCAACATGCCATTTGCTTTCTTCACTGCCTGCTGCACCTGCATGCTCACTTTCATTGACTGATGAACAAGGACCCCCCAGATCTTGTTGTACTTCCCCTTTTCCCAACTTGACACCATTTAGATAATAATCTGCCTCCACTCTACCAAAGTGGATAACCTCACATTTATCCGCATTAAACTCCACCTGCCATGCATCTGCCCACTCACCCAACCTGTCCAAGTCACCCTGCATTCTCATAGCATCCTCCTCACAGTTCACACTGCCACCTAGTTTTGTGTCATCTGCAAATTTGCTAATGTTACTTTGAATCCCTTCATCTAAATCACTGATGTATATTGTAAATAGCTGCGTTCCCAGCACCAAGCCTTGCGGTATACACTAGTCACTGCCTGCCATTCTGAAAGGGACCCGTTAATCCCTACTCTTTGTTTCCTGTATGCCAACCAATTTTCTATCCATGCTAGCACTCTACCCCCGATACCATGTGCCCTAATTTTGCCCACTAATCTCCTGTGGGAGCTTATCAAATGCTTTTTGAAAGTGCAGGTACACTACATACACTGGCTCGCCCTTGTCCATTTTCCTAGTTACATCCTCAAAAAATTCCAGACGATTAGTCAAGCATGATTTCCCCTTCGTAAATCCATGCTGACTTGGACCTATCCTGTCATCTGCTTTCCCAATGCATTCTTTGAGGGAAGTAGATGGCTATCTTTCTGATTGTAACATACTTTCCGAAATGTCCTTTGTGCAAGGAAATCTGCCACTCAGTCTGACCTATATGTGACTCCAGTCTGAAGAAGGGTCTTGACCCGAAACACCACCTATCCCAGTTTCCCAGAGACGCTGCCTGACCCGCTGAGTTATTTATCCATTGATAATGTTGCATGTCTCTCAGTTACATGGCATTAGCCAAGTCAGTGGGCACACATGTCGGGGATGGAATATAACATGGGGAAATGTGAAGTTATCCACTTTGTTATGGAAACTGGGAAAAGGAGTGCATTGGTCAAATGAAGAGAGACTGCAGAAAGATACTGTACTGAGGGATCTGGGATACTGAAGCACAGGGAAAATTAGCTTGTTGCTTCAGTAGGGAATTGACAAGGAATGCTCCACCCTTTGGCAAAGGATAGCAAGTATATAAGTAGAAATATATTCTTACAACCATTCATAAAATTGGAAGACCACACCTGGATGATTGAATGGTTTTGGTTTAGGGTTATTATTGTTATGTGTACCAAGATACAGTGAAAAGCTTTGTTTTGCATCCAATCAATCAGATAATACTCTTCATAAGTACAATCACATCAAACTCAAGTCCAATAAGAGAGATACACGGTGGCAAATATAATTCTCAGCATTGTCGAGCACCGGTTCCAGAAACAAATTGCAATTGAACTATACCCTAACTTATGGTTGGACCATTTAAAAGCCTGATAGCCTAGCTTGATAAACTTAGGGTTCTTTATTTAACGAAAGATACGTAAATGTGTGCTATGCAGTGCAGAAAAGATTCATTAGGTTGATTCCTGAAATTAAGATGTTGACTTGTGATGGAAGGTTCACCAGCTTAGGTCGACTTTCTGTAGAATAGAACATAGAAAATAGAACATAGAACAGTACAGCATCGGAACAGACTCTTCAGTCCATAATATCCATACGAACATGATGCCAAGTTAAACATGTTTGTCGTCACATGATCTATATCCCTCCATTACCTATGCATCCTTTTAGAAGAAGAAGTGGGATATGTCATCTTACTGAGACATGATTCTGAGAGAACTTGTTAGAGTACAGGGAGATACTGAAAATGTCCTCCTCACAGGGGAATCCAGAATTAAGGGGGCATAGTTTCAGAATAAGGGGTTGTCAACTTAAGGCAAAGATGTAAGGAAATTCTTCTCGCAGATGATTGTGAATCTTTGTAATTCTCCATTGCAGAGCACTGTGGAGGTGAAGTAAGTGAATGTATTTAAAGCAAAGATGGACAATGAACACATCAGCCATGACCTTAATGAATATTAATGCTGGCTTGAGGGGCTGTTATTTTGTGCTTCAATATGTAATGCGTGGCATACTGGAGTTGTCAGTAAAGGGTACATCCTTTATGAAGAATGTTTAATGAAGAATGTTTAAAAAACGAATAGCAGGTATTTCTTGGTGTGACTGCACCCGCCCTTGTCTGAACTAAATAAGAATCAGAGGTTCCTTAAACCAATGTCAACCTTGCTGGTCATAGTGGCTACGAGGCACTTATTAGATTCAGGCAATATTTATGAATGACTTGCCCATAGAAGAAACAACGACCAGTGTCCATTGGTTACTGAACTACTGATTACATCAGGCCACTTCGTGTTAACGTGCTAAACGCATTTTTCTTTAGGTTTTAGACTTTAGGGATACAGATAAGAAACAGGCCCTTCAGCCCACCAAGTCCACGTCAATCAGCGATTACCCCTACATTAATGCTATTCTGCACACTAAGTACAATTAACAATTTACAGTTGCCAATTAACCTACAAACCTGCACGACTTTGGGGTGTGGGCGAACCTGGAGAAAACCAATGCAGTCACAGGGAGAACGTGCAAACTCGAAACAGACAGCACCCACAGTCAGGATCGAACCCGGGTCACTGGTGCTGTAAGGCAGCAACTCTACCGCTATGCCACTGCTCTGCCCGATACTTGCATGGATCCTAAATGTATTAAAATGCTTATAAAGTCATAGACCTATGTAGTCGAGAAATCAGCCTTTCGGTCTAACCCTTCCATGCCAACCAATTTGCTTAACCAAGCTAGTCCAACCTGCCTATCTCACTCCTAAACATCTCCTATCCATGTACCTGTCCAAATGTCTTAATTGTACCCACATCTACCACTTTGTCTGACAGCTCATTCCATATGTACTACAGAAGTGTTGGAATGCAGGGAATCTAAAATGCAATTTGCAGACAACAAGCTTGCAATTAGAACAATTGAATAACACTATGATTTTGTGTAGCAGATGAAAACTATGCAGAATATTGGGGAATGTTTTCATAGTCGTCTTTGCAATACTGCATTCTTTCACATTCTTCTAAGAGAGAGTAAATGGATCTTTGGGTTCAATATTCAATTCAAAGGATAGTTTCTGTGACAATGCCTGCATCCACCTATTACCTGTGCCACACTTTGTCCTGCCTCTCCCCTCTTTTAGCTTTCTTCTACTGCCTATAATCAGTCTGAAGAAGGGTTTAGTTTAGTTTAAGTTTAGTTTAGTTTAGTTCAGTGATACACCGTGGAAACAGGCCCTTTAGCTCACTGAGGCCACGTAGACTAACAATTACCCTGACACTAGTTCTACCCTACACAATAGGGACAAATTTTACAGAAGCCAATAAACCTACAAACCTGCATGTCTTTGGGATGTGGAGGGAAACTGGAGCACCCAGACAAATCCCACAGAGTCACAGGGAGAATGTACAAACTCTGTACAGACAGCACTCATAGTCAGGATCGAACCAGGGTCTCTGGTGCTGTCAGTCAGCAACTCTATCGCTACGCCATTGTGCCGCTCATAAAAGGGGCTCGACCCGAAACGTCACCTAACCAAGTTTTCAAAAGATGCTGCTTTACCCGCTGAGTTACTCCAGCATATTGTGTCCCTGGCTGTTTCTACTGGTGTGATATTGCTTAAGTACATTACAGATTTCCAACAATTTAATTTTTCCAGTAATTTTCTGCAATGGTCCTATTTTGCCTTAATGAGACCATCAGCATCTTGCAGCTCAGAGTTATATCTCTCCAGTTCTCCAATCAGCTTCTGGGCTTGAGCAGTAATCTATTAATATAGACCTAGCTCAGCAAATAATAGCACTCACTGGCAGCCGGGGCAGAAGGCAGCAGCGTTGCTATCAGGGATGTTAAAGGTGAACACGGCAGAGTATGAGGTCAGAGATTTGGCACAATGAGACAACACTATTCACGTCTAATTTATAGGAGCATTACTTCTTGATCGGTAATTAAATGGTGGCAGGAATATCAGCTTACATATTTAGATGACAGTGTCACATTAATAACTCGGAAAAATGGATTAGAGGAGTGTGATCCGGTGCCATAAATATTCGATTAATTCCTGCAACCTACCTGAAAATAGCATATAATTTGGTTAAGCCATTAATGAGTAGGATGATGGGCATTTACCCTGGGGGGTTTAGTCAACATTAAATGCAAATTTCAGTGTTAATGGGGACATTGCTGCGATTTTAAAACAGTTCAATAATATTCATCCCTGAACTGATTATCATCATCAGATTAGCCTTGAAATTGCACAGTGAATAATATCCTGCAAACATTTTGCATTCAGATGAAGTTATTTTATCTACCTTGACAGAGGCGTTAAAGTGATTAAAGCAAAACTGGTTCACATCCTCATGAAAGAGTAAACAGCGGAGGAGGTGTGAAGCACTTGTTCGCTATCAGTGAAACTTGTAAACTCTTCAGATTCAACATTTGCCATTCCAGAAGGCAGGATGAGACATGCTCCCTGTCCCCAGAGCAGGATGAGATATGTTCATACTCTGTGGAACAAGATATGGTGTGTTCTTGAAGGAACTGCAGATGCTGGAAGATCGAAGGTACACAAAATTGCTGGAGAAACTCAGCGGGTGCAGAAGAAGGGTTTCAGCCCGAAATGTCGCCTATTTCCTTCGCTCCATAGATGCTGCTGCACCCGCTGAGTTTCTCCAGCAATTTTGTGTACCTATGGTGTGTTCGTGTTTCTTTTACCAAAATGTACAGAGAGGGATCTCCATAATCAGTTGTTTTAATGATGATGGTCAACACTAAATGCTGGAGTAACGCAGTGGGTCAGGAAGCATCTCGGGAGAAAAGAAATAGGTGACGTTTTGGGTCAACCTTCCTCTCAGTCTGAAGAACGGTCTCGACACGAAATGTCACCTTTTTCTTTTTACTCCAGAGATAGTGCAACCTACAACCCTACAAACCCTCTATCTCTAAACTAAACTATCCCGCTGTATCTCTAAACTAAACGTTATTCTCTTCACGTTGTTATCTATTGCCCCAGATTCAACCACTCAGGGTTAGAGAACGTGCAAACTCCGCCTAGATAGCAACCAAGGTCCGGTTTGAACCGGGGTCTCTGCTGCTGTGAGGTGGTGGCTCAATCAGCTTTGCAACAACGTTGCAGCAGAAAATGATCTTTGACCAAAAGTTAATCTGGCAGCAGACTGCAGTCCAATGTGCGGTGGGAAAAACATAGAAACATAGAAAAATTGTTTATTTTTTATTTTTATTTATTTTATTTATTCCGAACAAGTAAAAACATTAAAGACATTAATAGTAACAAAATCGAAATTATCAAACAATTGGACATTACAATCAATATTTACAAGCAATGAAAAGAACAAAAAGCAAATTTCCAATGTCCAACTCTGTGTCTGTACAAGCTCGAAAAGGAGTGAGAAGAAGAATAACTTATTAAATCTCACCCCTTTTCCCCAACACTTCTACCATACCAAAAATCAATTAATTAATAATAATAATACTACCTCAGCCAGATAGTTTGTTTTTCCCATAATACCTACAGACATGCTATATGACATCACAACTATTACACGACATAGTTAAACTTCATATAGGAAGTAACCAAACATAAGTAAACAATTGTAAAGCAATAGATAAACATTAACCCCCACTTGTCAACCATCCCCTCCATCCTGGTACCCCTTGAAAATTATTTTTTTATATATCATTTTATATCATAAAAATGGTTGCCATTAGACCTTTCAAGCCAGCACTGCCATTCAATATGATCGTGGCTGATCATCTAAAATCATTACCCCTTTTCTGCTTTTCCCCCCATATCCCTTGATTCCTTTAACCCTAAGAGCTAAATCTCTCTCTTGAAAATACAAGCAGATTTGTAATAGAACATATGAACAGATCCTCTGGGATGTTTTCCCAATCAAATCAGACCACCAGTGGCATTTGGCAGATAGCCTCAGCACCAGAACAGTCAACCAGGCACCAAGTCCTAGCTTAGCTAGTGCCTCTCCATCAGATAGTTTGTTTTGTGCACTGTTCGAGTTGCAATCTCACTGCACACTGCTTTTGAAATCACTACAGCACACGATGAAATAGTTACCCATGTCCTTGTAGGAAGGCCTGGAAAGTGGTATGGTGGTCATTGTTAAAGTTTGGAGTGCAGGAGTATGAGGGGTGTATATAAAATCATGAGAGGACTAGATTGGGTAAAGCAATTGGTCCTTTGCCCAGAGTAGGGGAATTGAGAACCAGAGGACATAGTTTTAAGGTGAGGGGGAAAGATTTAATGGGAACTTGAGGGGTAACTGTTTTACACAAAGGGTGGCGGGTGTATGGAACAAGCTGCCAGAGGAGGTAGTTGAGGCAGGTGCTATCGCAACGTTTCAGGAACATTTAGACAGTAACATGGATAGGACAGGTTTAGAGGTCCAAAAGCAGGCAGATGGGACTAGTGTAGATGGGACATGTTGGTCACTGTGGGCATGTTGGCCGAAGGGCCAGTTTCCACGCTGTATGACACTATGACTCTAAGGTGCATTTGAAGCAATTACACAATATGGCACTATTCGCAGCAGTACATACCGAGACAATTGCTGCTGGAAGATCATGCACTCAGTCAAAGAAACATAGAAACATAGAAAATAGGTGCAGGAGTAGGCCATTCGGCCCTTTGAGCCTGCACCTCCATTCAATATGATCATGGCTGATCATCCAACAAAGGTGCACTTTGCCCTTGCCAAATCTCCTTCCAACGTAAGATGCCCACAAATAAATGCTGCCAACTGGTTGTGACCAAGGGACACGTTAAAGCTTGGCGTAGCCATTGTAAAGGAAAGGAAAACCACAGTTTTGGGTACCTGCTATCACTCCATACTGAGGGGCTGAGCCCTCTGTAACAGCGTCTGAAACATTTTGCTGATGCACTATTTGTTGTTGAAATATTTGTGACAATGGCACTTTATACACAATGATCTGAATTGCTTGGTACAAAGAATAAAGTTATTGATTGGAAAACAAAATTATTTGTTATTTTTGTAAAATTACATTAAGCAAAGATCTGTAATGGTGGCTTTTTAAATACATTTTTACCAGGTAGAACACAAATCTGCAGTTTAACACAATAATACATTGAAACAATACTACAGTTGCAGGTTTATACAGAAGATAGACACAAAATGCTGCAGTAACCCAGCAGGTCAGGCAGCATCTTTGTCGAAAAAAGATGGGTGACATTTCGGATTGTGACCCTTTTTCATTGCATTGTGTTGGGTGAAAAGCAACTATTGTTATTGTCGGTTCGAATGCTATGGAATACGAGTATCATTGAATGCTGCTGAAACAGATGCTATCATTTTGTAGTATGTTCATGCTGTCGCCTATTTAGTGTTGGAAAGAACTGCAGTTGCTGGTTTAAATCAAAGGTAGACACAAAATGCTGGAGTAACTCAGCGGGACGCAGCATTTCTGGAGAGAAGGAATGGGTCGAGACCCTTCTTCAGACTATTTAATGTTCTTGGGCTATAAAAAAGTTTCATAACATATTAAAAGGGGTAATATAATACGCACTGTAACATACTGGACACATATGTTGGCTTCACCCGTGTTTGCATGTAGCATGCCCAAGCTGTGATCTATTACAGTTTTTGCATGTCCAGTAATTTCCACCCACATCTCAAAAATGAGTAGGCTGGTAGATGAAGTGGAAACTGCAAATTGCACTTGCAAAGTGTAGGTGAATGATAGAACCTGATGTAGCTAAAGAAAATGTGCGGATAAACAAAATAAATCGGATTAATATGATTAGCGTACATGGTGGTTGATATTCAACACAAACTCATTGGTTTGAAGGGCCTATGCTTTATCTCTCTTTTGACTCCATAACTTTATAATGGGTGGCATAGCTGCTGGAGCTACTAGTTCAAAGCAGCAGGAATCCAGGATGAATCCTGACCTTGGATGCATTAGACTTTAGACTTTAGAGATACAGCATAGAAATCAGCCCTTCGGCGCACTTAGTCTGAGCCAACTAGTGATCACACCATACACTAACACTATCCTACACAATAGGGACCAATCATCAAACCCTAGTAGCCTACAAACATGTATGTCTTTGGAAACCGGTGCACACAGAGATAACCAACATGGTCACGGAGAGAACATACAAACTCCATACAAGCAGCACCCAGACTCCGTTTCAGTTCAGTTTATTGTCACGTGTACCGAGGTACAATGAAAAGCTTTTTGTTGCATGCTAACCAGTCGGCAGAAAGACAATACATGATTACAATCGATCCATTTGCAGTGCATAGATACATGATAAGGGAATAACGTTTAGTACATGAAAAAGCTAGTAAAGTCCGATCAAGCATAGTCCAAGGGTCATCAAAGAAGTAGATAGTAGATCGTGGATAAAACCCAGGTCGCTGGTGCTGTAAGGCAACAACTCTACCACTGCTCCACTGTGTTGCCCAGAATGCTGTCTGTGGGGAGTTTGCATGTTCTCCCTATGACCACATGGGTTTCCCCGCAGTGCTCAGTTTTTCTCCCACATACCAAAGGTGTGTGGGTTTGGCCACTATAAAAATAATTCCTACTGTGTAGGGAGCGGATATAGTATATAACATAAATCTAGTGTGAACGGGTGATCGATGGTTGGTGTGGACTTGATGGGCCGAAGGGCCTGTTTCCGTGCTGTGTCTCTAAATAAACTCAAGTGGCTCAATGAATTGAAACATTTCTGGATAAATTGCCAATCGCACTCCTGTGGGCCGGAGAAAGATTGCTTTGAGAATGAAAAGACGACTGTTGACTGTCTGGGACTAAGCTCATTGTGTTGATGTGAAAATATATTGCTGCTGTCCTCGCTGTATCTGACCTGTGATTTCTTGACACCAGTCCCTCAGCACCAAACGTTATAAACTGCTAGCACTGAGATGGAAAACACTTTTATTGTCATAGCCCAAACTATGTTAAAGGTAAATTTTAAACATTGCTTTCATCAACAAAGAATTAATTTTGATCTGTTGAAAGATCATAGTCATAGAGTTATAAAATCATACAGCGTGGAACCAATACCTTCAACACAACTTGCTCATGCCGACCATGATTAATGTAGATTAGTGTAAATAGATGTCAACTAGCTTGGAAACAGGTCCATCAGCCCAACTTGCCCTTGCCGACCAAGATGCTCCATTTATACTAGTCCCTTCTCCCTGATTTGGCTCGTATCCCTCTAAACCTTTCCTATTTGTGTCATATAAAATTATAAAAGGACTGGACAAGCTAGATGCAGGAAAAATATTTCCAATGTTGGGCGAGTCCAGAACCAGGGGCCAGTCTTCGAATAAAAGGGAGGTCATTTAAGACTGAGGTGAGAAAAAACTTTTTCACCCAGAGTTGTGAATTTATGGAATTCCCTGCCACAGAGGGCAGTGGAGGTCAAGTCACTGGATGGATTTAAGAGAGAGTTAGATAGAGCTCTAGGGGCTAGTGGTGTCAAGGGATATGGGGAGAAGGCAGGCACGGGTTATTGATAGGGGACGATCAGCCATGATCACAATGAATGGTGGTGCTGGCTCGAAGGACCGAATGGCCTCCTCCTGCACCTATTTTCTATGTTTCTATGTGTATCTGTCAAAATGTCTTGTATATGTGTAAAGGTCTTTGCATTTTCATACACACACCTATTTCAAATAAGTTATAAAACTCAACAATAAAAATCAACTGTAGTGTTTTCTGGAATATGGCAACATATTCAAAACATTGTAGAAACAAATCATTGTAGGTTTCTTATTTATCTTTTGAATATTTATTACATATTTATGGTGGAGCACCTACTGTAAGTGTGTTTCAACATCAAGCAATTGCCCATTCTGTGAAATGATCTGTGGCGAGAATGTTTTTTTAAAAGATAAAGGAATAGCAACTTTAAATAAATAGATGAAATGCATTTTCTATTCCATCTTCTAATGAAAACTGGGCTGTTATCTGGATAGAGTCTTTGTTGGGGCATGACAAGCTGCTCCATTAGATTGCCAGGATTCAGAATCTCCACATTGATAGATTACTTCTCGTCTCATCTACAGGATATAATTTATCTGCTGTTCTTCCATAAATTGCCATTGAAATTTGAACTGCCTCAACTTCCTATTGTTGTAGCTTAACTTCACAAAGCGTGCACAGTGAACATTGGCACTTGTGGAAATATCGCTCTTTATTTTAATCCTCATTGTCCACTTCTTTTTTCTTGCTATCATGTACCACTCCCAGAGTGGGTAGACAAACAGCACTGAAAGGTCCTGGGTTTGTGTAAATTGTCATCAGCAGGAGGCAATCATGGTTAATGCAAGTTGAAATAACACAGCAAGGGTGGCACGGTAGCGTAGTGGTAGAGTTGCTGCCTTACAGCCCAGAGACCCTGGTTCGATCCTGACTTCGGGTGCTGTCTGTACGGAGCTTGTACATTCTCCCTGTAACTGCATGGGTTTTCTCTGGGTGCTCCGGTTTCCTCCCACACTCCAAAGACATACAGGTTTGAAGGTTAGTTGGACTTGGTTAAAAAAATAGCAACGTTTTCCTAGTTTGTAGAATAGTGTTAGTGTACAGGGTGATTGCTGGTCAGTGCAGACCTGTTTCCATGTTCTATCTCTAAAGTCCAAAGTATAAAGTCTAATGTCTTCTATGGCCTCCCCAGTTATTCTTTCTTCTCCCGACTCCCATCTCATAGAAGAGACAGAAGCTTGAAAGTGTAAGAACAGCTTCTTCCCCTCTTTTATCTGGCTTCTGAATGATCCTTCCATACGCTTGGGTACAGTCCGATTAACCTCTGATCATTGCAGACATTGGACATTTTCACTGCAACTGATGCACTACAAGACTAAGAACTATATTCTGCTCTCTGTATCTTCCTCTTTGCTTTACCTATCATACTTGAGTTTGGCTTGATTGTATTATCTGATTTGATTGGATAACAATTAACCCTACAACACAACCTCATATAACACAGAGGACATACTATTCAAGAGTGGTGCCATTTTAATTAACATACCTTATACTGTATTAGTTTGTGCTACTAAATTCTGAACAATTGATCATGCCAACACCCCATGAGATAGTAAATGTGGTATTTAAACTTTTTTTTTTCAACCTCTCATCTTCTTTGTTGGAAAAGTGTAACAGAATTATGAAGGATCTAAAAATGGCCTCCTTGATGTGTTTCGATTTATGGGTTCTAAATCTCTAATTTGTTGTACTCGCCCTGCAGGTTTTCAGCATTAAATCAACACATCCTATTGTAAAAGACACCGTTGAATTGCCAAACTCGTTGCGTTCACGAAATTGAAGGAATGTCGTTGTTATAGGTTCCAAGTGCTATTTTAACCATGCAGCATTTACCATAGATTAATTGTAATTTAGATTAATTGACTGGGGTTGTTACTAATGGTGTCCTGCATTGTATGTGCTTGAAAGGCTGTTGATTTCTGTCTAATTCTCTCACTTCCATTGTCATGCTAGTCACAATCAAAATTAAAACTGGCTTTTACTACTGCTGAATCTGATGATAGATCATGCTCATGTTTCAACTCGAATGGTGCTAAAATCCTTCTAAATCATGTTAGGAAAACCTTTTTTGTAGTACAATGGCAGTAAAATCCCCAGGCTAATTATTGTGTTGACCCACATTTACTAATTAACCATAGTAACCAGGCAGAGATAGGAATGGGTTGACATGATCTACTGTTCAGAATTTAGTAGAACAAACTAATATAGTATTGAGTTTATTAATTAAACTGGCAGGATGTACTGAATCAGGTTCAAAGCTCAGATATAATTGACATATTTCTGAAATAAATTCATGTCAATGCCTTGTTCACTGTTTCTCACTTTGACCTTCATGTTCAAACTCTCCACGAATACTGATTCAAATCTTTTATTGATTTTTGCCACGTATAAAGTAACTGACTCCATCATAGATGTGTGGTTCCTAATTAACACCGATATTACATGACAGAGATGGAAAGCTCTCGTTTTATTGTGTTGTTCAGGAGGCACTTTGCTTTACAAATGAATGTAGCTAGTGGTTGCTCCAGAAAGCCATTCACCATCTTTGATAACTGTGCAATGATCAAGAACGGAACTCACTATCAAAACATGGAGGGGACGGGGGACACCATTTTTTGGCGGCCGTGCGCGCATGCGCACACTCACACACGCGCGCGCGAGGCTTCGGAGGCTCAATCCAGCGCTAAATGCAGCTCAACTCTGCCTGTCTCACCGGGTTAACTACAGCCCTGTCTGGACTGACAGGATACCAGCGCTGCTTCTCTGCGCTGGCCATATTTCCCGCAAGTCCAGGCAGGTTAACCTAGCGGGGATGTCGCCCACCTCTCAAAACATGGGGGGGACGTGTCCCCTCTGGCCCCCCTGGGTATTCCGCCCCTGGCAATGATCTTACATAACTTCCTCCTCTCTCCCTCCTGTAGCCTGCTGGAGTCTGCTTGTATTAATGTTGGGGGCTCCTCTATATCCCAGGCAGCTATTGAAACCAAGCTATTTATTCATAAGCTGCAGAGCTCTACGCTGTCCTTTTTATTCTTGCTGCACCTTCTCGCAGTCATTAATCATAATCAAGAGCAGAGGAACTTATTTTTCCTCCCATTCCCCAACCCACCAATGAAGTTCTGCTTTAGTTTAAAGATACAGCTCACCGAGTCCAATATTTAAAATTGTTTTGAGCAGAGCCGTGCAGTCAGGTCCCAGATTTAATTATTCAGTGGTTCAATGGTTCCTTATTATTATGTGTACCAAGGTACAGATACATTCTTTTTTTGCATACAGATGAGAAGATTATTGTCAGACATAAGCATAATATGTACATAATATGTACAAGTAGCCCGCTGAGTCTATATGAAATAGTCGCCAGGTTTTGGAATCATTTCATCTTTGCGCTGAGATTAACGAAACTGATCTTAAGCTAGAATTGGTCCATATGACATTCAGTTGAGGGGGAGAAAATAATCCTTGGCTTTCTCCACAGATGACCCCCTATCCAACTTTCGGATGAATACAGGGCCAATACAAGGGTTGTTACCATCTTTCCATTGTCAAATAGCCCACCTAGCAACAGTGAATGGATTCAGTCCAACTATGAGAAATCCTGAATACACTGCACTAGCATCAGGCAATACACCATCAATTGTGTAGGAAGGAACTGTAGATGCTGGTTTAGACTGAAGATAATGACAAAAGGCTGGAGTAACGCAACAGATCAGGCAGGAAAGACCTTTCCTTGATCAAATAACCTTTGACGATTTGATTTGATTTGATTTAATTTATTGTCATCGTCTTCAATTAAGAAACAACAAAATTATTTTTCCCTTACAGCCATATAAAAGAATAAAATTAAAAAAACACAAAAACACAGAAATCAATAGTCCACAACACAAACATCCCCACAGCGGCACTAAAGTTCCCCACTGTGAGGGAAGGAACTAAAATCCAGTCAACCTCCTTGCTGATGTTCCCCAATGTTCACCTGTGGTCGGGGCCTCCCGAGCACTCCGTGGTCGCCGCTACGGGCGGCCCGATCTTCAGACCCTCTCGCCGGGAACGATGGAACCCCGACATCAAATGGGAGAACATCCTCAGCGGCCTGGACCTGTGAATCGTCCACCTTCCACCGGAGTCCGCGGCTCCCAATGTCCACAGGCCGCGCTGGGTGGAGATTCGCGCTGGCGACCCCCGGCAAAGGGTCCCAGGACTCCACGATGTTAATGTCAGCGCCGCCTGCATTGGGAGTTCCGCACCCACAGCTCCGCGATGTTGGAGCAGCGGCCCAACACTCCAGAGCTCCAAGCGGCGATCCCAGGTAAGATCACGCCCGCTTCGCGATCTTTCCAGCGCCTCACCGCCACTGCTGAAGCTCTGGTCCGGTCCAGCAGGAAATGCCGCGCCTATCCAGTTGGTAGGCCGCGGGGGGGGGGGGGGCGAGGACGCGACTCAGATAATAGCCGCATCCTCGCCAGGAAACGATTGAAGGATGCTTCCCCCCTTACCCTACCCGCTTCCCCCCACATAAAATACTGAAAAAAACCCTAAAAGACACACTCTAAACATAACAAAATAAAAAAAGGCAGCCAGACCGTGGGCGGAGGCAGCTAGCAACAGCGCCACTGGATGTCCAGCCATTAGTGCTGGCTTTGATTTGTTCTTTTTAAAATTTCATTCCTTTTTTTTTTCTTTTTATACCTCTGGTTTTCCTCTCCCCTGAAGAAGCGTCTCTAACTGAAATGTCACCCGTTCTTTTTCTTGAGAGATGCTGCCCGTTCTGCTGAGTTACTCCAATAAACTATCAAGAACTTGTCAAATTATAAATGATTACCTGCAATATAAATGATAATAATATAAATGATTAAAAATTATAAATGATAACATTGCACCACCCTTTCATATACCACAGTGAGAGTATTTTCCTCCCATAGAATGCAGCTTAGTTTAGTTCAGAGATATCGCATTGAAACACATCCTTCAGCCCATCAAGTCTGCACCAACCAGCGATCGCCTTTGCACGTTCTATCCTACACACGAGGGGCAATTTACAGAAATTAATTAACCCATAAACCTGCACGTCTTTGGGTTGTGGGAGGAAACTGGAGCACCTGGAAAAAACCCACATGGTCACAGGGAGAACGTACAAACTCTGTGCAGACACCACCCGTAGTCAGGATCGAACTTGGATCTGTAGTGTTGTTGAACAGAGGAACTTAGGTACATAGATCCCTGAAAGTAACAACTTAGGTAAACAGGGTAATGAAGCTGAGACAATGAGGACAAATTTAGTGTTTAAGCTTGTGCAGATGTGGAGAATCGAAGTTTACACAGAAAAGCTGGAGAAACTCAGCGGGAGCAGCAGCATCTATGGAGCGAAGGAAATAGGCAACGTTTCGGGCCGAAACCCTTCTTCGAAGGGTTTCGGCCCGAAACGTTGCCTATTTCCTTCGCTCCATAGATGCTGCTGCACCCGCTGAGTTTCTCCAGCTTTTCTGTGTAACCAATGAGGACAATAGTTAGCTTGTCATGTTACAGTTGTACACAACATTAGTCAAGGAACACTGCGAGTACTCCATTGCAGTTCTTGCCACCACTCTATGGGGAGCATATGGCTAAGCTTGAGATGGTTCACAAAAGATTCATAACAATGTTGGTGGAATTGGAGGTCTTGGGTTTAAGGATGGCACATTGGTGCAGCAGTAGAATTGCTGCCTTACAGCGGTGGAGACCCGGGTTCGATCCTGACTATGGGTGCTGTCTGTGCAGAGTTTGTACGTTCTCCCTGTGACAATATGGATTTTCTCTAGGTGCTCCAGTTTCCTCTCACACTCCTGAGATGTGCTGGTTTGTAGGTTAATTGGCTTTGGTAAACTTGCAAATTGTCCCTAGTGTGTAGGATAGTGATCGGAGTGATCGCTGGTCGGTGCAGACTCGGTTGGCCAAAACGCCTGTTTCCACGCTGTGTATCTAATGCCTTGAAGCCTAATGCCCCTGTCCCACTTCGGAAACCTGAACGGAAACCTCTGGAGACTTTGCGCCCCACCTAAGGTTTCCGTGCGGTTCCCGTAGGTTTTTGTCAGTCTCCCTAATGGTCGAAAGTGATTTACGCTTCTTCTATGTTCTGAGAAAAAGTGGAAACCACTTTCGACCATTAGGGAGACTGACAAAAACCTCCGGGAACCTCCGGGAACCGCATGGAAATCTTTGGTGGGGCACAAAGTCTCCAGAGGTTTCCGTTCAGGTTTCCTAAGTGGGACAGCGGCATAAGGGAGAGTTCAGTTTAGTTTATTGTCACGTGTACTGAGGCACAGTGAAAAGCTTTTGTTGTATTCTAACCAGCCAGCGGAAAGATAATACATGATTACAATCGAGCTATACAGATACATGATAAGTGAATAACGTTTAGTACAAGGTAATGCCTGTAAAGTTCGATCAAAGATCGTCCGAGGATCCCCAATGAGATAGATAGTAGTGCTCTCTGGATGGGATGGTTCAGTTGCTTGATAACAGCTGTGAAGAAACTGTCCCTGAATCTGGAGGTGTGCGTTTTCACACTTCTATACCTTTTGCCTGATGGGAAAGTGGGAAAGAGGGAGTGACCAGTGTCCGACTTGTCCTTGATTATGCTGCTGGCCTTGTCGAGGCAGCATGAGGTATAGATAGAGTTATTGGAAGAGAGGTTGGTTTGTGTGATGGTCTGAGCTGCGTCCACAATTTGCTGTCGGTTTGGATAGGATGGGTTTGCTGAAATAAAGCACCAGGTGACCTTATGGAGATATATAAGATTCTGAATATCATAGGAAAGGTAAATAACCCAAATCTGTTTCTTGTGGTAGTGGTGTCTAAAACTTGAGGGTATATGTTTAAGGTGAGATTTAAAGTGAATCAAAAGAGTACATTCTTCACACAAAAAGATAATTGGTTGTTGGAATGAGCTGCCAGAGGAGGTGGTGGAAGCAGAAACGGTTGCAATGTTTAAGAGGCAGCTGCACACACATATTTGAATAAGCAGATCATAAGGGATATGGAATTAATTCAGGCAAGTTGATCAGTATAGATTGTCGTGATGTTCGGCACACACTTGGTGGACCAAGAGTCTGATTCTATGCACTCCTCCTAATATGGCTCTTCTCATCCCTTTCTCAAGGGCAATTAGGGATAAATAATAAATGCTGGCTTGTCAGCAACTCTCGCATCCCAGAAAATAATAAAACAACAAACAGATGACGAAACCTTGAAGGAGGGGTAGGATGCAGCAGAATTTGTACCAAAATAGCACAGCTGTAAAAATAGAACAGATATATATTTAAACACATGTGAAGAATACTAAAGAACGGTGCACACTGAAACATCAAGTCTCTCGGAAAATTTGCCCTTCAAATAGACCCAGAGAATTGCAAATGTTTGACATTTTTATTATTTAAAAAATCCTGCCTGTAGCCAGGACTGCATGGGTTATGTTTTATGCATTTTATTCCTCCAGACGGGAGAATCCATTACATTGGGAATTCCTAATGCGACGAAACTCCCTGGTGCCTGACAGCTCCAATAACTCACAGTGCAGCGAGACCGAAAACTAATATTGTGACGATATCAGCCCATCACTCAGGAAAAACAATGAGATTTATCTGCTAAAATGAATTGCAGCCAGCGAACCTTGGGACACAGGGCTCCAGTCCTCATCAATCTATGGAATCTGCTCCCGTCAGTTAAATGGTGCGTGTCAGAGAGGCGTAATCAGAACTCAGGACGAGCGTGACAGAGAGACTTGGTATCGTGTATTGAGCCTACTTGCTGAAGCCACACAGGCAGCACTGGTCTGTCGCAGCCTAGAATTTAGCTACTGACCCTGTAACACAAATGGTGCAATGGAGTCAAGAAAGATGTTTCATTATCAAATGTAACGACAAACAGCATCATTAAATTCTTATTTGCAGCAGGATGACAGGCTTGCAAACACACGACACGTAGAAAATATATTATACAGAACTTCAAAAAAATTAATGACCATAACACAAGTGCATGAAAACCAAACTCAAAGTCAGTCCATAATTCACAGTTGAGGTTAGTGTTCTGTAATGTTCAAGAGTCACGGGGCAGCTGAGGGAGAGTTGCCACCTCGCAGCCCAGGAGACCTGGGTTCGATCCTGACTACAGGTGCTGTCAGTACGGAGTTTGCACTTTCTCCCTGTGACCGCATGGGTTTTTCTCCAGGTGCTCCGGTTTCCTACCACACTCCAGAGGAGTGCAGGTTTCATTGGTTAATTGGCTTCTGTAAATTGTAAGTTCTAGTATGTAGGATAGTGCTAGCGTATGGGGTGATCGCTGGTTGGCGCGGACTCGGTGGGCCGAATGACCTGTTTCCACACTGTAGCTCCAAAGTCCAAAGTCAATCAGATGGTTGTTGGGAAGAGGCTAATCTTGAACCAGGAGGTCACGGTTTTCAGACTCCGACATTTCTTCCCGATGATAGGAGTGAAATGAGAGCGTGGCCATGGTGGTGCGGGTCTTTGATGATCCTGGTTGCCTTTTTGCTGCAGCGCTTCCTATAGATCCTTTAGATGGTGGAGAGGTCAGTAACATATAACATATAGACTCCTATAGATGGTGTAGAGGTCAGGTACATATATCACATACAAATTTGCATAATGATAATTTTGTGCCAAGGGCACATTATATAATAATTCCTTGCCTCCTGGTTATCTTTCCCATCTTCTCCACAGCAAGAAATCACCAGACTCTTGTAATTTTGTCCAGATTAAAGGTGGCGCCGAAGAGAAACATAGTGAACTTTCCAAATCAAAGACACTTTATCAGAGAGAAAATAAATAGCTTTAAGTTGTTGGGAAGGCGGTGGGGAGGTCTGTATAGGACAAGGGGAATGAATAGCTGTGGTAAGTAGGAACCAGGGTGGCTGTGAGGATGGGTTGCTAATGGGCCGAGAAAGGGTGACAACAAAGTATGGTGTGTTGCAGATCGCTAGTGGGGTTATCTTCATGGAGAATGGGAAGCTGACACAGGATCACAGACAGATGACTTGTGACAAAAGCATCCAGAGAGAACAAATTATTGGGAGGTTGGAGAATGTAATACTACATCTGAAAGGCTGTAACATGCCCAGACAGATGATGAGCTGCTGTTCCTTTAGACTTCAGACTCCACTTTAGACTTTAGAGATACAGCACGGAAACAAACTCTTCGGCCCACTTTTAATTTCCCCAAAGAGTCTTTGAAGTGTTGGCGGACTGGCCGACCCGAGCCTCTGGAGGATCAGTATCAGTTAGACTGCCACTCTTGCTGCTCACCCAAGGGCAACTCACTGACAGGCTATGGCTTCACACACAAATATTACTGGCAGGCCTCTCATAGTCTGTCCACTGAATCCAGCTTTCGGGTCATTGCAGCTTGAATATTGAGCTGTCATTTGTTGAACTCTCCTTGTAGGTAAATGGGATTTGGAGAAGAGCCGTGGCATATTAAACAAAGAGACAGTGATGTGTTTTCTGTTACATTTCAATTTTGTCAGTGTGCTGTAAGTGCATATTCATTGATGCTTATTAAAATGCCTTTGGCTGGATATTCAAATATGGTTCATTGCTCATATCGTGTAGTTGTTTTGTGTCAAAGAAGAAGAGTAGCTGTTCAATGGATATGTTATGTATTCAATTGATATGTAATGTAGAAATATAGGTTCATATTCCACCCTTACAGCCTGGGGATTTTAAATTGGCAGATTAAATGAACCAGGAATTAAAAGGCTAGTGCTAGCTATAGTGGCCGTTATAGCTGTTTCCTTGAGAGAAGAACGTTTGTAATTCTCAAACAGGCCTGGTTTCCATGTAACTCCAGCTCCAGAGTAGTGTGTTTTTTCTCTGCACTGTTCAGTAACAGGGACTGAGGGGCAATGTATTCAAGAGTGGAATGTTCCATGCTTGTATGGAATGAGCTGCCAGAGGAAGTGGTTGAGGCAGGTACAACACCAACATTTTAAAAGACATTTGGACTAACAAGTGCATGGTTAGGAAAGATTTGGAGGGATAAAACAGGGACAAAGTGGACACACGTATGAGCATTGTGGTCAACATGGATGTGCTGGACCAGAGCCTCTTTCTGTGCTGTATGACTCTATGACTCTCAATGGTAGGGCAATGGGATGGGTGATATACGGAGAGAAAATAATGATAGAATCATACGGCACGCAAACAGACCCTTTGGCCCAACTTGTCCATGCTGACCAAGATGCCTCTACTTAGCTAGTCCCATTTGCTCTGGTTTGGCCCACATCCATTTCCTGTTCATGTACCTGTCCAAGTGTCTTTTATATGTTGTTATAGTACCTGCCTCAACTATCTCCTCTGGCAGCATTCCATATATCCACCTACATCTGAGTTGCTCCTCAGGTTCCTATTAAATCTTGCTCCTCTCACCCTAAACCTCTGTCCGCTGGTTCTTGATTTCCCTAGCCTGGATGAAAATCTCACTGCAATCTTTCCCCTCTTATCTTAAACCGATGTCTTCTAGTTCTTGATTCCCCTACCCTGGGAAGACTATGCATTCACCCTTTCTACTCCCCTCATGATTTTATACACCTCCATAAGATCACCTCCTCTGCCTACTGTGCTCCAAGGAATGAAGTCCTAGTTAACACATTTCACTGTAGCTCAAGTCCTTGAGCCCTGGCAATATCCTCATCAATCTTCACTAAATATGCATTTCCAGCTTAATAAAATGCTTCCTGTAGCAGGGTGACTAAAACTGAACACATCACTCCAAATGTGGCATCACCAACATCTTATCCACAATACAATATAAGATGACCTTGCCAACCACTTGCAAATATATTAGCTTTAACGAGTTTGTGAGTTTTGAATGGTCCCTTAAAACTGATATCATTCCTTTCTCTCTCTCCTCACACTGCTGTGGTTTTCCTATTGTTACTGCTGATGTTCTGCTGGGGAACTTCAAACATAGCCCTGTCACTCACTCCTTCATCTCAGGTAATTTTTATAGCCGGCATCATTCAACCCAGCAACACGGTGACAATCAGACTTGTTTCCCTTTTGCCTGAGAGTTATAAATAGCTCAGGATGAAGGTCAGCCTGAAATTCCACCAGCATCTCAATGAGTTATTCGGGAGCCTTTGCGCGGAAATTACTTGCAGTTAACACGTTTAACCTAGTAAAATGCCTTCAGGCACCTCACACAAACATTATCAGACCTAATTTATCTTCTAACACATCTCATCAGCTTATGGTGTCTATGCCCACATCCAGCGGAACGTTCTGATCAGTCCCATGTGTCTGCAGCTCAGACCATCAGACTCATTTCCCTGTGTCCCTACTTTTGTGAAAAAGTTGCCCTTCAGGTTGCTATTAAATCTTTCCTCCCTCACCTTAAACCGATGTCCTCTGGTTTTTGATTTTCCTAACTTGGGTAAAAGACTCTATGCATTCAAGGGCCTGTCCGTCCCACATAGGCGACTTTGTAGACGAGTGCAGGAGACTCTGCGCTCGCCACATGATCACCACATGGTGGCCACATGTCGGGAGCTGGTGGGCTCTGGTGAGTCTCCTTCATGATCGTGAGGAGTTCCCACATTCTGGGAACTAGTCGCGGCCTCAGTATGGTCGTTGCAAATTTTTCAACATGTTGAAACGTTTTCTGCTACCAAAAATTGGTCGCCATGGAGAAAATTGATAATCCTGTAGTCGTAGGTGCAGTTGTAGTGGGGTCGCCAGGTAATTATACGAGGTCAGGGTAGTCGTAGATAGTTTTAGTTAATCACCTTTGCTGATCGCGGTCATTTTCCCACATTCTGGGAACTCGCGGCCTCAGTATGGTCGTTGCAAATTTTTCAAAAAAACGTTTTAAGCACGAGTTGGTCGTGGAGAAAATTGATAATCCAGTCATAGTTGGATGGGATCACCAGGTGATACGAGATCCGCCGTCACAGCTGTGTTATAAATGTCCGCCGAACTTCACAGCTGTGTATCTCTGGCTTATTAAAAGTTCTCTGGTTTCTTAAAAGTGTCTCCACTCCTTCTCCCCCCCCCCTTTTAAAGGACTTACTGTACACTGTGCTAGCTGTCTTAACCTTCCTGTTCATCGCGGTGTGTGTCTGGGTGACAGCAGGGGGGGTGTGTGGTGTGTGTGTGTGTGTGTGTGTGTGTGTGTGTGTGTGTGTGTGTGTGTGTGTGTGTGTGTGTGTGTGTGTGTGTGTGTGTGTGTGTGTGTGTGTGTGTGTGTGTGTGTGTGTGTGTGTGTGTGTGTGTGTGTGTGTGTGTGTGTCTCTCTCTCTCTCTCTGACAGTCGCCGTCCCATGTTCCTCGTTTTTCAGGTGAAGCCGGGAACTTGACAGTCGCCGGCAGTCAGCTGAAAAATTGCCTTAGTGGGACAGGCCCTTCACCCAGTCAATTGCCGTCTTGATTTTATACACCTCTATAATATCATCCTCCTTCGCTCCAAGAAATAACGTCTTAACCTGCCCAACCTCTCCCTGTAGCTTCGCCCCTCAAGTCCTGGCAATATCCGTGTAAATGTGTGGCAAAGTGGCACAGAGGTAATAATAATAATAATACATTTTATTTATGGGCGCCTTTCAAGAGTCTCAAGGACACCTTACAAAAATTTAGCAGGTAGAGGAAAAACATGTAAGTGGAATGAAATAAATAGTAGAGACATAACTAGTACACAAAGTAAATACAGAATTCAATACAAAACACAGGTAGAGTTGCTGCCTTACAGCACCAAAGACCCAGGTTCGATCCCGACTATCGGTGCTGTCTGTACAGAATTTGTATGTTTTTGGGTGGTCCAGTTTCTTCCCACATTCCAAAGACATACAGATTTTTAGGTTAATTGCAATTTGTTCCTCGTGTGTAGGATAGAATTAGTGTGATCGTTGGTTGGCACGGATCCGGTGGGCCAAAGGGATCGTTTTCACGCTGTGTCTCTAAACTAAACAAAACTAAACTAAATTAAATCTCTGCACTCTTTCCCGCTTACTTCACAGTTGATTTGCAGTGCAGCTGTACATGATCTTTGCTCCTCCATGGTGTACAAGGGTTGGATTTATGTGGAGTCTCTGATCCCTTTTTTGCCTCTAACACAAGGAGGAGCGAGATGACTTGGACAGCTGCTGTTTTATTGTGAATAGAGACACAAAAAGCTGAAGTAACTCAGTGGGTCAGGCAGCATGTCTGGAGAAAATGAATAGGTGACGTTTCGGGTTGTTCCTGGTTTTTCAGGTGAAGCCGTTTCGGGTTGTGACCCTTTTTCTGAATGAGAGTCAGGGGAAAGGGAAACGAGACACAGAGAGGGTAAACAGAACAAATGAATGAAAGATATGCAAAAAGCAACAATGATCAAGGAATTGTTGAGCCCACAATGATCCATTGTTGGCTGTAAGGTAGGTGATAACGAGTTACACAGACAGTGAAACTCAATGGGACGACAGTGAAACTAGTACAATGACTAGAGTGGGGAGGGACAGAGAGAGAGAGAGAGGGATGCAAGACTTACTTGAAGTTAGAGAAATCAATATTATGAATAGAATACATGTGAATCTGCAAGATATAAGCGGTCAAATTCTCAGAAATTATTTTAATTGCAACAAATAATTTTGTATTGTGGAATCAGAGAATTCCTGCGGGTTTACACCACTTTACAACCGTGCCTCCTCCTTGTCGAGCCAGCAGCTCTGTTGCCCTGCATATTTTTCTCTTGGAGTCTTGGTAGAAGTATAGGAAATTCTGAGATAGGGTAGACAGTCAGAACCTTTCCCCCCAGAGTGGAAGTGTCAAAGACTAGAGGGCATTGCTTAAAGAAGAGAGGTGCAAAGTTTCAAGGAAATGTGCAGGGCAGGTTTTTTTACACAGAGTATGGTGAGCCTGAAATGCCTGGCCTGGAGTGGTGGTGGTGGTGGAGGCAGGTATGATAATGGTGATTAAGGGGCTTTTTTTGATTGGCACATGGATATGAAGGTAATAAGAGTCATGAGCAGGCAGTGGAAACCAGACAGAGAGGCAGGCAGGCGATGAGAGGGGCATCGGGTCATGGACCTGCAACTGCTGGGCTTACCTGGATTGGGGGCGCTCTCCTATTTCCAACATGTGGACCGGACTTTAGTCTTTTTCTTTATCTTTGTAACAGCGCCAAAATATGGAGACTGTGCATTTGTGGGTTGTGTAAAACGAATTTCACTGTGCTGTGCATACGTGCCAATAAAGAACCTTTAAAACATTGAACCTTGGTTCTTGGTTTCTTGGTCCTCCAAAATATGCCAAATGGAATTTAAACTGGAGGTGGTGAAGGGAGGGATTAAGCCAGAAAGAGTTATTGGGAAGAAAGAGCTACTTTAAATTTAGTTGCATCTGGTTGGGTAACTATTGTTGGGTGGAGATTATTCCATGCTTTAATTGTGCGGGTGAAGAACGAATTGCTGAATACATCTGTCTTTGTAGCTGGGATCACAAATTGGATTGAATGCCCTCGTCTGCTCCTAATTGGTTTGGGTTTGGTGTAGGTCTTGTAGTCTATGTCGATCTGACCATTTAACATTTTGTAAAAACAGGTCAAACGGTGAGCTTCACGTCTGTCTTGGAGAGGGTTCCACCCCAGAGAATTCAGAAGTTTGGTGACACTCACTTCTCTCTCATAGGTGTTAGTAACAAATCGAGCTGCCTGTCTTTGGACACGTTCAATGGAAGAAATGTTTTTATTTGTGTATGTGTCCCATGCTGCAACTGCGTAGTCCAAATGAGGTCTAACCTTGGCATCATGTTCAGACATACATTGTGGGCTGAGGGGCCTGTTCCTGTGCAGTACGGTTCAATGGTCTATGCCTGACAGGACACGACATGCCAATAGGGAGTGAAAAGCTGAGCCAAAGTAAGAGGCGGGTGACCAGCAGCACGGCCTGTTTCTGATACTCTGATGGAAACAAAGGGTAAGGTGCCTAGAGTTGGGAAATTCCATTTTGAGACTGCAATGTGGCGAGATGAAGTATTGTGGGCAGTTCTGGTCACCCCATTACAGGAAGTGTGCAGAGGAGGTTTACCAGAATGCTGCTTGGATGAGGGGCCATTTGCTACAGGGAGAGATTGGACAGACTGGGACTGTTTTCTCTGTAACATCAGAGGTTGCGGAGAGACCTTTGGTAGAAGTATATAAAATTATGTGAGGCACAGATAGGGTAAACAGTCAAAATGTTTTTCCATGATGGAAAAATAAAGTATTAGATGGCATAGTTTAAGGTGAGAGAAGTCAAGTTTAAAGGAGATGTGCGGGGCAAGTTTTAACTGCATGAGGTTTCTCCGGGTGCTCTGGTTTCCACCCACAATCCAAAGATGTTCAGGCTTGTAGGTTAATTAGCTTCGGTAAAATTGTAAATTGTCCCTAATGTGTAGGATAGTGCAAGTGTATAAGGTGATTGCTGGTTGGCGTGGACTCGGTGGGCCGAAGGGACTGTTTCTGCATTGTATCTCTAAAGTAAAGTCTAAAGAGAAGTGATGGTCTTGGCATCTTGTTCAGCACAGACATTGTGGACCAAAGGGCTTGTCCTTGTGCTGTACTGTTCTATGCACTATTTCCTATGTTGTATTGCTTCTCAAGAGTCAAGTCAAGTCAAGTCAAGTTTATTTGTCACATACACATACGAGATGTGCAGTGAAATGCAAGTGGCAATGCTCGCGGACTTTTGTGCAAAAGACAAACAACAAAACAACCAAACAAATTATAAACACAATCATAACACACATATTCTTTTACATAATAAATAATGGAAGGAAAAACGTTCTATAGAGTTAGTCCCTGGTGAGATAGGCGTTTACAGTCCGAATTGCCTTTGGGAAGAAACTCCTTCTCAACCTCTCCGTTCTCACCGCATGGCAACGGAGGTGTTTGCCTGACCGTAGTAGCTGGAACAGTCCGTTGCAGGGGTGGAAGGGGTCTCCCATGATTTTATTTGCTCTGGAGTTGCACCTCCTGATGTATAGTTCCTGCAGGGGGGGCGAGTGAAGTTCCCATAGTGCGTTTGGCCGAACGCACTACTCTCTGCAGAGCCTTATTGTCCTTGGCAGAGCAATTCCCAAACCAGATGGTAATGTTCCCGGACAAGATGCTTTCCACCGCCGCTGCGTAGAAGCACTGGAGGATCCTCGGAGACACTATGAATTTCCTCACTGCCTGAGGTGGTAAAGGCGCTGCCTTGCCTTACTCACGAGTGCTGAGGCGTGTGATGCCCATGTCATATCCTCGGAGATGTGGACTCCCAGATAATTAAAACAGTTCACCCTATCCACAGGATCCCCATTTATCCTCAAAGGAGTGTACGTCCTCGGATGATGTGCCCTCCTAAAGTCCATGATCAGCTCCTTTGTTTTTTTGATGTTCAAGAGGAGGCTGATATCCTGGCACCAGAGTGCTAGACCAGCCACCTCCTCCCGGTAGGGCTTCTCAACGTTGTCTGAGATCAGGCCCACCACCACAGTGTCATCAGCAAACTTAATTATTGAGATGGGCTGAGATATAACAGGGGCAGGGGGCGACAGACAGAGAGGTTAGAGTGATAGTGATCCTGAGCTACGGGTTACTTTGCTATTTTAATTGTTTATCTATCTGTCGGAGGAACTGAACAGATCAACAACATTGCTGGTGGCAAAGAGACAATGTCTTGAGCATCCCACTACCTCATTAACCTACCAGTCTGTAACAAAGCCACAGCACAAACTAGAGGACCAAGACCTCATTAGCCATCTGAGTGTGTTATACTCTTCCTGACTCAAGCTTGAATTCAGCAGTTTTAGGACTGCATCAGAACTGGCCACCAAGGGTATTTACAGGGAAAGTAGATAAACCTTTAGAAAGATCCAGGAATTGAGGAAAAAGGAAATCCGGTCGTGAAGAGAAGATGAGATCTGGGACAGAAGAAATATACATTCCATCCTCTGTGTTAATAAGTTGCCCCTTATGTTTCTTCTAAATCTATTCCCTCTCAATTTAAAACTACGCCTTCTAGTTCTGGACTTCTCTACCATGGAAAAAAACTGTATGGACGTTCATCTTAACCTTGCCTCTCACAATTTTATATACGTCTATAAGGTCACCGCTCAGCTTCCTATGCTTCAGGTAAAGAGTCCCAGTCTCTTTATAACTCAAGTGCTCGATTCCTAGTATCATCCTGGTGAATCTTTTCTGTACCATTTCCAGTTTAATCACATCCTTCATGCAGCAATGTGATCATAAATGCAGCAATGTCACCGACATCACATAAATGCACTGATTATCTGATTAGATTGGATAGGAAGCAAGCAAAACTTTTTCACTGTACATCAGACCAGAGCCCATGACAATAATAAACCCAAGCACGACAATAAACTTGCATATTGCGTTCAGCACCCTTATACCTTCCGAAGAGTCCACCAGGGTCCACCGAAGAGTCCACCAGGGTCCACCACTATGCTGTGTTGGACAATTTTATACTGGACAATTTTTACATTTATCAAGCCAATTAACCCCTTCCCAATGAAGACAAGTGCACCAAATGCCTTCTTCACCGTGTCAACCTTCACCCTGTCTACCTGTGTCAACATTTTCAGGGACTGCGTACTTGTACCTCTAGATCCCTCTGTTCAATAATACTCTACCATTTACTATGTAAATCTTGCACTGGATTGATTTCTCAAAATGTGTCAGTTTAGTTTAGTTTAGAGATACAGCCCGGAAACAAACCCTTTGGCCCACCGAGTTCGCACCATTTCACATTTCCTTAAGGTGACACGTCACTGAGTTAGATACAAGCCTGAAAAGCCTACAGTATGATTTCATACATTTATGGTGCTAGTTATTCCTTAATAACACAACTCGCTCACTGTGCAGTTTCAAAATTTAACTAATCATACTTCGCATCAATTTTAGTAACTACAAAAGTAATTTTCTGCAGATGCCCCTTGGGTGTTGAAAGTGGTGGTGAGAGTTTAGGATTAAGTCAAGAAAGGATAGTCTCTCTTGTCTAATTGATATTATTAACATCAATAATACCTAAGCTTTAAACAATCTGCATTTAATTGCAAAACAATTTGGAATTTAGTGTAATTTAGGGTTATAAAATTGAAAACTAGTTGCTTGGATTATTGTACTGTACAAAGGGCACATAAAAGTCTTTGTAATTAATGTTAACAGAGTTAATAGCCAGTTCTAACTGTCAGTGAAAGTAATTCTTTAGCTTTTAGGCTTTACAGATACAGAACACAAACAGGCCCTTCAGCGCACGGAGTCTGCTCCAACCAGCAATCACCACATACACTAGCATCAAACAGAGAGTGGTGAATCTCTGGAACTCTCTGCCACAGAGGGTAGTTGAGGCCAGTTCATTGGCTATATTTAAGAGGGAGTTAGATGTGGCCCTTGTGGCTAAAGGGATCAGGGGGTATGGAGAGAAGGCAGGTACGGGATACTGAGTTGGATGATCAGTCATTATCATATTGAATGGCGGTGCAGGCTCGAAGGGCCGAGTGGCCTACTCCTGCACCTAATTTCTATGTATCTATGTATGTATCAACCTACACACTAGAGATAATTTATAATTTTACCAAAGCCAATTAACCTACAAACCTGCACGTCTTTGGAGTGCAGGAGGAAACCGGAGCACCTGAGGAAAACCTACGCAGTCACAGGGAGAACATATAAACTCTGTACAGAGAGCACACATGGTCAGGATTGACCCCAGGTCACTGGCGCTGTCAGGGAACCTCAATTGCTTTGCCACTGTGCCATCCTTTTCTACAAGGAGTGTGGAAGGAAGGGAAAGAGATTAATTTAGTTAACATCTTCAGCTGCCAATGGGTTCTGAGTTGGACTTTAAACTGAGTAAATTTCAGCTAATCTGAAATAATGATCAGACAGCAAGCATTAGCCTGGTCAGAGTTCAAGGGTTCATCAAGATTGATTCTCGGATGGTCAGCTGACAATTCCCATTGAGCGTAGGAGCGTAATTTGTCACTTTGAGTGTGTGTAGCTCATCCAGCTGTTTTCCTGACAATGGTTATCGGATCCATCATGGAAAAAAGGATTGGCTGATGCCTGAGTGGAGAATGATACAATTGAGGAGTGAGGGTGATATGGAGATGTCAATATGTGACAAACAAACTCTGATCCTATTTATAGTTCCACACACAAGCAAGTTTTTTTTAAACTTACTGTTCTCTTTAAATGGTTTTGTTCTGAATCCATCAACAGCTGCCTGCAATTTTGAAAAAATAGTCTCATCTTCAATTACTGAAGTCTTTACTTTGTCAGTCTGCTTGGGCAGCAATCTCATAGGATCCAATAATAATAATAATAATAATAATAATAAATAGATAATTAAGGGGGTGGGGGGTTCAGCAATCCAGGCAGCATCTGTTGAAAGTGAAACATGTAGCTGAAGCCCTTCACTAGAACTGGGAAAGAGATAAAACAAAACACAAAATGCTGGAGGAACTTAATGAGTCAATCAGCATCTGGGGATGAAATGGACAGCTGACATTTCAGGTCGGGACCCTTCTTCAATGTTTCAATCTAATCTTTAATTCAAGATTCCAGCATCTGAATTCTCTTGCCTCTCCAAGAGAAAACGATGTTAGTTTTGGGTAGCGGAGAAGGAAGATGGATAGAGCAGTGGGAATATCTCTGATGGGGTGAAGCCAAATGACTTAATGTGTTAATTAAATAGCAGTTAAGATTAGATTAAGGTTCTTTGTGTGTGTAATGTGTTGCTAATGGTAAGGATCTGTGAAGTGCCCAGTAGACCAGATGAGAAAAAAGATTTAAATGGGACCTGAGCGTCACCACAGGCATTGGTGCGCATATGGAACAAGCTGCATATCACAGTGGTATAGGTGGGTATATTTATGACAGTTAACAGTCTTGCTTGACTGCATCTGGCCCACATCACTCCAAGCATGGGTAGAGAAGGGTTGGAGGAGTATCGACCAGGTAAAGGCAAGTGGGGCTAATAAGGTTAAGTAACTTTTTCAACATGGATGTGTTGGACTGAAGGGCCCATTTCTGTGCTGTATAGCTCTGACTCTGGCCCACATATCTCTGGAGACAATAGATGCAGGGGTAGGCCTTTTGGCCCTTCGAGCAGGCACTGCCATTCAATGTGATAATGACTGATCTTCCCAATCAGTATCCCGTTACTGCCTTCTCCCCATATTCCCTGACTCTGCTATCTTTAAGAGCCCTACCCAGCTCTCTCTTGAAAGTATCCAGAGAACGGGCCTCCACCGTCTGAGGCAGAGAATTCCACAGACTCACAACAATCTGTGGAAAAAGTATTTCCTCATATCCGTTCTAAATGGCTTACCCCTTATTCTTAAACTGTGGCCCCTGGTTCTGGACTCCCCCAACATCAGTGATGTTTCCTGCCTCTCGCATGTCCAAACCCTTAATAATCATATATTAATCATATATGAATCCACGTACACAACGTCTTCAACTCTGCCTTCATCAACCTTTTTGGTCACATCCTCAAAAAACTTTCTTAATGCTATGAATCACAAAATACACTCTGCGAACCTTTCGGAAGAAGAGACGCGAACACATCTCATCAGGTTCAATGGTGCGGATTTACAAATACAGAATTTGCATGGATTTCTAGAGTAGATGCAATTGCCTCTGGCTTTCACAACATCTTTACTAATATTGTCTGGGTTTCGTATACCACACCTAACAATATAAAAGTGGCGTTTAAAAGGTTTTAGGATAGGCACGTGAATATGTAGGGAATGGAGGAATAGGGATCACGTGCAGGCAGTGGAGAGTAGTTTAACTAATTTTGTTTAGTGTGGACATTGTTGGCTGAAGGGCCTATTCCTGTACTGTACTGTTTTAATTAGTAGGCCATACTCTTAAATATTCAATAAATATGATTTAATAGTTCCAAAAAATTTCATCCTCTTCCAGGATATGCTTGTGGAAAAGGTAATCAATTATTTGGACAGGGATATAGATTATTATCAATGCTGCCAGTAAACTAGCATTTAACATGGTCACATGTCACCACTTCGCCGGCTACCTTGTTAAAGGTGTTAATCTATTTAAAATAGCAGTTTGATGTGCTAATGTAGCAGACTTAAAAACTGAAAAGGACATTTTTAGTGTCCACTTACTAATGGTATTTTTTCAGTAATCACCATGGACCATCTGTATGGGCCAGTCATAATATTTGACAGCATAATTTATGGAGTGAGTGTATAGTCCCAATTCTCCAACCTACCTCATTGTGGAGATTGGATTTGTTTTTCTCTGAAACTGTTATGCTATAATACTGCAATATATATTTGTCTTATTTTGTACTTGTGTGGCTTGATTGTATTCATGTACGGTTTTATCTGACATGATTAGATTGCAAGCAAACAAGAGCTTTTCACTGTACCTCGGTACAAGTGACGACAATAAACACATCAGAGTGGAAAGCAAACTGACTTACTAGATGAGAATGGAGATGACAAAATTAATAAATTTACAGGTTACACTAATCTGGTATTGTCTGGTATCATAAAAAGCAAAAATGATGATCAAAAATTGCAGATCAGTTGGGCAAGTGGGCAGAGGAATGTTTAATGGAGTTTGATGCAGATAAATGCAAGGTGTTGCATTTCGGGACCTTCAGAGTGAATGGCAAGACTCTGGGGAGCGTTGTAGAGTAGGTCCAGGGGTACAGGTACATCGTTCCCTGTTGGTGGTGGGTATGTGGAACGAGCTGCAGAGGAGGTAGTTGAGGCATGTACTATAACAACATTTAAACCATTTGGACAGATACATGAATAGGAATGGTTTAGAGGGATATGGGCCAAACAAAGGCAGATGGGTCAAGTGTGGACGGGGGATCTTGGTCGGCATGGGCCGACCAAGTTGGGCCGAAGAGTCTGTTCCCATGCTATATGACACTGACTGCTCCATAAGCCTGTGGAGTAATATTATCAGATGATAGTGAATATCTCTCTCCAAAAGCCTTGCTGTCAACAGGGTTCATAGCCAAGGTACTACAAACCTAACAGCACAAGGCCTGAGGGGAAAAAGGGGTTAAAATAAAACCTAATTGATTTTGTTTTTGATTTTCTTTTCCCATCTTGGCTTCTGCAGCTGTCTACATCTGTTTCCGCAAGCCTCCAGATACATAAGCAGATTTGGAGTTGACCTCAATCAGGATTTCAGCCTTTGAGTATGCCCATATGACAAGTGAGTACTTTGCGAGAGTGTGTCACCAGATTGAAATTGAATTGCTTGATTTGAGAGAAAAAAACAACATACAGTTACCTTTGTTGTCTTTGAGTAACTTTCTAGGACCTGGTGAACTAGGATGTACAGGCCTGTAGAGGCCTGCTTGCCAGTATTACAGTGCAATGTAGCAAGGAAAGAAACTATTCTGTGCAGGAATGAACTGCAGATACTGGTTTACACTGAAAGACATAAAAAACTAGACTAACTTGGAAGGTCAGGCGGCATCTTTGGAGAAACAGAATAGGTGATGTTTCAGTGAAAGAAAGAACTGCAGATGCTGGAATAAATTGAAGGTAGACACAAAGTGCTGGAGTAACTCAGCGGGTGAGACAGCATCTCTGGAGAGAAGGAATGGCCGATGTTTCGGGTCGAGACCCGAAGAAGGGACTTTCTCAGTCTGAAGAAGGGTCTCGACCCGAAACATCGCCCATTCCTTCTCTCCAGAGATGCTGCCTCGCCCGCTGAGTTTCTCCAGCATTTTGTGTCTACCAAGAGATATTTTGGGTTGAGACCCTTTTTAGACTGAGAGTCAGGGGAAAGGGATACAAGAAATAGAGAAGATAAATAGAACAAATGAATGAAAGATGTGAAAAGCAACAATGATCCATTTGTAGGTTACACAAAAAAGCTGGAGAAACTCAGCGGGTGCAGCAGCATCTATGGAGCGAAGGAAATAGGCAACGTTTCGGGCCGAAACCCTTCTTCAGACTGGGTTGGAGGGCAGGAGGGATCACAGATGGGGGACAGTTAGAGAGGAGGTTGTGAAACTGTCTCCGGAGAGAAGAGGAGAACTTCTTCAAGGTAGGCATATCTTGAAGAGATAACGCAGTAGAGTATACACAGTGTTTAAGAGGGAACTGCAGTGCTGGAGAATCGAAGGTTACACAAAAAAGCTGGAGAACCTCAGCGGGTGCAGCAGCATCTAGGGAGTGAATGAAATAGGCAACGTTTCGGGCCGAAACCCTTCAGACTGAAGAAGGGTTTCGGCCCGAAACGTTGCCTATTTCCTTCGCTCCATAGATGCTGCTGCACCCGCTTAGTTTCTCCAGCTTTTTTGTGTAGCAATGATCCATTTGTGCTTGTTGTCTGTTCTTGATGATGATGCAATTAGTGCCACTCTGCCTGATAATTCCCCATGGCAACTTATTGCATTTGTACGATTTGTCCCTTGGTTTTAATCATTCTTTCAGGGTGCATCCCAGCTCAGAACAAGTCTCTTTGTGGATGAAATAATTATCTTGCCTTCTGTCTAATTCTTTTACCAATTACCTTAATGCTTGACCCGATGAGTTCCTCCAATATTTTTTCTTTGCACCTACTGAATAATGAAAGGCCTAGATAGCGTGGATGTGGAGAGGATGTTTCCAGTAGTGGGAGCATGCGGACCAGAGGCCATAACCTCAGAATAAAAGGACGTACCTTTTATAATGGAGATGAGGAGGGATTTATTTTGCTCGAGGGTGGTGAATCTGTGGAATTCATTGCCACATGCGGCTGTTGAGGTCGTCTTTAGGTATTTTTAAAGTGTAGATTGATAGGTTCTTGATTAGTAAGGGTGTCGAAGGATATGGGGAAAAGGCTGGAGAACGGGGTTGTAAGGGATAATTAGATCAGCCATGATCAAATGGTAGGGCAGATTTGGTGGATCAAATGGCTTAATTGTACTCCTATGCCTTATGGACTTTAATGAGCACAGAAGCTACTGGGGGTGGTAAAACCAGGGGAGAAAGTTGGATTGAGTATTTAGGTGAACAACTTTAGTTGCATCACTCAGCACTGGCAAGACAGGATGTTAATATTAAATGCAAAGATGCGTTTACTGATGGCAAACAGAGCCAAGTCTCTTCCCCTTTGCTTTTCTGAGTGAGTTCTGTTGCTGTGAGTGTCTTCAGGTTCCTTTCCTAAAATGTAACGCATTACAGCAACGGAACGGGCTCTTTGGCCCACCATGTCTGTGCCAAACATGATGCCAAGTTAAACTAATTTCCTCTTCCTACACATGATCCATATCTCTCTATTCCCTGCTTATCCATGAGCCTATTCAAAATCCTCTTAAATGCCAATATCGTGCCTGCCTCCACTACCACCCCCTGCAATACGTTCCAGGCACCCACCACTCTCTGTTTAAAAACATCTTGTGCCACCCATCTCTTTTAAAATGTGCCCCTCTCATTTTAAAGCTATGAAGGTGTCTCAGCTGAGACCTCCCACCATCACAGTCTCCTCTCTTGCCAAGTTTGCATCTTTCTTGCTCATAATTCCCTCATGAACATGTTGGAGGGCTACCAGCCTTCTGAAAAAACTGACAAAACCATTATCCATCTGGACCCCTCTTCTCTGGTTTCTCAGTATCTCCACATTGAGATATCTCGCAGCCACCTCTAAAATAAGTCACATACTTCCTCAAACCAATATCTCTCCATCTTTTGGCGGTTTGGCCAATAAACATTTTGAACTTCCCTTTGCACATTCTCCTATTAGGACAGAAAGGAGTTTAACAAGTTTTAAAGCCCACAATGGGAGTAAGACAGCAGCAAAGTAAGGCTGAGGTGTAAATGTAGCTGAAAACCCTTTGGCACAGTCATGATGGTGAACTGGAAAGGGCTGGTTATTTCAAATTCAACCGACAATGGAACTGGCAGGCTTCTGTCTTGTAATTGAAGTCCTGGGCCAGCTACTGCAATGGTCAAGACCAACTCTCAATGTTTGCAGGATTGGGGGTAGCATGGCTATTTGAGGGTTTAATATCCCGATAGGCATCAATGGGCCAGTTAGGAGGAAGGACATGACATAGCTCTGGGTAATTTTGGCCAGATCTTGGGTAGAGATGAATAGTGTACCCAGGAGGAGGGGGGCACTTGAAGTTGGCAGGACTTCCATGCTTAAAGTTGGAGCAAAATGTGTCGGATGTAGGATCAATTAAAGTGAGAAGTTTCTTCCAAACTTCAATTGACCATGTAATTAGTTATTATCTGTTTTACATTCTTCTTTCATTTCCATGAGGCAAGCAGTGACAGAAAATGCCTAGAACAAAATTGCAAAGAAAGACGTTTGATGAAATCAGGGCTATGTTAATGGATTGGTTCAAATGGTCGATGACATCTGAGTATCGGGCAAGGGTGTGCAAAGTGGATCATTGAGTTCATGAACTACATGAGCACTGCAGTGAATCTTTAGTAAACAGGCATGCTTTCCTATTCCGCAAAGAATGCAACTTGATATGGATTCATATTTACATTGCAAATGGAAAGATGGAAGCTCTGGTCAGATGAGTAGAAAGGAACTGCAGATGCTGGTTTATACTAAAGATAGGCACAAAACGCTGGAGTAACTCAACGGGTCCAGCAGCAACCCTGAAGAAAAAAGATGGGTGACATTTTGGTTTGGGACCCTTTTCTTCAGTCATAACTTCACCATTCCCCTCCATCTAATCCAACCTTGCCTCTTCCAACTACATAGCTCTGCTGTTGTTTTGCACCAATCCCAACCTTGTCCTCAAATCCGTAGACAAGCCTGGTACTGTTGTTGGACACAAAATGCTGGAGTAACTCAGTGGGACAGGCAGCATCTCTGGAGAGAAGGAATAGGTGACTTTTCGGGTTGAGACCCTTCTTCCGACTGATCTGTTAGGTCATGCAGCTCTGGGACACCTCGCATATTGAATCCTAGACCCTTGTCCTACCAACGTACACCAGGCCACTTGCTTCCAGACCAACCTGAATCTCATCATATCAGGAGATCTCCCATCTGCAACCTTCAATCCACTAGTGCAACAAGCCTGCACCACCAGATTCCATCCATTACCCAAGATCTATGAACTGGATTGGTAATGGAGGAAGGAACTGCAGATGCTGGGTTATACAGAAGATACCTGTAGACACAATATGCTGGAGTCGAAAGGAGTGTTCCAACCCGAAACATCACCTATTCTTTTTCTCCAGGATGCTGTTTGACAAATTGAGTTACTACAGCACTTTTTGTCGATCAACAGGACTGGCAGCCCCATTGTTTCAGCCTACTTTTTTTTTTGTCTTTGGAATATGTTGATAATGGCAAGTGTGGAATATGCTCAGCAGACCAGATATGTACAAATAGAAAGAGGAAAAACCAAGATATTGGAAAGCAGTCACCAAGGGTTGACAAACTTATTATTGAGACTGAACATTGAGAAATTGTCTTTGGTTCCAGGTGTTTAAAATCATTCTGGAATATTTGCCACCATTCATACTTTGGTCCTGACATTTTGTCTCTGTTGGCTTTATTGATACAAAAACAATCGCCAATACTGTGTGTAGTCTTTCTGATAATCTATGTTTCTATGTTTCTTTTAGAGCTCTGGGGGCTAGTGGAGTCAAGGGATATGGGGAGAAGGCAGGCACGGGTTATTGATAGGGAATGATCAGCCATGATCACAATAAATGGCTGGCTCGAAGGGCCGAATGGCCTCCTCCTGCACCTATTTTCTATGTTTCTATGTTTCTATAATTCCAACATCTCAGGTCTATAGGTAGATTTTGCATCCTTTCAAATGTCGCCTTGTGATTTGGAAACCGTGGTGCCATCCTCAACGTGACTCACCAAAGTTTCATGTAGGATCAGCCAGAGCATATTAATAACAATAGTCCTCTTAGTGTGTAGGAAGGATCTGCAGATGCTGGTTTAAACTGAAGATTGGCACAAAAAGCTGGAGTGACTCCACGGGACAGGCAGCATCTCTGGAGAGAAGGAATGGGTGACCTTTCGGGTCAAGACCATTCCTCAGACTTTCTCTTAGTGCAGGCATATTAGGGCCCATTCTCCAATTGAGTGTTGACAGAGAGCAAGACAACTGCAGCTTCCCTCCATTGATGTTTTGTATTCATTTAAATCCATGGAACATCATGGATATGGAGCTAAGTTTTCAGATGACACGCTATTGGTTTAAGATTTATTTAGTGTTTAGAGGTACAGCATGGAAACAGGGTCTCAGCCCACTGGGTCCATGCCAACCATCAATCACCCATTTGCATTAGTTCTATGATATCCCACTTTCTCATTCGCTCCCTACACACTAGGAGCAATTTATCAGAGGCCAATTCACCTAAAAACCTGCGTGTTTTGGGGATATAGGAGGAAACCAGAGCACCCGGAGCAAGCCCACATAGTCACAGGGAGAACGTGCAAACTCCATGCAGACAGCACCCGAGGTCAGCATCGAACCTGCGTCTCTAGCACCGTGAGGCAGCAGCTCTAGCACTGCACCACTATGGCACCTGTTTCCTTGTTTGTTGATGTCAATCACCATATAAAGAACTGACCAATAATGGAAAAAAACTCAAAACTGTTGGAATAACTCGGGTTCAGACAGCATCTGCGGAAGGAGTGGATACCTCCTGTTTTGAGTCGGGACTCTTCTTGAGACTAAGGAAGGTTTCCAACCCGAAACATCACCTATCCATTCCCACCCCAGATGCTGGTCAGTTTGAAGAAGTGTCCCGATCCTAAACCTTGCCTATCCAGTCCTACCACAGATGCTACCTGATCAAACTGAATTATTCCAGCACTTTGTGTTTTACTCACTATTCCAGCATCTGCGTTCATTTGCTTTGATGAGAAAACGTATCTTATTTTTGCTAGTATATGAAATATTGATCTTCTGGAGTTAAAAAATACATGTTTTTGTAATATAGAAATGCTATTGTTGTGATAAAATATCCAGATAATTGTTAGCTACTTCTAAAGGATTGATTTTCAGATCATAAATCAAAAGACATTAAAGGTCCAGGAAATTAGGACTCTAAATGATACACGAGAATAAACCAGTAATAACAAACTCTTTAATTCACTTTCCAGGGATCTTGTCAATCACACACAAAGGCTTTTAAATTACGGAGTGCCTGGAGGTGATTTCATGCAGAGATAATAGTGAATACATGTCATTTAAAGTATACCTATCTCCTACCCCACAATTGGAGCCTCAAGCTGGTTTGTCAGGTGTGTTATTCCAAGCAGAAATGTTGCTACACTTAATGTTAAAAATAAATATTTTGTTAGCAACTATTTATGCCCTGAGAAATTAAAAATAGGAAATGCTGGAAACACTCAGCAGGTCGGGCAGTGCCTGTAGGAAAAATAAACTGGATGTTTCAGGATTGAGACGTTTTGTCAGAACTGTGACTGAGAGCGTTGCGATTAGTGTAGTAGTCATATAGCTTAATTCAGTAAGTTATAACTATAACCAGTTACCTTTAAATTTAATGTTTAAGAAGGAACTGCAGATGCTGGAAAATCGAAGGTACATAAAAATGCTGGAGAAACTCAGCGGGTACAGCAGAATCGATGGAGCGAAGGAAATAGGCAACGTTTCGGGCCAAAACCCTTCTTCAGACTGAAGAAGGGTTTCGGCCCGAAACGTTGCCTATTTCCTTTGCTCCATAGATGCTGCTGCACCCGCTGAGTTTCTCCAGCATTTTTGTGTACCTTTAAATTTAATCTGCCTGTAATTATGTGGGGTGGATTTATACGTAGTCTGAGGCGCGTTTGCGGCTGGGATTCCCGCACAGACTCGCTAGTAGTTTTTAGTTTAATTTGAAGAAGCATGGAGGAGAGGTCACAGCTTTCGACCATGCACGAGTAAGATTAAAATGTACTTGTACAAGAAGAAGTTTGGATGAATATCTTACTGTTTTTACTACTACAATAAAGAAACTATTAATCAAGCGACTGTGTTTGGAAGATTTCTATTTCGACGGCATAGAATGTCTCGTGGAGAGCACGTGAGTGGGTTTCGATTATCTCCTGAACCCCTGTCTTCATCATAGTGACTAAAGGAAAGATTCCTTGAACGATATGAAAACCTGTCACTATAATTAGTAACACAGAACTGGGTTCATCATTGTGTGAAAATATTAGATGGGGTGAAATTTTTAATGTGTAGGAAGGAACTGCAGATGCTAGATCACCCCAAAGATAGGCACAAAATGCTGGAGTAAAGCCCCTGTCCCACTTTCACAACCTAATTCACGACCTCTGCCGAGTTTGCCTTGACTCGTACTCACAGCATGGTCGCCACGAGGTCGTAGGAGGTCATAGGAGGTCGTAGGTAGGTCGTAGTAGGTGGTGATGCTAGTCGTAGGTACTCATGGCATCAAGTAGCTCGCGGTGTTTTTTCTAGCCTGATTAAAAATGCCCACGAGTTTAAAAGAAAAAGGTCGGCATGGAAAAAATCGATACTTTTTACTCGTAGGTGGGTGGTAGTAGGTCGTGATGCTAGTCGTAGGTAGTCATAGGTGGTCGGAGGCAGTCGAAGGTAATAGCTCCGGGATGAAAAAAAGGTCAGTGGGAAAAAAAGGTTATTTAAACAGCAGAATGTCACCTCTGTCACTCCAAGGCATATTCATTCACAGCTGGAGAGTTTTTTGGAGAGGAGACGTGTTTTAGAGATGGCACAAAAGAGGCAGCAGCGCAGAGGGAGGGCACAACGTTAAAAAGGAAACGGCCATGCATGTGTTGCCCACCCAAGAGGAGGAGTGGCAGGAGGTGATGCCACAGGGGGTGATAGTGCAGGAGGAGGGAGCCCTGCATGAGAGACCCCTGGAGGAGGAGACCAGGGTGGTAGTATATGTCCCCACCACCACCCCATCCTTCACTGCCTCATTTGAAGGCAGCAAAGAAGCCCTTTCTCCTGTGTCTGACCCAGCATCAGAGGCAGATGCCCCATTGGTGGTGAGGGAGGGCTGGAGGAAGGTTATGCCCTACACCTTCACCAGGCAGCAGGAGGGGGACCTTGAGGAATGGTTCCAGCAGAATGCCATCCTGTACGAAAAGGAAAATGAGGGGGACAGGGACAGGGACAAGAATGGCATGTTTGCCATCCACTGCCCCATATGTGTGCTTAAAGTTCCATCTTTTGTCAAAGCTCAGCGCCACTCTCTTCCAGTCATCTGGTGTACCGGGTCAGTCCATCACATCATCTCCATTCATCCATTGAGACCTCTTCTTGTGCTTCCCCTTCACCCTTGCTCTTCCCCTTCTGCCTTTCTTAAAAGGCTGCTGAAGCAAAAGGGCTACTGCAAACAGCAGTAAAACGTACATGGTCGAAGCCAGTCTTCAACATAGTAGGTCGAAGGAGGTCTTCTTCATAGTCGTGGGAGGTCTTCAACATAGTCGTAGGAGGTTGTAGACATAGTCGTGGAAGGTGGTAGGAGGTCGTAGCTTACCGCCACCTTGATTTTTTTAAGGTCGTTTAATGTCGTCAGAGGTCGCAAATTAGGTTGTGAAAGTGGGACAGGCCCTTAATTCAGTGGGACAGGCAGCATCTCTGAAGAAAAGGAATAGGTGACGTTTCGTGGCAATATCCTTTTCACACTGAGAGTTGGGGGAGAGGGAACCAAGAGATATGAAAAAGTATATAGAACAAATTAATGAAAGATATGTAAAAAGACAGATCAAAGCCAGCAACGATGCTCAAGGGAAGGTGGAGTTCACTGTGGTCCATTGTTGGCTGTGGCAACTCTTGGCCAGAGATGCTGCCTGAGCCACTGAATTACTCCAGGATTTTGTGCCCATGTTTGGAATTTTTTAATGTTCATCAAGAAGAGTTTTGTGTCCAAGTATGTAAATAATCCCATTTGGGAATGAAGCCAGGATGAAATGCTGATAGATGAGCAATTTAGGACGAGGGATCTGAACTACCAGTTTCAAAATAGTTTGGGAAAATACAGTGTGGAAACAGGCCCTTTGGTCCACTGAGTCTGTGCCCACCACTTGCTACACACTACACAATTTGGCACAGTGTGCCAACCACTATACTACACACTAGGAACAATTTATCATCTTTATCAAAGCCAATTAACCTACAATCCTGTACACCTTTGTAGAGTGGAAGGAAACCAGAGCACCCAGGAAAACCCATGCAGTCATGGGGAGAATGTACAAACCTTATACAAACAATACATTTTCTATGTTTCTATACCCTCAGTCACGATCGAACCTGGCTCTCTGGTGTTAGGTAACAACTCCAACGCTGCGCTACTGTGTTGCCCTAGGGAAAGTCCAGAAATTGTGTCAAAATTCAGAGAAGGCTAATTTGAATAATGTCATCCGTTTATCTCTCTCCACATATGTTTCTGATCTGCTGAGTTTGTACGGATCGTACAAGGATATTTCGGGACCAAGGGGATAATCCGTGTAGAGAGCTGGAGAATGTATGTAAGATTTTAAATGAATACTTTTCATCTGTATTCACTAAGATAAACGTAGATGATTTCAGCTGGGCTGGGGAAATTCTAGTCTATTGAGATTAAAAGGGAGGTATTAATTTACTTAGCAGCCATAAATGTGAATAAATTCCCTGGGCCTGATGAGATGTATCCCAGGCTACTGTAGGAGGCAGGGGAAGAGATCACTGGGGCCCCTCACGGAAATATTAACAACTTCGCTGTCCACATTTGAGATGCCAGATGGCAAAAAGACAGAAAATGTGATATGTTTATTCAACAAAGGCAGCAGGGATAAGACAGACCTGTTAATCTAATGTCGCTTCTCGGGAAATTATTGCAAATATTGTTGAGGGATAGGATTAATCTGTACATGGAAAAGCAAAAATTCAGGGAAAGTCGGCACAGATAATTGGTGGGAGATCCTAATTTAGCTGATTTTTACTTGACGAGGGAACTAAATGTATTGGTGAGGGCAGTGTGGTTGATGCGGCTTGTGTGAACTGCAGCAAGGCTTTTAACATGGCGTCGCATGGAAGGCTAGTCTAAAAAATTAAACCGCATGGAATCCAACACAAGCTGGCAAACCTGGTCCTAACCTGAGATAGACACATATTGCTGGAGTAACTCAACGGGTCAGGCGGCATCGGCGGAGAAAAAGGATGGGGTTTGAAGTCTGAAGAAGGGTCTCGATCCAAAACGTCACCCATTCCTTCTCTCCAGAGATGCTGCATGTCCCGCTGAGTTACTACGACATTTTGTGTCTACCTTCGAAAAAGGATAGGAGATGTTTTAGGTCGGGACCCTTCTTCAGACTGAAAGTAGTGGATGGGGGTGAAAAGCTGGAGGCGAGAAAAGACCAGAGCTGGCAACAAATGACTTCAGGCATGGTGGTGCCCTGGTAGGCCCATGGTTGGACAAGGGAAGATGTGGTGACTTGGTTATAGGTGAAAGAGGACGATGGTGGAGAGTTGCTTTGTAATGAGTAGCTTGTAACCAGTAACTAGTGACCAGACTACTGGGATCAGTGCTGGGACCCTTGCTGTTTGTATAGCTGTAGGAAGCATAATCAGTAAACATGCAGGTAATACAAACCATGGTGTGGTAGCATTGGGAATGGTAGTCTAAGGCTGCAAAGTTTTATATTTAACTGCTGGTAAATAGGATAGGGCAATCGCAGGTTGAATTTAATCCTGATAAAAGATGAGGTAATGTATTTTGAAGAGTCTAATAAGTATAGGACAATACCATGAATAATAGGGCCCCAGGGAGTATTGAGCAAAGGGATCATAGTGTAAAACTCTGAAGATCCTGAGAGGTGGAAGCACAGATAGATGGGGTGATGTAGATGGCATACGGTATCTGAGTCACAACATTATGCAGCATGGAAGCAGAGCCTTCAGCCCAGCTCGCCCATACCGGACAAGATGCCTTATCTACACTAATTCTACCTGCCTGCATTGGGGCCCATATCCCTCTAGCCTTTTTATTTTTTCAAGATACAATGTGAAAACGGGTCCTTCGGCCCATGCACACTATCCTGCATACTGGGGGCAATTTACAGAAGCCAATTGCCGACAAACCTACACATCTTTGGAATGTAGGAGCACCCGGAGAAAACCCACATGATCACAGGGAGAACGTACCGATTCCGTACAGAAAGCACGGTCTGGATCGATCCCTAGTCTCTGGTGCTGTAAGACAGCATCTCTACCGCAGCGTCAGTGTGCCGCCCTTTATCGTTCAATGGTACATTATTGTCAGATATAGTTAAATTCCTTTTTTGCATATAGTTCAGTAAAACTTTTACTATACGCAAGCACAATCTTAGTTGAGTACAGGTGTATAGAAATAATACGCAGAGTCAAGAGTCACCATGTTTTGGTACCATTTTTCAAGATTCAAGTCCATGTTGTTATAAATCTAGAGTTCTTAACTTGGCCATAAAGGTCAAGTTGAGCCTTCCTATCCATATTCCTGTCCAAATGTCTTTTAAATGTCATTTATAGTACTTGTCTCAATTACCTTCTCTGGCAGTTCATTCCATATACCCACCCTCTGTGTGGGAAAAAGTTGCCCCTCGGTTTCCTATTAATGGGCCTGTCCCACTTACCCAAGTTTTTTGGCAACTGCCGGCACCCGTCATAGGTTGCCGAAAATTTTCAACATGTTGAAAATTCAGCGACGACCAGAAAGATACTACAACTCTTTGGGTGACTAGGAGACTACTCACGACCATACAGGCGACACCCTGGCGACATGTCGCGGGGTGAAGCCTGTATGGTCATGACTAGTCGCCCAAAGAGTTGTACCTTGTTCTGGTCGCCGCTGGATTTTCAACATGTTGAACATTTTCGGCGACCTGTAACGACCTATGATGGGTGCCGGCAGTCGCCGAAAAAGTTGCGTAAGTGGGACAGGCCCATAAACCTTTCCCCTCCTATTTTCAACCTATGTCTGTTCCTTGATACCCCGACTCAGGGTAAAAGACTCTGCATCACCAGGGCCTGTTTCCATGCTGAGTTTTATAGTATGGAACCGGGCCCTTCAGCCTAACTTGTACATGCTGACCAGGATACCTGGCTGCATTAATCCCATTTGCCCCCATTTGACCCCTATCTATCTGAATCTTTCCTATTCATGTGCCTGTCTAAATGTCTTTTTGGATACTTGCCTTCATTACTCAACGTAAAGGAGCTGTCCCACTTGGGTAACCTAATTGGCGAGTTTAGGAGAGTTTGAAAAAATGTCATGTTGAAGACCTCCTTCGACTATGTAGAAGACCTCCTTCAACTATGTTGAAGACTAGCTTTGACTAGCTATGACTAACTTAGGGAAAATTGGACACCGAATAGTGGAGAGAGAAGACGACCCCCTTCGACCTCCCTTCGACTATGATGAAGACTACCTTCGACTACCTACGACTAACATGCCGACCTACTATGACCTACTACGACTAAAGCTACGAGTAAATAAAGTATTGGTTTTTTCCATGGCGACCTTTTTTTACTCGCGGGCACTTTTCAACATTTTTCAACGCCGCGACCTAGCTGAGGCCTCGAGTACACGGGAACTACTCTCAAGCATGAAGGAGAGTTACAAAGACCTCCACGACCTTATGTCGTCCATGCTGCGCGTATGAGTCGAGGGCAAACTCGCCAGAACTCGCGGATTAGGTTGCCCAAGTGGGACAGCCCCTTCTGGATTGTGTTACAACTTTTGTGCACCAAGGGGCCTTTTTCACTTCTGTACAACTCCATGTAGTTGAAACTGCTCTCCAAGCATTTTTACTGTGTTTTTACGAAGCTGGTTTTAAATGGGGTGTTAACAAAATATATTGCTGGAGGAACTCAGTGGATCTAGCAGCCTCTAAGGTAGGAAAGGAACTGCCGATGTTTCAGGTGCAGAGCCCTGCATGGGAATAGAATGGAGAGGGAGGTTGAAATACATGGGGTGTTTCTACATTTGAGATTTCCAGCATCTGCAATTTTTGTTAAATTACATTTATATAGAATGTATTGCCAGGCCCGCTGAGTTACTCCAGCATTTTGTATTTATTTTTGGTATATACCAGCATCTGCAATTCCTTTCTACACATCAAATACCTCTTACAGAATGATTCAAAGTGCTGCACAAACAATTTGTTTTTACAATCATCAAGCTTTGGTTGGGTGCATCCAGCAAGGTTCCACTGAAGTGATGCATGAAAGTCTTGTAATTCCTCCTTTACTTGAAGGTGATAGTTTATGATGCATGATTACAATCAGGAGTGTGCAATCCACAGTGTAGAGATAAAAAGGAATGTAAGAAATGCCTCTGTTGGGGTAGATGTTTAAAAGAGTGGAGCGATTGTGATGTAATTGCAGATCGGTTTCTGGGATCAGCCGCAGTGGAGTGGAGTGGAGTAGAGTGGAGTGGAGTGGAGTGGAGTAGAGTACCTGGTGGAGTACCTGGCTTGGGTGCCATCTTGTCTTGTCGATTTGCCTCCAACTGATTTTGTTCTGTCTCTCAAAGAAATCACCAGCCACTATAATTTAGTTTGTCGCATATGCAATTGATGTTTTATTTTCTGCCAAGATGGATATTAGTTAGCTGAGGGTTATTCTCCTGTTGAAAAGAATCAATTGTCAGCAGGAGAATCCCCCTTCACTAACTTATATTCACCTTGGCTGACATAAATCAGTCCAGTACAGTATGCAGCAAACTAGCTTAGTGGCTGGTGATTTGTTAGAGAGACATCGCAACATTGGTTGGAGGCAAACCATAGAGTCATAATCATACAACATGGAAACAGACCCTTCAGTCCAACTCAACTATGTTGACTATGATGCCCCTTCTAAGCTAATCACATTTGGTCCATTTTGCTCTGAACCTTTCCTTATCATGCATGATGTTATAGTATCTGCCTCAATTACATCTTTTGGCAGCTCGCTCCTTATACTGAGTGAAAATGTTGCTACTTGGGTTTATTAAATTTTGCCCTCATCTTCAATCTATGTAATCTGGTTCTTGATTTCCTCTACCCTGGGTGAAAGAATGAATGAATATTTATTACATGTCATTTGAACCTCAGTGAGGCTCAAACGGAACTCAGTTTCCACAGCCATACAAACAGAGACAATTCCTACAAGGCACACACACAATTCAAGTTACACAAACATCCATCACAGTGAATCTCCTCCTCACTGTGATGGAAGGCAAAGTCTTTCTCTCCCCTGTACCATTTTTCTCCCGATGTTGAAGCCCCAGGCGGGCAATGGTAAGTTCCACGGCCATTTTAGGCCGCGCCGGGCGATGTATGGCCCCGCTCCAGGACCAAAAGTCACAAGTTGGAGCCCCCGGCGGGCGCTGGAATATTGTGCGGGAGCTCCAGAAAGTGGTCTCTCACACGGACCCGCGAGCTCCCGATGTTCCAGTCCACCGGACTTGCAGCTGCAGCTGGAGCTTCCGAACTCCGGGGTCGAGCCGCAGCAGCGAGCCACCACCGCTCCCCACGCTCTGAGGCCGGCCAGCCCCACGATGGTAAGTCTGCAGCTCCGCAGCTCTGCGACTGGAGCCCCCAGGTCGTTCCAGCTGGAGGCCGCTCCGTGGTGCTAGGCCCCAACGACAACGGAGACCCAACAGGAAAAAGGTCAGGTCTCCCATGCAGGGAAGAGATTTTTTAAAGTTTCCCCCTCCCCTCCCTGCCCCCCACATATATACAGTCAAAAACACTATTAAAAAACACTAACAACTACATTTAACTAGACAAAAAATAAAAAAAGACAGACAGGCTGAAGGGGCCGCTACAACAGTGTTGTGCTGCCACACCCGAAAGCTCTGTGCATTCACCCTATCTATCCCCCTCATGATTTTATACATTTCTATAATATAATCCCTCGGCCTCCTGCGTTCCAAGAAATAAAGTCTTAGCCTGCCCAACCTCTCCCTATAGCTCAGGCCACTCAGTCCTGGCAACATCCTCGTAAATCAGTTTGGAAGTTTTGACACAATTGGCACATTGACCAAAATGTTCACCCTTATCATGTGCAGTACATTTAAAAATAAAACAGTTCCCTGAATATTTGTTTTTCAGTTGTGTAATAATATTTACATATATGATTGCTAATGCTGCCAAATTGCAATATTTTCCAAAATGCCAGATTAAACAAATGATAAAATAGCTTCGCTTTTACAGTTCCTAGAGATTCTAAATTCATGTAGTTTCTAGACAAAATCAGATGATTCTCATTCAGAGAAATGACCAGGAAGATGGACACAAAAATCTGGAGTAACTCAACGGGACAGGCAGCATGTCTGGAGAGAAGGAATGGGTGACATTTTGGGTTGCGACCTTTCTTCAGATCCGATTCTGACACTAGTATGGACCCGAAACGTCACCCATTCTTTCGCTCCAGAGATGCTGCCTGTCCCGCTGAGTTACTCCAGCTTTTTGTGAATATCTTTGGTTTAAACCAGCATCTGCAGTTTCTTCCTACAAATGACCAGGAAGGCCCAATTTCAGTCATTTTCGTCACAGTGCTGGAATAACTCAGCAGATCAGGCAGCATCTCTAGAGAAAAAGGATGGGTGCCCTAAGGGTCAGGAGCCTCCTTCAGACTGATTGTAGTGGTGGGGGGAGTGTGTCTGGGGGGAGGGGCGGGGGATGGGGAGGAGGGGAGAAAGCTAGACAGCTAGAAGAGAGGAGAGACAAGTCTGGCAGGTAATGGGTTGATGCATGTGATGAGGGTTTTAGATGTGCAGATGGTGGACAAAGGCCAGAGTTGAAAAGACAGAAGATTTGAAATTAAAGGCTGAAAGACTGAGAATTGTGAAGCTAGAGGAAGGAACATAGGTGGAATGGGAATGGGGGGGCAAATAGATGCATCACCAAGTGGGGGATGGGAGGGGGAGGGGGAGGAGAAAGGAGGTGGTTTCGGGGGGGGGGGGGGGGGGGGGAGTGGGGTTGAGGGGAAAGATCCTGATCCACTGAGTTACTTCAGCACTTTGTAAACCAGCATCTGCAGTTCCTTGTATCATCGGACATTGTAGCATTGTTGTCGGTCGGGAAAGCTGTTGCTTCTCTCAAAATTCTTTTTATTTTTATTTTTTTATTTTTTTTTATTAGCAGTACAGTAAATTACATTAATACATCACATATATCTTATTACATTATGTTGTACCACTTCATTTTTTGAGCTTTAAAAAAGATAGAAATAAAAGAAGTAAGGAAAGTAAGCAAGAATCGTGAAGGTGCAGGAAAGTGTTGGGAGAAGAAAGCCCCTTGGGGAAGGAATTTAGGAAGTAAAGAAAGGAAATAAGACCCTAGAAAGAAAAGAAAAAAAAGAAGAAAGGAAAATCAATCGCTCTATTGTAACACAAAACTCCACAAAAAAGGATCTACCAACCATGTTTTTATTAAAAATTTATTTTATACCCCCCGTTACCAGATCCTGGTACCCTTTATGTTTTAACTTACTATTGCACCTTATGCTTGTAATAGTTCCATAAATGCAGACCACGTCTTTTGGAAGTGATCTGCTTTGCCTGCTAGGAGGAGTCTCATCTCTTCCAAGTGTAATGTTTCGAACATGTTTGAAATCCACATTTTTATTGTTGGTATTGGAGCATTTTTCCAAAATTTGAGTATAAGCTTTTTTCCCATTATTAGCCCATAATTAAGTAAGTTCTTTTGAAACATATTTAATTCTGGGTTACCTTCCGATATTCCAAAAATGATCCATTCTGCTTTTGGTAGCAGTTTTGTTTTAAATAATTTTGTGAAGATTTCAAATATTTCGTTCCAGAATTTTTGAATTTTTATACAGAAAACAAAAGAGTGCGCTATGTTAGCTTCTTGTGACTGACATTTATCACAAATGGGTGAGACATTGGGGAAAAGTTTATTTATTTTAGTTTTTGAATAATATAGTCTATGTAATGTTTTGTATTGGATTAGAGTATGTCGTACGTTGATCGAGCATTTATGCACATATAGTAAGTGTTTATCCCAGCTCTCTTTTGAAATTTTTATAGCTAGTTCTTGCTCCCAGTCTCTTCTAATATTATCAGTTATAGGTATTTCTATATTCAAAATAATATTATATAGGTATGATATTAGATTTGCTGATTCAGCCTTTATCTTCATGGCTTCATCCAGTAAGTCTGGGGGCATGTTATGATAGTCTTTTGTGTATTTTTTCAGATAATCACGGATTTGAAGATATTTAAAATATTGATTATTTTTCTAATTATATTTCAGTTGTAATTGTTGAAATGATAATAATTTTCCTAATTCATACAAGTCTCTGAGCGTTTTGATTCCCGTTCTTTCCCATTGTGTAAACGATTTATCTATAATTGAGGGTTTAAACGAAGGGTTATTGACTATTGGCATTAGCAGAGATAGATTTCTTAATTTTAAGTTCTGTTTTATTTGTTTCCAAGTTCTAATTGTACTATGTATCATTGGATTTTTATTATAATTTTTGTTATTCAAATTCGTTGGTGAGAGGAGAGTCGCTCCTGTATTACACGGAGCGCAGTCCTCTCTCTCCATTACAATCCAATCCACCTGCTGGGCAGGTGAATCATATTTTTAATATTTACTGCCCAATTATAGTACATAAAGTTAGGGAGCGCTAGACCACCCATCTATTTTGGTTTACTAAGGTGTGCTCTTTGTATTCTGTGGGATTTATAATCCCATATAAAGTTTGTAATGTCTGAGTCTAATTTTTTGAAAAAATTTTTTTGGAAGATATATTGGAATTGATTGAAATAAATATAGGATTTGTGGTAAAAAGATCATTTTTATAGCATTTATTCGACCTATTAAAGACATCGGAAGCGTTTTCCAGAATTTAATTAGATTATTTAATTTCTTAAGTAAGGGGCTATAATTGGCATTAAACATACCATGATAATTTCTAGTGATTTCAATTCCTAAATATTTAAATTTTTCTGTGGCTATTTTAAAGGGGAATTTCAAAAGATGTGTTGAGTCTTTCAGTTTTATCGACATAATTTCACTTTTGTTCCAGTTTATTCTGTATCCTGAGAAAGATCCGAAGTCCTCAATTAGGTTTAATATGTTTGGTATACTGGTATACTGATTTGGGGTTTTGTGATATATAGTAGTACATCGTCTGCGTATAAGGATATTTTGTTATTTGAATATTTTCTATTATAACCGTAAATGTCCGGTTATGTTCTAATTTTTTCAGCTAAAGGTTCAATTACCAGGGCGAATAACAGCGGTGATAATGAACATCCTTGTCTATTACCCCTTGATAATTGGAATTTTGTAGATAGTATATTATTAGTTAATATTCTAGCCGTGGGTTTGTTATATAATAATTTTATCCATGCAATGAAGCTCTTTCCCATTTGAAATTTTTGCAATACTTTAATCATATAATCCCATTCTACTTGATCAAACACTTTTTCTGCGTCCAATGAAATGATAGATAACTCTTGTTCTTGAGGTTTGTGAGAGTGCATTATGTTAAACAGACGTCTCAGGTTATTAAATGAATCTTAGGTATAAATCCCGTTTGATCCTTATTTATTAATTTACTGACATATTGACTTAGTCTTCTAGCTAATATTTTCGCTAATATTTTTTGATCCGTATTTAACAAAGCAATAGCTCTATATGATCCTGGTTCTTCTATATCTTTATCTTTTTTAAGTATTAGTGTGATCGTTGATTCTGCTAGTGTTTCAGGTAAGGTTTGTTCTTTAAAAGCGTATGTATACATTTTCTGTAGACGTGGGGTCACTGTGTCGTAAAAACATTTATAAAATTCATTACTGAATCCGTCTGGTCCTGGTGTTTTTCCATTCTTAAGTGTGTTTATTGTGTCTTCTATTTCCTTAGCTGTAATTTGTGCTCCCAGTTCCTCTTGTTCCTTCAATTCTAGTTTTGGAAGGTTACAATCATCCAAAAATTCTGAAACTTTATTATTGTCTATTAGCGTTTTCGATGTGTATAAATTCTTATAATATTGAGCAAATCTTTTATTGATATCATAGGTAGTGTTAATAATTCCCCTCTGTCTGATTTAATCTTTAAAATTGTATGATCTTTTTCCCGATTTTTCAGTTGGCGTGCCAAAGGTTTATGGGGTTTATCCCCAAATTCAAAACGTTCTTGTTTTATAATTTGGAATAATATTATAATCTTCTCTGATAATAATTTATTTAGCTTAAATTTCAGTATTAAAATGTTATTATGTTTATCCATAGTTGGATCTTTAGCATTATCTATATCTAGTTGTGTGATTTGTTCTTCTAATTGTCTTTGTTCATTTTAATTCTTTTTCTTTTTAAATGCTTGATACGAGATAATGACTCCTCTAATAAATGCTTTGAAGGATTCCCATAATAAAGTGGGCGATATATCTGGTGTATCATTTATCTCAAAAAATAGATCCGTCTGTTTTTTTAGATATATACTCCCTTGTGGGTCTTTCAGAATTTGTGAGTTAAACCTCCAGAACGATTAGTTCATAGAGATTCCTTCCAATTTTAAAACGAAAGTTAGCGTGGAATGATCTGAAATCGTATTGGTGTGGCATTTAGGGTTCAGAGTATAAGGGATTAGTTTTGAATCCACTAGGAAATAGTCTATACGTGAGTATGTTTTATGTACCATTGAATAAAACGAGTATTCCCTTCCAGTCGGGTTCGCGATCCTCCAAACATCTGCTATATTTGTATTTTTTATATATGTATTTAAGAATTCACTATTTTTAGATTTCATATTACCTCTTTGTTCTTGCATCGATTTATCTAAGTACGGATCTAAAGTACAGTTGAAGTCTCCTCCAATTATAACATTTTGGTAGTTAAATTTTGCGATTTTATTAGGATTTTATTAAAAAATTGAGGATTATCAAAATTGGGCGCATATATGTTTACCAAAGTGATTGGCGTAGCATGAATCTCTCCTGTGACTATAAGGTATCTCCCTTCCTTATCTGATATAATATTCTTTGATTTGAATGGTATTCCTTTGCGAATAATAATTGCGGTGCCTCTGGATTTTGATGTATATGAGGAGTGAAATGTTTGGCCTATCCATTTCGCCCTCAATCTCATCTGGTCTTGATGTTTAAGGTGCGTTTCTTGTAGAAAAGAAATGTCCATGTTATATGATTTTAACTGAGCTAGTATTTTGCCCCTTTCAATTGGTTCATTAATACCCCTTATATTCCAGCTACACAGTGTGATTCCTCCCATTTTCTTTTGTTTATCATCTTGCATTTTCTCTGATTTTAGTACCTTTATTTATTACGGTGCATCCGTACCTCAGGACTCTGGATAGTTGGGGGGGCATTTATATTATTAACTTCCTTGGTAGATCCCTTTTGCAATTTTCCTTGAAAAAAAAACACATAATAGTGACATATTGTGATACCTGATACCACAGACTACTGAGCAATGCCACTTTCATGAACCAATTGATAAAATGTCTACTTAAGTACATTTTGAAACTAAATGGATAATCAAATTTGTGGTGTACGTTGTGATATGTAATTAGTAACTTGATCAAGTCTACTGATAGTAGATCTCTGGAGAAAAGGAATAGGTGACATTTCGGGTCAAGACATATATGTCTGAAGAAGGGTCTCGTCCATTCCTTTTCTCCAGAGATGCTGCCTGACCTGCTGAGTTATTCCAGTATTTTGTGTCTGGCTTTGGTGCAAACCAGCATCTGCAATTCCCTTCTACAGATCAAGCCTCCTGATAACTTGGCATTTGTACATCTATGCTTTTGGACACCGTTCTGTGCAGCAAGTTATTGAAAATATAGTTTAATAACATTGCAGTAGAGGAAAAATGGGCATTAAGGACATGTAAGCAGGCAAGACAGTTGCGTATGTGTAGAAAGGAACTGCAGATGCTGGTTTATATCGGAGATAGGCACAAAACGCTGGAGTGACTCAGTGGGCGGGGTAGCATCTCCAGAGACAAAGGATGGGTAACATTACGAGTTGGAACCCATCTTCAGACTGAAAGTAAAGGGGAGAAAATTGGAGGATAGAAAAAGGGTTTGTTACCTAACTATACTCTCAAAAGTGTTGTGCTACAACGAAAGGATTGAGAAAAATGGAACAGATGTCCGTATCAAGGTGAAAAGAAAAATGCAAGTCAGAAATATCAATGATTAAACATTAGAAAAACAAAGAGACCACAGTCAAAAACCAAAGCATGACACATTCCCTTTAAATTAATCTCCTGGCCCTTTACTTTTCTGATACCACAGACTACTGAGCAATGCCACTTTCATGTACCAATTGACAACAAAATGCATTTAGCATCTCCCTTGAAGAGCGACATAGCAAACGATTTGGATAAATAATAATTGTGTGGTGGGGGGGGGGGGGGGGTGATATGGGTAGTAACTTGATCAAGTCTACCGAGGTAGTTGTAGATCTAGTGACAGCCGCCGGAAAGAAGCTGTTCCTCGACCTGCTGGGTCGGCAACGGAGAGACCTGTAGCGCCTCCCGGATGGTAGGAGGGTCCACAGTCAATGGGTGGGGTGAGACCAGTCCTTGGCGATGCTGAGCACCCTCCGCAGACAACGCTTATTTTGTGTCAGGCTTTGGTGGGAGCCAGGAATCTGTGATTCCGTTCTACAATTTTCAAGCACTCCTGCACTTGGCCTTCCTGCCATCCATACTGTGGATGCCGTTGGTAAGGATGCTCTCAAGGATTGAAAATATAGTTTAATAACACTGCAGTACTGAAAAATGGGTATTGCCGGACATTTGTAAGCAGGCAAGACAGTTGCGTATGTGTAGAAAGGAACTGCAGGTCGCAATTATAACGGAGATAGTTAAATTGCTGGGACAATCTGCCAAGGACTAGCATCTCCAGAGACAATGGACTGTTTACCTTACGAGTAGCGCCTCCCCTTCTTCAGGCTGAAAGTCTCTCCGTTGGGAACCAGCAGGTCGTGGAACAGCTTCTTTCCAATTGCTGTCACTCTACTCAACATCGTACCTCGGTGACTGCCAATCAACGTAAGGTCTCTGGAAAAATGAGAGGCAGACGTTTCAAGCTGCACCACAGTGTTGCCCTAAAAGAAAATAAAGACTTAAACAGGGAAAACTAACATTGAAAATAATTTTAGAATGCAACATTGTTAAATCCAACAGTATTTAAATACTGAAGTACTGAGAATTTGTATTGCCGGAGCATTTGTAGCCACAGTTCTTGTTGTCTCAGATTAATGCTTATCGCAATGTTAAACCGAATCTGAATCTGAATCTTGGACAAGAGTTCATTTCCAGAGTGGGGTTTGGTTTGTCTCCACTGCATAAATATAGAATAGTAGAAATTACACACTAAACCATCACTGTGCATGCAACCTGCTGCTATTTATATTGGAGCTGCTGCGAGTGATTTTCTCCTGTCCTTACACTCAATGCAAGAGCTCCATGGATTCCAGGTGAGTGTAATTTCAAGAGTTACATGAGTAAAGTGAGTTTAGACGTGTGCTTTCCATGCTCATTGCAAAGAGGCTGGTGAATCAGTTTCGCCACATGCACACAGAAGAATGCATTGATTTTGTACTTTAAATCAATAAAAAAAACATGCGCTGCATGATGGAATTTCCAGAGCAGCAGATTCACGCTGTTCCATGCATTTCAATGGTGACCCTGACAATGACATAATGTACCAGAAACAACTTTTGGATTTCTACTTTTCACTTTGTATCTGCCTTTGCCTGAAGTCGCTGGTGCATTTCCCTACAAATAATGGCAGGCGTGATTATCTCTGCCATTATTTTGACAGGAAATTATGGGCCATTCTGAATATGACAAATGCTCCCATTATGGGAATTATTCCCTTCAGAACAGAGAAGTTTTAGAGAATATTTAATATTAGGCGAGCTCAGAATTACGATGGGTATTGACAGGGTAAATGAAGAGAAACGGTTCCCATTGGCAGGAGGGTCAGAAGTGGAAGGACACCAATTTTAGATAATTGGCCAAAGTTCCGATCAGGAGATGAGGCAAAATTTATTTTGCATTGCGAATTTTTATCATTGTCTTCAAAGGTGTTGGAAATGGATGAAATGGAATCTTTGAAAGGGAGTTGAATATCTACAAAGAGAGCTGTGAGGAAACCTGTGGAAGAAGTAGGGAATAGGAAGAAAATGGCTTGAACACGGTCTCAAAGAACCAATGTAGACACAATTGGTTTTTTGCGTCTTTTTGTGTCCATGCAATTCCACAATTGTGCTGTAAGGAGAAACCTTACGGATTTTCTGGTCAGTCTTACACGGTGGGGAGATTGTAGGCAAGGCAATTGGTCAATTGATCATTATGGAACGACTACAGTGCTCTGTTCTCGCTGCAGTTGACGGCACAGCAGCAACTTTAGAATTGTTACACCTCCTTAATGAGCCCAGTCCACATGCATGTCATTCTACACTTTTAAATACACAATATCTTGATAAGTTCAAAAGTTATAGGAGCAGAATTTGATAAGTTGATGTTGGGTGGCAGAGAAAGTGCGGGAGGGAAGGGTTGATTAAGGCCAATATCCCTGATGGAGTGAGACAAGTTGATCTGGAGTTAAATGTTCATTACTTGGAGACTCAGAGCAAGTTAATTTTGAATCCCGATGCTGCAATGGGAACTCTGTACAATTTGGAATATAAAAATCAACTAACACAGGGACATTTAAAGCTGAGTCATGTTACTTCCAGTGAGTGATGTCTATGATTTTACTGCCATTCTTAACAGGTGTAACCTCTTTTGCAATACACATGAAGAATATTTAGAAAGAGCCCCACCCGATGCTCCATCCCTTCCACCACCACCAGCAGAAGGATAAGAGGGGGCCTCATTGAAACTTTCTGAATAGTGAAATACCAGGATAGAGTGAATGTGGAGAGGATGTTTCCACTAGTGAGAGAGTCTGGTACCAAAGGGCAAAGCCTCAGAATAAAACAACATACCTTTTAGAACAAAGAGGAATTTCTTTAGTCAGAGGGTGGTGAATCTGTGGAATTCAATGCCACAGACGGATGTGAAAGCCGTCATTGGGTATTTTTAAGGCATGGGTTGACAGATACTCGATTGGTAAGGGTGTCAGGGGTTAAGGGGAGAAGGCAGGAGAATGGGGTTGAGAGGAAAGGATAGATCATCATGATTGAATGGCAGAACAGACTCAATGGGCTGAATGGTCGACTTCTGCTACAACTTCTGAACTTCTGAACCACAATCATAGAAATTTGTGGCGACTATAATAGAATAGATATCAGCAGCAAATAACAATAGGTTGTCCAAAGCAATCTGATTTACAGTAAATTAGCAACTGGTGGAAATAAATACTTCATCACAGTAAGAGATTTAGATATGATGAGAGCTAACAAGAGCTTAGAGCAACTTGCTTGTCAGGAAGTAAAACATAATTCAGCATATTAAATATACTTGGAGAAGCAGTGCTGTGCATGTTAGTTAGTTTAGTTTATTATCACATGTGCCAAGGTACAGTGAAAAGCTTTTTGTTGCATGCTCTCCAGTCAGTGGAAAGGACTATACATGATTACAATGGAGTTGTCCTTGGTGTACAGTTACAGGATTAAGGGAGCAAAGTTTAGTACAAGATAAAGTCTAGTAAAATCCGATTTAAAGATAGTTTGAGGATATCCAATGAGGTAGATGATAGCTCAGGACCACTCTCTAGCTGATAGGATGGGTCAGTTGCTTGAAGACAGCTGGGAACAAATTGTTCCTGACTCTG